>NW_004524605.1:18895459-18921132 GCF_000260255.1 Octodon degus
TGTATTCCAGGCCTGAGCTATGCCTGGAGGGGGCAAGGTAGAGTAGAGGTGAGAGGAAGCTCTTCCTCACACTCACTGGGTCTGGGCTAGGACTGGGTCTGGGGGTTCCCGGAATGCGGCAGAAATTCCTACTCTGTGTGCTGGGTGGCGGAGGTGCTGCAGAGTGATGTGGGGCGTCCCAAGGTGTTGGAGAGGGTCTGGCCCATGCTGCGCCTGGGCTGGGACTGGTCCCGCTAGCGCAGTGTAGCAGTAAGCTCTCCCACACACTCACAGGACCTGGGCTACGACTGGGTCTGACTTTCAACATTTCTGACAAGTCCAAATTCTTTGTCTCTTCCAAGGTTTAAGGCAAACTCTTAGCTGTGAACCTGTGAACAAATTAATAGTCAGTTAAACATGTCCAACATTCAATGGCACAAAATAAACATTTTCATTCCAAAGTTAAGTTGCATACAAATGATTAGGATAATACCAAATCCAAAATCTAGCTAAGCAAATGTTGAATTGTGTGGCACATTGTAACACCAAAGGGCATAGATGGCTCCACACATCT
Organism: Octodon degus; assembly: GCF_000260255.1. Lineage (NCBI taxonomy): Eukaryota > Metazoa > Chordata > Mammalia > Rodentia > Octodontidae > Octodon > Octodon degus. Next base: position 18,896,013 of record NW_004524605.1, read on the forward strand.
AGCACTGCTGGTGGCTGTACCTCCATTGCTTCTCTCTTGGGCCCACTTTGCTCCCTCATTACAGCTCTTTTTAGATGATCCATGTTCATGGTATTTCCAAACTTCTGGAGTCTCCACTGCACCTTTGGCTTCACTCTCATAACTTTACATACTGCCCCATTAGGGGCACACTGCTTGGCCTCCCAGGATTTCTTTACCTCACAACACTTGCATTCTGCATGCAACTAAAACCAGCGCTGGAGACTTGTTGCTTGTTATGATGACCTCAGGCCATCTTCTATGTTCTCTTGTTTCTACTCAGCAATCAACATCTCCTCCGCTCAATCTTTTGAGTCCACAGCTTTCCTGGATCTTCATTTCTGGTCAAAGTTACAACATTTTGCATCATTCTTCTTGACTCTGTGCTCTTGATTCTCAACATAAATGTCACTAAGTCCAAAACAGTAGCCATGTCATTACCTCAATATTCAACTTTCTTGAAATTTCTTTGACCAGATTAATTAATTTATTGCCATTAATCTCAGTCTGAGGCAAATTCTCTAGACACAAGCAAAATGTAGACAAACTTTCTGCCAAGCCATAACGCACATTGCCTGGAGTCCAAAAGCCAATACAGTCCTCAGAGAAACCTTCCTGAGCCTAGTCTTTACCAGGAGGAATTTAATAAGCTTTCACATCTTCTAAGATCTTCTCAGAACCTCACTACAGAACAGACGAAGGTATTCCGACTCTATTCTTTTATGCAACATCTTTGAACCTTTCCAAACTGTTCCCACAAGCCATTCCCAAATGCTTTTGATCACAGGTGTGGTTACCTGTGACCCCACTACTGGTATCAAATTCTGATGTGGGTACTTTTCTCTCATTTGAAAATAAATGTCTCTTTAAGAATAATTCAATCTGAGCCAGCAAGATAGCTCAGAGGTCTAGCCTGCTTAAGCAGGCTTAGGCAAGTGTAGGGACCATGCTTTGATCCCTGGCACCACATGCTATGACAGCCCCACCCCCATGACAGATGAGCCAGCCACACACTCACAAAAAAATACTCAATCCATCTGTTAGTATTTTGTTGCTGTTTTTAAAACCAAAACTTTCTCAAATGTTTGCAATTATATTTGATTATATTTCAACATCATCATCATAAACAACAACAACAAATACACACTGGCATTGCTTAAAAAAACTATTCAGTGTTTGGGAAATGAGAGATTTTCTTTTTCTTTTTTTTTTTTTTTTTTTTTTTTTTTTTTTTTTTTTTGTATTTAGTACAGGGTCTAACTATGTAGATCAGACTCAAGGATTCTCCTGTTTTTAGCCTCCCAAACTCTGAGATTACATGTGCTTGCCACCATGCCCAGCCTCAGTCACCATCTCAGCACACCCTACAGGTGGAGGCCAATGCAGCATATGGGGGATCTAACCTCAGTCCCTGTGCTCTGCCTAAGTAGGCATTTTAATCTGCTGAGCTATTTGGCTAGCCCTGAAATGAAAAAATTCTTTCTCTATAGATGTTAGAGACCAAACATTGGCTTATTTTTACAGCTATTTCTACATATTCATTGACAAGAAAATTCTCAACAGAATTGCTTATGTTTTTGGTTTTGGTTTTGGTACTGGAGATTAAACTTGGGACCTTGAAATTGCCAGGCAGGTGCTTATGCCACAGAGATATCTGTCCCTGCTCAATAGAATTCTGTTAAGGGTGGGGACTATGGAATGGTGAAACATATGGTACTCACTGGACCAATCACTAGAAACTGCAAATTGTTCTCATCCTTCATTTTTATTATCCTTACTTACAGATATGCAATAATAATCTTTTGATGTATAAATGATGACTCTATCATTGTATCCAAAAGCAGGAATGAAAAACTGAAGAATGTGTCTTTGCTAGTGTCCCAATTGCTTTTACAATCCTTTCCATCTTCTGTCCAAATTCTATTCCTTGTAACCCAATCCATACAGCATGACACTTGGTGCTAGTACATTGTCTTATGCATGGCTCATTTTTCTTTCAATAAAAATAGCTGTTACTCCATATCTTGGCCTTTGTTCTCACCTAGGTTAGTTTTCTATCATTCCATAATAAACCGTCACAAACTAAGTGTCTCCAAACTCCCCAGATTTATTATGATACTTCTGTAGTTCATAGGGGTAAACATTTCCTGATTCCATTAGTTTACTACTGTAGATATCAGAAGGCCAGAAACAACATGTCAGTAGGGTTGTGTTACTTTTTGTAGCCATTAAAGTTATGTTCATTTCCAAGTTTATTCAGGTTGCTAGCAAAATTTAGTTCCTTGAAATTGTATGTCTGAGGTCATCCTTTCCTTGATGGCTTTTGGGCAGAGGATGGATTTCAACTTCTAGCAGTGGAGATGGCCTTTTCTTGCCTCATGACTGTGTTTTCTCTTCAGCCATGGAGTCACTCTAACTTCCCCTTTAGCTTCATTTCTTCTTTCTTCTGCCATATTTCTCTTATACTTCTGTTTCTTATTTGCTTTTTAGAATTCACATTGATGATGCTGGGCCCGTTAGGATAATAATGGACAGCTAATTAGTAAGCAAAATTTCTTTACATAAAACTTTTTTAAAAGCTTAGATTAAACGAAAAATTCAGAGGAGTAAAGGGGAAGTGGGATGTTTAACTTCATAGTATCCTTCTAAATATTTCACATGTAATACCTTTGAGGCATTTGAGTAATGGTAAACACTGACCAGAGAAAAATTTTCTGAGGATGTTTTGAAAAATTTTTAAACTGTGCTTTCTCTATAATTGTCGTCTACTTTCTTCTTCTTCTTAATACCTACAAGTTACAAATATTTTCTCAAGTTTTTAGAACACTGCACTTTGATGTATTTGGAGAGCTTTCAATTTTATGATTAATTTCTAACTCAAGAAGCTGAGAAATACCAAATAGTCACTTGCTAAGCTTCAGTGACACAACTCAGGCATATTACTTCACTTCAGCCTATTAATTCAATAAGCTGGTGGTTAAAGCAAGGAGGGCAGAGACGATCAATCTCTTTCTCTTCATAGCAATGCAACAATATCTGAAAAGCATAGCTCCAAAGAAAATTGATGTTTTATTAATAAGCAATTATGTCCTTTAGTTTAAACATAGTATATAAACAAACTTTAGACTTGTTGTCTAATAGCTTCACAGTATTCACACTCCCAAAATCCCTTTGGAAGACTTACCTATTTAATCAGTCAAGTATGCTTGTGTTTTTGCAGCAAAGAACACTGAACAGAGGAAATGACAACTAAGGTGATAATGTAAATGACCAAGGAATCAATGATAAATCACAAAGAATCTGATTCTTAGAGTGTGGAATATGACTTGCTCAGATGGATTTCTGCCATTCCTTCGGAGATTTTAAACTAAACAAGTATAACTATATTTTGTAAATTGCTAATTATCTCCTATTATGTTTCAGTTTGGGTACCAAGTGGCATTTTTTTCCATTTAAATCACTAAGCATTCAATGAGTTACAAACAGAATAAAATTTATCAACTTTGACATATTTGCACAAGAAATTAGTGTAATTATTTTAATTGCATTCCAGAGAAATAAATTATTATTTACTATTATTATCACTATTATTCAGGTAGAAAAATCATGAATAATTCCTTTAACTTAATATGGAGTTTTTTTTTAGAATATTAAAATTAAAATCTCCATGATCTGAATTAAGACTTGAATGTATTTGGCCCTAGCCTTTCAAGAACAGTGAGGACTCAGAACATAGGAGAACCTATACTGTAACATTATGTAAGTCAGTTGTGTCCCAAATTTTCTGATGAAGAAGATTATGGGGCCACAAAGGAATGTGATCGATGATGTAGAGCGTGCCTAAGGAGAGTCACTTGGACAGAGCACATTCTCTCAGGCTTTCATAGAGAGCAAATTGGTCCAGCAATGGCCATGACTCATTCACATGGCTGACACAAAGAATCTACAAACTGCGGTATAGGGTTCCCAGTTAAATCTTGAGAGGATTTGACTGATCTTGTCAGATAAAAAAGTTACATTTCTTGTTATATAGGTCTTGCTTTATCTTGGTCTTAATCATCCAGGAGAAAAGTATGAAAATGAAGTATAAAAAGTAAAGCTACATTAATATGCTGACCTGTAAAAAGCTCAAGTCAACAACTTTGGACATTGCCAGTCTTATAGAAAACCCACTACTGTTACGAACTACTGGACTCTATGGGGAGATTGTACTGAATTCAAGTACCTACAATATTTATATGACAATGGAATGCCCTTCTCTGACAAAACTAATCAAAAAAGAGGGATAGAAATGAACGACCCTTTTGTATCTGTATACTCAAAATAGATAGGATAGATATACAGCCCAACTCTCTTAATTCAATGAATAGAGAGGTTTGTTATAATAGTGTTTGAGACAGGATATCGTGTCTGCATCTTGTACAATGAATAACCACTAAGAAAACAATATGTAATGTATTAATTACTGTAAATGTGCCATTAATCGGTTGTGAAACTGTCTCATTGATATTTTTTTCTCAATAAAATTATTTATAAAAGACTCGAATGTATTATCAAGTACGAACTACAGATACAATCAGAAAGAAAAGTATAAATACTGTACCAAGACAGAGAATTCCTTTGATCACATGGTATATTTTTATTCTTTATTTTCTCTCTCTTGCCTCAAATCACAGAAAACAAAGATAATGAAACCATTTAATTGTGACTATTCTTCTAAAGTTGGCATGATAGATAAGATTGGGTGTAGGATTCTTCCAGAAATCAAGTTTTAAAAAAGGACAAAATATACAAGACCAAAGAATGCTAACACAACTGTGTTGATTGTCATTTTATAATTTTTAATATCGAATAGAAAGTGCTTGCATTAGCATTTGTAAGAGAACAGATTACAAGAGTACGTTACAATACTTGCTCACAGCATCAAATGTAGAAGAGTGCAAGAGATCTGTCAGTGGACTAGAGATTGGGGGAAACCATCAGAGGACCTCAATCCCATGGAAATGCCCTGCAATAGTCCAGCTGAAGGCATAGTGTCCATGGCAATGTTCAGTGCAAGTCTGCATCAGGAGTTCAAAGAACCCACAATGGAAGACTGAAGACTCTGCTGGAAATCCCAAGGGATGGCACAGAAGTTTAGAGAGAGTGTGTTGGTAGTCTGAGGGGGCCAGTGCAGGAAGCTGAAGAATTTGAGTGATGAACCAGGAGATCACACTCAAAAAGGTGAAGACAAGAGCTCCTTCCTTCCTTCAAAAAGATCAACATCCACCACTGGCAAAGAGAAAGACCTTAGCACTGCCAAAAAGAACAGCTGAAGCTTCTCCAAAGAAAATTAACATAAAATCCTCCCCTTCTGTTCTCCTTTGATACTGTCAAACAGCAATCCTCCTTAAATGGGTCTTCCATGCCCTAACAATGTTAACTCATTTCAGCTTGGCAGTCCCACTGAGTTAATTAATTAATTAATTAATCATAGTGCCTTAGTTCTTATGTGTTGCTATATACATTATTACCTTTACAAACAACAGAGCTTCATTTCTCACAGTTCTCGATGCTGGAAATTTGAATCAAGGCCCCAACAGGTCTGATCTCTGGTGAAAGCCAGGTGTCAACTTCCAACATTGCTCATTGGATGAGGAACCTTCCAAAAATCAGAAGAGTAAAATTGCCTAAACTAGTCCCCAAAGTACTATTGTAAGACATTAATTCAATCTTGATGTCCTCTTTTGTTAATATACCTCAGTACTTGCTAAGTTTCATTGTAAAGTAGGAAGAGACCTGTCCCAAACATAGCACACCTTAGTTATGCAGAATACTTTGCTGTACTCCCTGTCCTGTTTTAAAACAAATTATGGACTAAATGAAATGGCAGATCTGAGATGATTCTCTTGACTAACACATGATTTATTATTAGTACATTTTAAAACTTATGCTTGTACCAACAAATTTTTCAAAGCATGACAACTTTCTGAATTATTCTTCTTCTCGTTATTATCTCCCAAACTTTTCAAAACAAATTTCTATGGGTAAAACTGTTTATTTTGTGTCACTTCTAAACTCATAGAATCCATATTTCAGAAATGCTCCTGTAAGCTGTGACTTGGCTTAATGAACATTTATAAGCATGTCATTAGAGATACCTGGCTTTCTATATGAGAATCATTTAGTCTTAGTTTTCTTTTATGGAATAAAAATGAGCATTTGCTGACCACTAAATATTATATACATTTGTTAGATTGTGCATATATGCATGTGTTGTGTACATATGGGTACATGAGTGTGCTCATGTATGGCATTCTATGTCCTTCCTTATGGAAAGAGTCTTCCATGGCAAATATCATTAGTATAATACTGTGCTTCATATCCTTGTAGAGAAGGACACAGAATCATGTTCTTTGCATTTTATTATTAGTCACACTAAAAGGCCTGAGTTATTTCATCATTTCCAAGGTACAAAATCCATTTTTAGGATTTCTGAGGTGAAGTGCAGGGCCTTCATCCCACCCTCACACCATAAATTGTTCTACCAGTCCCAGACACACACATTGCAATTCTTCTTTTCTAGCATTTATTCTGCTTTATGATTCATTTCCTAAATGTTTTCAGTAAAGTTACTTCTCTCTCTGATTTGTCTAGAGGTACAGTATATAGAAATTCTTTCCATTGTGTCATGGTTTGCATCTAGGTGTCACCCAAAAGCCTCATGTAGTCACTGGGATGGGCTTCTAGACTTTGTGCTTAATTCATGATCCATTGCTTGGATTATGTGTGAGTGCTACACCTGGCCTGGGGCACTTAGCCTGAAGACAACATAAGGAACACAGACTTGTTCTCTGCTTCCATTGTTTCCTCTATGCCCTTATTGTTTTGCTGCTTTCCACCACCATGAACTGCTGCCCTCTGCCATGTGCCAGTCTCCCTTGGATCCAGCTGAGCATGGACTGAAACATCCACAAATTTTGAGATAAATAAACCTTTATTTTCTTAATTTTGGGTGTCAGGTGTATTGTCCCAACAATGAGAGAAAAATAACAGAAAAAATTTGGTAGAGAGAAGTGGGGTCATTGCTGTGATTTAAACTTTGTCATGTGGATTATGTAAGCCTTTGGGAATGGCTTATGGGAAGAGACAGGGTGGGTTCAGAGATGTCCCCTATGAGAGAAATGCTGGAATGCATTCAGCTGTTCTGTAATAGAAACAGGAGGCTAATAGAAATCCTTCCTATAAAGACCAGATTAGGGAGGTTTCTTCTGGAAAAAAGGACTACATTGGTTGTTGGACTCCACATGAAATGTATTATGATTTGGCAGAAAGTTTGTCTTCATTCGACTCATGTCCAGAGACTTTGCCTAACACAGAGATTGAATGTGGATGACTAGTTAATCTGACAAAGGAAATTTTAAATCATTCAAATGTTGAGGCAGTGGCATGGTTTTTGTTGGGGGCTTTTATTCAGATTTATGTTGAGAACCAAGAGCAAGGAACTCATCAGAATGATTTAAATTATGTGAGTTTGGCCAGAAAGGAAGCACTAATTGTGCACTGAAGAGACAGAGCTGAGAAGATGTTCACTGCTGAGAAAGAACCAGAAAATGGAAAGGATGTCTGGAAGGCATCACCAGAGGTGGCTGGTCTCTGCCCTTTGCAGCCTCGGAATGGCCAGGGTGATGATTTTGCCTTGGGGAGAAAGCCACAGAGGGTCATGTTCCAGAATGGCTGCATCAACAGCCACACTAGGTTACAGAATGTCAGTGACATAGAGAATTTGTTGCTTAGAATCAGGGTCAGAGTCCCAATGCTCAGGCACTTGACCCCTATGGCAAGAGAGAAGAAAACCTGGCTACTGCTCTAGCTGGCAACAGACCTTCATATCATCCATGTGGCATTAGTTTTGGGTGCTTGCAGAATGCAAAAGTTCTGAGGTTACATGGCTTCCACCTTGATTTCAGAAGCCCTGTGAGGTCAGGTAGTGTGCCCCTGAAGTAATCAAAACACATTGCTATTAATAAATAAGTTAAAAATGCAAGAGCTCTGACTTATGGCTGATGGTTTAAAGGATATGTTTAGTACCCATAACAATACTAAATGTTTATGGAAAGTGATTGTATGTACACATGAAAGACAGAAAAGAATATTATTTCTAGCTTTATAAAAAATTGATTTTCTCATGTCTTATGTTTCCATATCCTCTTTAAATAGTGCTAAAATGATCTTAAGACTCCAGCATCCCGTTTTTCCAAGTAATATCACCAAGGTTGCTTGATGTAAAGGTGTCAAATTCAAAGCTTTGGCATAAGTCGATATACCCTTGTATAAACAGAAAATGAAAAACAAGCATTTATAAAATCAACTTTGACTGCCATGAAGATTATATACAAAATGTTAAAAATCTGATTGTGTTTACATTTCCCAACCTTCCCCAATTGAGCTTATGCACTTTGACTGTTTATATTTAATTTGAACTAAGTGACAAGCTAAGTAAGTAAAAGCAGCTTTCAAAAGATCCACCACCACTGTTATTGTACTGGAGTTGCAGACAACCAACTCAGGCTCGTGAGCCTGCCTTCAGATTTAATTCTGGATGTCCTTTCTCTCTTGCACATGTGAATAAATAGGGAAATGATTTCCGTTAGCTAGATCTCCGGTTTAAGCAGAAATGCAATCATTACAGTTCATAAGTGTTGTGTGCACACTCTCTAACTCAATTTTCTCAGCATTATTTAGACATGCTCACTGCTTAAACTTGATAGAGAGAATTCCCACCCATCCCAATTAACCTAAGCCTGCAATTTAGTTTTACACACTTGTCCTTGAATCTTCCCTTGTTCTCGTCTGTGCTGCCGATTTGAATGGGTTTGAATTCTTTCCCAGGAAATGTTTATAATCTAAAAATTGTCTTAATCTTTTTGGTTCATTTTTTTCTACACTCCAATTTCCTAGTAGACCCAAATGCATTTCCAAACTTTTCCACCTTGTACATGGAACACTGTTTCAGTGCAATTTTCTTCTTGTGTTTTTTCCCCTGGAAACTGTCACTCTAAAACCAGGACTCTGGCCAAACCACAGTAAAAAGCTGCTGTGCCTTCTACTCTCATGAGATTTCTAGTTACTTCTCTCAGTAGGATCTATCAGGAGAAATAAAAGAAAAATTATCTGCCACCTTAATTTCACTATGTGCAGGTTATAGCCTTACAAGTAAGTCAGTCAAAAGATATAGAATCAATAGCATCCTTGGAATGCCAAACTCTACAGGTAATCAGGGTTAGATTTTTATAAAGAAATAGAATTTAAAGGAACCTGCATAACAGGATGCTAATTATAAGCCTCACCTTTACTTAGCATTATAAAAGCAAAATATATTTATTGGAAGGACTGTGTAAATTGACTGAGGCTTCACTTAAATCTAGTCTTTTTCTTATTATCATCTTTATCTCTCTTTGTGGTACAGAAACTGTTATATGGGTTTATGCATTTAAAAGAATTTTCGAATGAATACATTTATAATTTTCCTATAAAATATTGGCAAATATTTCTGTAACTTCTCCTTTGTTCGCACTTTCTTCTATATTTCTAGGTAGAAATCTTTATGTTAATGTTTTCCATACAGTAAAATCATAATGTGACAAGCTGAATAATTTTGAATCTAATAACATCAATAAAATAGATTTCTTACGAATCATTAATAAAACAGCCTAAAATATGGTTGCGTATATAATCTCTTTAGCATGTCAATAAATTTAAATGGTGTCTTTATGAAGTGACACATGGTAAAACAAGTTATGATTTGAATAAAGGACATTCTCACAACTCTACATTCAGGCTTCCCAATTATTTTCCCAGTGAAACATAGGACTAGGACTATTACATGCAGAAACTATTTTTCTAACTTATCTTCAAAATAATCTTATGTGTTATGTATCTGCATTGCTTTTGTTTTATGACATGACTGAGATTTAAAGAGAACTGTTCCTACCCTGGAGTTGTACATCTATATTCTGATAGAGTTTAATATCTTAAATATTTAATGTATCCATCGATAGCCACAAATCTTTAAGTTATCAGTTTAAATTCTTCAAACTAATACTTCTGAAATTAAATTTACACCTGGAGGGAGTAAATATAACTCTGCATCCTGCCATTGGCAGGGGACAAGATATCCTACCAATGTCATAAGTTTTCCATTTGGGCAACAATGATTTGATTTTTTCTCTGTCTACACAGAAAACAAACAAACAAAAAAAAGAATACAGACAAATGAAAACAGAGAGTAGAGTTGAAATTTCCTAAATGAACAAGATATGAATCTCAGCCTACACAGAGAATTTATTTAACTTACAATTATTATCATCTGTATGTCCAAAAGCTATAATTACCAATTCAATATAAACAGTTGAAACAGTAAACTGCTGATCCCATCACTTTATATGATTCTATGATGGACTAAGAGGAAACACATAATAAGTATATATTAAAGTAGCTTGAATCAAGTGTCTTGTTTAATATGTGTATACTTGTGTGTTTGTGTGTGGTGAATATAGAGAAAAAGAAGAATATTCAATAATGGTCTTATTAAAATATTTTATGAGTTACCAAATTATACATGTCTTCAGGCAAGAGGGCACTTTTCATCTTTTATTCAAGCAACCCCATGTATCTTAGTAATCATGCATAAGTTGTGTTTTCTTTGATATTTGAAAGTTTTCTCTCTTTAAAGTGTGGAATCAAAATTGCATACTCGGAAATTGGCTTTCTTGAGATTTATTTACTGCCCTGCTGCTTTCTGAGTAAAAATATATCAGCAGAAGCTGCAATAAATAACTAAACACATTACAGAATACAACGCTATACCTTGACAAGCTTAGGCTTATATATTATATAAATTATATATATATATATATATATATATATATATATACATACACATTATATAATACATATCATATATAAATTATAAATGGTATAGTGTATGTTTATTCCAGGAAATGTTGGTGGGAATGTAAAATCTTGCATTACATGTACAGATATAGATGATATACAGATAGAAATATAAAGATATATCTGCATATGTATTTCTAGCCATGCAGTATGTTATTGTTTTTGGTTTTCAGAATTAAGGGACTTGATAAAAATAACTATTTTTCTAAAAAAGTTATCATAAATTTACTTTTCTTTCTTCGTGTTCTAACATATCTGAAATAACATCTTATAAAACCTATGTGTGTGTGTTCATGTGACCAATACACCAGAGGCCACAAATGTAGAATCCACAGGCCTGTGTTGTTTCAAAGAAAGGTTTTACTTGAATGTAACTTAGCCAGTATTTAAACCACATGAAGATACAGATTCTGGACTTTAGTAAGTCACTCTCCCTTATGAAAAGCAAGACTTAGACAACATAATCACTGAGCTCTTGGGTTTTTAGACAGTCTATTAAGCTAAAAAAAAAGTTATGTTGAATTTTGAGTATTGCTATCCATCAACTTAAAATTAAAAGAATATTCTCTAATGGTAGATCTGGGAAGTAGGTGAGTAAAAATGAACCATGGTGTTGTTTATAGCTCTCCAAGGCTGTGTTTTTCAAACTACAGAGTATAACAATGAAACGTGAATTTGTGAAAAGGCAGATTTTTAGTTGAAAAGGCCAAAACTCTGAGTGAAGGAGCTATGGATGGAAGCTTAAGTATTTGCATTTCCCACAGTGTTCTTCTTGATTATCATGCTATTGGTACATACACTATATTTTGGAGAGTAAGTGCTGACCTGGAGAAGGATCTTAGCCATTCAAAGATAACTTAATTTACAGCTTTTTTTTTTTTTGTATTTTAGAGAAGGGTCTACAGGGTGTTAAGAGTCTACAGTGTATTCAGGGTCTCACTGAGTAGATTGGACTCGTAGAGAGTCTCCTGTTTACAGCCTATCAAGAGCTGGGATTACAGGCATGTGCCACCACGCCCAGTCTCAATCGCCATCCCAGCTTGCCCTAGGGTCGGTCCAGCACAACAGTCCTGGGGATCGAACCCCCGGCCCTTGCGTCTGCTTGCAGGTGCTTTAACCCTCTGAGCTATTTGGCTGGCCTTTTAACTTACAGCTTATATAAAAACTACTTCAAAATATAATCAAAGACCTAAAAGTAAGAGCCATATTGATAGTAATAAACATTAATAGTTACAAAAACAACTATTACAAACCTTAAAAAAAGATATAAAACTCTATGACCCTGAATAAGAGTTTCATACCTACAATACTCCAAATCCAAACAGCGCCAAAATAAAAGAAAAAAAAGTTTTAGTAAAATTTAAAACTTTTTTGCTTCAAAGGATGTCAATTTAAAAAGTGACATGACAATTCCAGTCTTAAGAGAAAAATTTTATAAGTAATGTACCTAACAAGGGATGTGCACCAACAATAAATATAGTACTCTTAAAACTAAACAATAAAAAGAGAATAAATCTATATAAAACTGAGTTCAGTATTTGAATAGATATTTCTTCAAAAATGTATTTATTTAATTTTTATTTTTATATAGGGAATTGAACTCAGGGCCTTGCATTTAACAGGCAGGCATTTGCAAATAAGGTAAAACCCTGTTCCCCCAAAAAATAATATTTACGGCCAGGTCGATAGCTCAGTGCCTTAAGTGCTTGCCTGGCAAATGAAAGGTCCTTAGTTCAATCCCCAGTACATAAAAAAAGAAAAAAGATATTTAAAGGCCAGTAAGTTTATGAGAAAATTCTCAACTTCATTAGCTACTAAGAACATTTAAATCAAAACCACAAAAAGGAAAACACACACACACACACACACACACGAGTTTTCTTACACACACTAGGATGGCAAATATCAAAACAAACAGATCAAGAAAGAATAATAGCAAGTATTACTCTGGTAAAGAGCTATCAAAAAAACTGCAGTTGTCATCCACTGTTGGTGAGAATGTAAAGTGACGCATTCCATTTTGACACCAGCGCTGTGCCTTTTCATGATGTTCAATACGAACACCAGCAATTCCAGCACGAGGTATGTGGAAGCACTTGTTCACCAAACCCCTCGTAATGCTTTAAGAAATCTATGAATGTTGATAGCAGCAATATTTTAATAACTGAGAACATGAAAACAATCCAAATATCCACCAACTCATGAGCAGATGAATGAAATATGCATGATTCAGACTAGGGAGGAGTACTGCTAATAAAAAGGAGTGAGGCAATGCTAAACACTATATATGCTAACACTGATAAACTTTAGAATCTTATTACAGAGGGTCGTCCACTGTGTGATTCCACTGCATGAAATGTGTAGAATAGAAAATTATACTGAGACAGAGGGCCTATTAGTGATTGTGTTTCTGAGGAAGGGGGAGATGATGGTTAGGAGGACTCATAAAATATTTTTAAGCAGCCTGACTTGGTGACACAAGCCTATGATCCCTGTACTTCTAAGAGGCTGAAGCAGTAGAATTGTAAGTTTGAGCCTAGTTTGGATACCTTAATGACTTAATCAGTAACACTGCCTCAAAATTTAAAACAGAAATAAGTTAAAATAGGCTTGGGATGTAGTTCAGAATGAAATCTCTGAATTCAATCCCTAGTGCTACAAAACAAATTATAGATCAACTACTGTATGTGAAGCATTGCATTCTCCTGTCTTTGAAATTCTATCACATTAATAATTATACCTTCAACTTTTGCAATGATGTGATTTCATGTTTTAAGTGCATGCAACATATATTCATGAATGTCTTATGCACGAAGTTGTTTCATAAGTTAACATCATCCTTAATAAAATTTTCTTAAATTAATGAAGACTTCAGTCTTACAAACTGTAAACCACTTTCTCTATAATCTCTTACTTGACTAGTGGCATGAGGTGCAGGGAAAGGTCAACAATTCCTCTTTGGTCATAAACATGATGATAATGAAGACAAAGTAACGTTCATTACCATGCAAGAACACTGAAGGAATAGTTTACAAAGGAACATTTGAACGGAAGGAGACTTACATTAAAATCTGGATCCCATTTCTTTATTTCAGTTCTGCACACTTGGGGAAGTTGCTATTTCCAGCTAAATTTTAATTTCATCTTCAGTGAAATTCTGATAATAAAGTGGTTTCTTCTCTTGGCGGTCATGCTTGTATCTGGTAAAATTAACAACTAATTTTAAGACAACAATATGTAATATTTCAACCATTGTTGAATTCCCATCATTTCGTTTAGTGAAATTCTGTATCATTTCTAATTTTTTTTTTACTAACTTGTTCTCCCTAAAAAAATAAATGAGATAACATGGGTATTCAGTCTTTCAAAAATGTAAAACTGCACACATATCTGCTAATAATGTGACATATTAGTAAAAACTAAAACAGGGACAATTTTTTAAAATTATGTTTAGAAGAGAGCTATAAAGCAGATATTCTTAATTGCCTACACAGTGACATTTTCTTTTTTATTTTTCCTTGTTAACAGAGTTCCCATTTTTTGAACATCCATGCCCTACTCTGAGGAATGAATTCTAGTTATCCCAAGAAAATCACCAAAATTATACCTCCCTTGCCTTAAATTGGATTGAGGGTAAACAGGGAATTCTGTTCTGCTAATGAAAAGAGAATCCATGGTATGTGGCACAGAAGCACAGTTCTCCAGGAAAAAGAATCTTAGAAAAACTCTTGCATCCAGCTGACTTACTTCCTGTATAAGTTTATCTTACACAGTGTCAGAGCACAATGTCAGAATCTTTGAGTCTTGAAGCAAAGTCAGAGATGCTGAGGCATCAACTACCACTGAGCTAACACTGGAATCGCCTACCACCAGGTTTCTTATCACTTGAGGTGAATAATAGACTAATTTCAAAGTCATTAATTGTGGGGTCCTATAGTAGTTGTTCACGAAATCATTCTAAGTTGTTCACCGCTTCAGAGACATGCAACAGCAAGTGACACTAGCAAGTCTAGCAATCTATCAGTAGGCTTTTTTTTTTCTACTTGGTAAAGCAGTGGCAGCTCACTCTGTCTTTGTGGTTCATCATTTTATGGCAGTAACAATAGGCAATTAAATTTTTCAAAATTGGAAAACTTGCTCTTGAAATTAGGAAGATTAATAGAAATGATAAAAGGTATTTTTAATTGTTCATGTCTAAGTAATTGTCACACTAATGTTGTTGGAAAAAAAAAAAAAAAGAAGACAAAGCATTGGAGTAAAGGGTGGATTCTGCAAGCCCGAAGGATTTGCTGATCTCTCTTGTAGATTCTTATGAGTCCATGATGTTACTTTCAACAAAGTACAATGCATAATTAAATACTAATTAAGGAACTGCCTGTGTGGGTTCTGTAGCTTTGCTTTTCCAGGCAACACCTGACTCCTTTGTGAGAATAACCATGCAAGTGTGACTCTGAGATCCAGAGTACATGAGGAGGGACACACATGAAGAAGTGTTTAGGACAATTCTTTTGTTATTGCAGTAAAAAAAATAGTGTTTCCTACAAGACTGAACAGCTATGGAGATGTTTTCATTCAAAATACATTATCATTTGAGCTAAGTGAGCCGACCTCATACGAAGTCAGACAATGAATCTAAACTTCCACCACTGCCTGAGAAAAATGAGTCCTAACATGTCTTTTTCAATGACTTTACTCCATTTCCCTTCAGAAGTAAACCTAAGACTATTTCAGCCTTTGTAAGCATAGATAAAATGATTTTATGATACTATCCTAAGAGTAATTTTCTTATTTGAAAAGGCTGACTGGAAGCCCTTTGCTAGCACTCCGATTTGCTTTATTCATTATATGCATTCCCAATGCTGGGCAAAATGCCAGGCACAGACGAGTGACTTAATAAACATTTATGGAATGCATATCTGAATGAATGAATGAGAAAATGAATAAACAGTAATTCTAAGCCTTGTTTCTCTTTTATTGACTATGAATTCTACGCTTTTATGACTATATTTTCAAGCCATGTATACTATGAATTTTTAAATCATGAAAATACACATGACTCTATATACTTGCCTCCAGTTAGATGACCAGAACATTTTACTCAGTGCCAAAATGGGTAATAATATCACCAGATTTTTATCAAGTTTCAACTTCCTCTTTCCATAGTAAACAAAACGATCTGAACACCATTGCAAGTAACCTTAAAGTCAACCATATTGCTGAGTTATTTGGTACTATCTTTCAGAGCAACGTTACTCATTCTTTATTTCCAGTTTCCTAGGTCATGGTAACTTCAAGAATATCTTTCAGGGATGCGGAGAGAGCTTTGCAGTCTAAGCACCTACCTGGCAAGTGCAAGGACCTTGATTGTATCCGAGGTACCGCATACCATCTCAGCTCTGGAGCCCTGGGCACACCTTGCCGGCCACAGAAACAAGGTGTCGTGTTGCATGCCTGTAATCCCAGTGCTAGGGATGCAGAGACAGGATGACCAATATAAGTCCAAGCTGGGTAGCAAGACCCTATACCAAAAAATACATATATAATATACATATATATATGTATATGTACATATATATATATGTATATATGTACATATATATATACATATATATATATATGTATATATGTACATATATATACTTCAAAACTCCTGAGAACTCAAGTGTTCTTCATATTCATAAAAATTCAACCATTCAATCTATTTTGACATAATCTATCCCTTTCCTGAATTGCTGAATCATCTATGATTTTCTCCATATCATCAGATCATTGATGATGAAATCTACATCATTTCACAATGTCCAACCTATTCCCTATCACAATCATTCTTATCGTAGACAACGTCCCCTTTTCCCACATATTTTTGCTGCATATTTCATAAATGTGTTTCAGGGTATGGCTGAGAACAGTGTTTCTCCTCTTCTAGCCTTGGCCAAAGTAGAAGCAAATACTCAAAGAGCATGTTAACCTAACTATGCTTCCTTGATAAGAAAGTGGCTTGAACCTCAAACGAAGCTTTTATCACTAGGCTTTTCTACCTGTACTTTTTCTAGATTATGCATCCTGTGCTTTCATAAAACAAACTTCGAAGAAAGATTAGGCAAAGACAGGAAAAAATAATGGAGAATTCCAATTAAATAAATAATAAAGTCATTCCATCCTTAAATAATCAATGAAGTAGAATGAAAGTACAATGGAAAGGACAACTTTGGTAAATGTCCAGGAGTGGATGGTCTGTCATCTAACAACACAACAATACTGCGGTTGATGAGTGCTTCCATTGCAAGCAAACAAAAGGATTCAGCAAAATTTTACTTCCTTCCCTGCTTTCTTTCTTTTCTCCTTTCCCCCATCTCAATTGTTCTTCGCTTTTGAGCAGTTTCTTTCCCTTTCACAATATTTATTGTGCCTTTCAGATTATATTTGCTGTTTCAGTTTCTTACACTAGGGAATAGGATCTTACACATGTAGGTTAGATTTATGTTACTTCTGAGTATGGTCTGTAGTTGCAACTATTTACCTATGAAAGTCATACAAATTTCTACTGGCTTATTGAAAGGAACAGTTAATGCCTAATTGTTTCATCAATTTTGCATGCCTATATCTAGTAATCTAAACAATTACTTTTAAGATAATCACATGCAATACACCTTGCTAATTTCCTATCAGCTTGTTTTGAAATTATGTATATTTTAAAAATTTTATTCTCTTTAAAATAAAAAATGCTTCTTTTCATAAACTCAGAATCAGATGACAAAAGCAACCATGACTATCTTCTCTACACAAACAGAAACACAACCATCTTCCCCAAAATCATAAAGTAAATTAAGTTCATAAACCAAGGTACTCCTGTAATCTACCACATGGTAACAACAGTAGTCACCACTTACAAGTCCCTGAATTAGATCTGTGCAGCTTTAAGAATTATTTTATAGTTCTTCCTGCTTGCTCTGATTTGAGAGATATTTCCATTTTATATTTAAAAGTAATTCATAAAAAACATTTTCCATATATATATATATATATATATATATATATATATATATATATATCACGAGTTTACTTCTTGAAACCTAGAATATAATTCAAGCCATCCTAAAGGTATGAATTAATGGGTGCAATGAATTTCTCACTAACTGGCCAAAAAAATTGAAAACTGATCTTTATCATTTTACTCTTATACAACATACTAGTTAAGAAAGTTATTGAGAATTGTCTACTGTAGAGTTTGTGACATTGTTAATCGGGAAGAATTGATTATTTCTGCCACCTAATTAGTGAAACAAACATCCAGCTAGCACTCTGTACTGAAAAACATGTCAGCACTTCATTACACAGATATTGGGTACTGCAATCTGGTTGCCATGGTGACAACAAGCTTCCACAGAGAGTTTTGGGTTTAGCTGGCATACTAGATCAGACAGAATACGATTAAATGAGAAAAATCTAACTTAAAGCATTTTAGGGCTCAAAACATTGAAAAACTGCATTCTTTAAATAGTCAATTTTACATGCTATGATTGTATAAATCTCCACAGATTTAAACATTTATTTTCTCTATATCTCATTCTATTTTGACCTCCTTTTTTCACTTTGAAGGTAAAAATCATTATTGTAGAAACCTTTGGAACATAACTCCCTTTGTTTTAAGGTTTTATTGATTATATAAATGCATAAATCATGTTAAAAATCTCAGAATAAAGCCAAAGCAAACAATAGCTAAAACATATGGCCTTAAAACAACAAGTAGAGAAAGAGATTACTTTATGTTAATATGACAGCAATTAATGAGGAAGCATGTTAAAAAGAAAATCCATTAAAAGCTATAGATTTGCTTGTTTGTATGCCACATTTTTTCCTATTTAGTGTTTATGCCCTGCCTGTGCATTTATTTGCAATACTTAATTGGTGCAATTTAAGATGTGTATCATTGAGCTCTGGAATCAATACTAAAGAAAGTCTCTCAGTTGGAAAATGCCTATTAGCCTTTACTTAAAACCAAAATAAACACACCATCTTATAATTTGTTATATTTTAATTCTATCTTCAACTTTTGGGTTGATTCTCAAAATATGTAAATCCTTATTTACATAAAACACTTCAAGACCTAAACAAAATAATCTTATGAATGCTGGTCCAATAAAAGGAAGCATCTTCCATTAAGACTATGGTGCGGGTGGTGACAGATCTGGAAAGAGCCAAGTGGTTGATGGATACATAAGGTAGATTATGTCATGTATTTGACAGGAGGACCAAAGTGTGGATATTGCCAGCAACAGTACACAGAGAAAAAGCACTCCACAGCTGATAGAGATCCAAAATGATCACTGACCATTAAGAATTTTAGCAGCACATAGAATCTGAGATTTAGTGTTAATAAGGCTCTCAGTCTTAGCAAAAATAAGATAGCAGCCAAGAAACCAAGGTGCTAGCAAGCATGAAATCTAATTTGGAAAGTTGTGTATAAAAGTACGTGGTTTCTGGTGGCACCGAATAAGAGGAGTCAGAAATTCATTATCAAGTTGTCATATAATATCACTTAGTCTTTCCCATTGGACACACAAAAGTACAACAGACATTAAAAAACAGTTTTGAAAATTGTGACTTTAATTTTATTTTTCATTAGTACATGATCACAGCAGATGATCACTTTCTTGTGTGGAGTTGGTACTTGTATTAACACATCTTAATTCATTTTCCCTTTTCTCCCTCCCGCTCCTTCCATCTCACGATAACCTTCTAGTTTGAGAAAAATCTATCTCCCTATTTCTGACTTGTCTCAGTTACTTTTCTCTCACTGCTGTGACAATATACCCAAAACACAAAATTAAGAAAGGAAAGGTTTATTTATCTCAGTGTTTGTGGAGGTTTCAGTCCATATTTGGCTGGCTCCAAGGCAGAGTGTAGCACATGGAAGAGAGCAGCAGTTCATGGAAGAGAAAAACAGGAAAGAGCAAGGGGCGGAACAGCAGCTGTGGCTGCTAGCAAGTCTTCCTCCCCTCCTTACATTTGTGTGCAGATAATCTGCTCAAGGGCAGGTGTACCCCTCACACCCATTGTCCCAGCATTGGATGATGAATTAATCACAAATTCTAGAAGCTGCCCCATTACTGCATGAGACTTTGAGGAACAACTAGACACAAACCATAACACCACTCCCTTGTATTTTGCTCTTTACTTGTAATGTGTATTCCTTATAATGAGAAACCATATGATAATTCAATCAGTATGATGATCTTCAGTGCATTCATTTTGCTCATTTGTCACACACTCGTAGCCCGTATGTCCTGCACTTTCTTCATAAACTCATCTGCTGATGGACGCATTTGCCTCTTGTAAAATCTATTGATTATGAATTGTGCTGCTATGAATCTGGGAATGTGCATATCTGTATAACATGATACCTTTAACTATTCTAGGAGGATATTTAGAAGAGGAAAACTAGATGAAGAAATTTCTAGTTTTATTTTTTAAGGAAAATTAATTTCCATAAAAAGTGTTTCTAATTTACACTCCTAACAAAAATATAGAAGGGCTCCTGTGTCCCATAACCTCACTAGCATGTTATTACTTAGCTTCTTAATTATGGCTAGCCTGTCTGTGATAAGATGGAAACTCAGTGTTCTTTTCATTTATAGTTCTCTAACAGTCATCAATATTGAGCATGTCTTCATGTGTTTATTGTCCATTTATGCTTCTTCTGAGAAATGGCTATTCATTTCAATTGACCATTGTGGCTTTTATTTTGGAGATTGATGACTTTTAGCTCTTTGTATGTTCTGAATACTCGTTCTTTGTCTGAAAAGTATTGGCATTTTCTCTTCCATTCTATAAGCTTTTATTTTATTAAGTTGGTTGTTTCTCTGCTTGAACCGATGCATTTTAATTTGCTATGATCTCATTGTTTACTCTCGCTACTATTTCCTTTGCAACCTGGATTCTGTTCAGAAAGTCTTTGCTTATACCTATGACTTCAAGTTTTATCTGTTTTATCTCCTAGTAGGTTAGATGTTTCTTCTGTTCTCAGATTTAAATCTTTGATCAGTTTTGATTTTTGTTTAGTGTATGATGAGAGATGTGAGTTTAGATTCAGTCTTACATGTGTGGATAGTCGGATTTCCCAATGCCATTTATGAAAGAGGCTATCTTTCCTCTAGGGTATGTTTTGACCCTTTTGTCAAAAAATCAAATACTTGAATATGCTTGGGGTTGCTTCCACTTCTTCTATTCTATTCTATTCTATTCTATTCTATTCTATTCTATTCTATTCTATTCTATTCTATTCTATTCTATTCTATTCCGTAGATCCTCTCCTGTTTTTGTGTAACAGGCTGTCCTTACCACTGTGGCTCTGTAATAGAACTTTGCATCTGGTATTGTGATGCTTCCTTCTTTACTCTTGTTACTCAGGATTGCTCAGGCTATCCTGAGTCTTTTCTTATTCTATATGAATTTTAGCATTGTTTTTCCACTTCCATGAAGAATTCAGTTTACTTACTTGTGTTTTCAGTTTTAATATTTGTAAATTGTTTTAACTGAAAACTATGTTCCCCATAAGGAGGATTGTGAGTTTCTAAAGAAAATTATATTTTAATCAGTAGATTCACAAGGACCCAGGTTTCTAAACTTAGTATTTCTGGTGAGGACTTGATTTAATTAGGCTGGAAAATATCCAAGCTTATATCCAGTGTCCTAGACTCAAGGCCTCCAAGGCCAGACAGGAAGAGATTGAAAAAGGTTATAGGAAGGAGAGGCTCTGTTTTTCCATCTTGTCAGAGTGGTAGCCTCTCTAAGGTTGCAGTTAACTGCTATAATACTTTCTGAAAAAGAAACTTCAACAAGTGACTCAAATTTATTCTTTTTATGTCAGGATAGTATGCCATGGTGTGCACATGCAACATTTTCTTTTCTCTCTTTCTTTCTTTCTTTCTTTCTTTCTTTCTTTCTTTCTTTCTTTCTTTCTTCTCTCTCTCTCTCTTTTTTGTATTTTAGGAAAGGGTCTACAGTATGTTCAGCGTCTCACTACTAGATCAGATGCATAGTAATCTGCCTGTTTACACCCTTCCAAGTGCTGGGATTATAGGCACACGCCACCACACCCAGTCTTAATTGTTGTCTCAGCATACCCCAGGGGTGGGGCCTACTGGGCAGGCCCGGAGATCGAATCCCCAGCCCCTGTGCCTACTTGCAGGTGCTTTAATCTGCTGAGCTATTTGGCTGACCCTTGCCTCATTTTCTTTATCCATTCATCTGTTGCTGGATATATAGACTGCTTCCAAGCTTTAGGTACCATGAATTATGCTTCTATAAACGTACATATGTGTGTGTCTCTCTGTAATGTGATGTTTTGTACTCCTTTGGAAAGATGTCTGGAAGGCAAATAACTGGGTGAAATGGAACTTATAGTTTTAATTTGTGAGGAATCTCTATACTGATTTTCTTAGTAGTTATACCAGCTTACGTTCCCACCAACAATATAGAAGTTTCCATTTTTCCTGGTAATTATCACCAGAACTTGTTATTATTGTTTGATCTCTTAATGTTATTCATTTTTTCTAGGGCAAGATAATATGTCAGTATTGTTTGAATTTGGATTTTTTGTAATGACTAAACATTTGGTAGTGTCTTTTTCTATTTATTGGCCATTTTCACTACAACTTATGAGAAATGTTTATTTGTTGATTTTTGTAATTTGGGCTTTTATTTCAGTAGCATCTAGATTTTTAGTTCTTTATGTAGACTAGATATTGGGGAGGTTTGATAGGAATAGCAGGCAGTTTTTTCCAATTCTAAAGATGTTTTCTTCACTTAGATGCTACGTTGGTTTTATAGAAATTTTTAGTTTGATGTGATCTCATTTGTTGATTCTGGATACTATTTTCTGTGCAAAGTGGTTTCTATTCAGAAAGTCCTTGCCTACACATATGATATTTTAACATAAAATAATAAAGGCAAAGTAATTAGGAGATATGTTCACAGAAAGTCATTGTATAGGAATCATCTTAACATTCTGAATGATCACTTAGCATGATACAAACACAAGAAGATCTTATTTACATCAGCAGCAGAACCTACAGAATAACCTTGTTGGTCTTACGTTCCAGGAAGCAGAAAAGATCACAAGCGTTCTGCACAACAGAACACACAAGCAGTGCTGAGAATCAAGACCAAATTTACACAAAGCAATAAAAATATATTAAATATTGTGTATTTCTTTATAGTCTTGTTATAGTTTGTTTCTAGTTGCCCCCACAAAGCTTCATGCTGTTATGGGGCAGATTTCTAGAATTCGTGAGTAATTCCTGATCCAGTGCTGGGATTATGGGTGCAAGGGCTGCTCCTCTGCCTCTGTTCCTCCCTTTCACACCTGTTTTTGTGCTGTTTTCCCCCACCATGAGCTGCTGTCCTCTCCCCTGTGCCACTCTTCCTGGGACCCAGCTGAGCATAGACTGAAACTGCTGCAAACTTGGAGCAAAATAAATCTTTCCTTCCTTACTGTGGGGTGCTAGGTATTTTGTCCCAAGAACAAGAGAAAAGTAACTGAGACAATCCTTAATTATTTTTAGTGAAATGTATATTGGGTATTATTGGATTTAGATGTCTTATGTAGGCCAAACATGTGGCATGGTTTTTAACTATCTTTAATCATTCCTATGCACTGTGCAGAGTTATGAACTGCACTACAGACTCATATATAGGTGCACAACTGTGAGGCAGTGTTAAGCTATGTGCAGAATTCATGAATGTGTCTGAACTTTTAATCTTACTGCTACATATTTGTAGAATCAATACCTACTTACAGGAGAACATGGACTGTTATGCTATGTTACCTAAAAACAGTTAAGCATCAGTCTAAAGGCGAACATGGCCCTCTCTGCCTCACACACAACCCTTCATGGAATCACCGCCTGGCTTCCCAGGCCTTCTTTTGAAATCTAGGTTTTTCTATAGAAAACTTTGTTTGCTTTTTCTTTTGTAATTCAAGAAAAACTAAAGCAAAGACAAAAACAGGGGAACATATAACAATATATACATTTCAGTTTTTCAAAACAACAAGAGCTGATTAACAATGATTGATATATTATCTATTTTTATTATCAAATCTGTTGCTCAGATTAACAGATATTGTTATGCAAATGGGTCATATGATTGAACCTTACCACATGCTTTCAAGAAACTTTAAATATTTATTCTTGTCTCTCATTTTTGTTACCTTTTTAAAAAAAATACTTCAAAGAGAGTATAGCAATAGTTGATATGACATTAGAAACAGTACACATTTAGAACACCAAAATGACAAGTATTTCAAGCATGTATGCTCCACGTGAGTGGGTTACCTGTGACAACCTTTGTTGTTAACATTTTAGTTAAAAACATTGTCTCTTATGTAGTCTTCCTACTCTTGTCCTTGCTATAAAATTCCTCTCCCTCAGCATGTTTAAACACCACTACAGTGTTTTTTTCCAGGTTAGGATAGAGATAAAAGGCATAATATGCATCTCAGTATCAGTATTTTATAAGCAAAATTTTGCTTATTTCAAGTATATATGAATGAATTTGGCTTTTCATATGAATCAAACTCAAAATATATTTCCTATTTCTAAGCAAAATGTCTCGTTTACCTAGCAAGGAATGAATAAAGGCAATTACCAAGGTGATTTGGAAGAATGATAGTGGAAAGAAAAACACAGCTCCTAAACCTTCTTCCGGGAAAGCAGAGAAATTTGTCTGGATAATATTGGAAACTCTATGTATGGCCCTAAACTTAAATGAGGTGCAGCTTAAAATTTTCTGTCTTCCCAATTTCAATAAGAAAGTA
Source organism: Octodon degus (assembly GCF_000260255.1). Taxonomy (NCBI): domain Eukaryota; kingdom Metazoa; phylum Chordata; class Mammalia; order Rodentia; family Octodontidae; genus Octodon; species Octodon degus. Next base: position 18,920,785 of record NW_004524605.1, read on the forward strand.
TACTACAGCAGATCACTTGATCTACCTGTGAAAATGAGTTTAGCTTTTATGCTGAGGGCAAATGGTGAGCCAGCCTCCCTCAGGCTGCTGTAGGAAAGCACTTATCAGTCAACCCATGAGTCAGCCTACAGGCCCCTCTCGTTCAGACTTTGTGGTCTCAGGGAATCATGTCCTTTGAGCATTTTCCTAGGGAAAGCCACCACTTGGGGAATTTTTCCATTTTTCTAACAGTGCACTGGTTCTTCAGTTCTGCTGAAGCTGGGGGCCACATGTAATTTTATCTATTGGGTAGCTGTTAAAAATGACTCGGCTTCAATCCCTGGTTCCAAAAAAAAAAAAAAAAAAAAA
>NW_004524605.1:18921274-18932326 GCF_000260255.1 Octodon degus
ATGGTAAGATATTTTTGTTTCAGTTTGCTTTGTTTTATTTCTTAGGCAATAATAAGGACTGAATCCACAATCTTTGCACAACTCAGTCCCTTTTTAATTTTAATTTTAACTTTGAAACAGGGCGGTAAATTGCTAAATTGTCTCAGTTGGGCTCTGATCCTCCTATGTCAATTAGCTAAACCACAGGGATTAAAACTGTGTACCACAATGCTAACTGATAGAGGTTTTGAAAATCATGGTTTTTGGGGGCTGGGGAGATGGCTCAGTGGATAAGTGTTTGCCGGGCAAGCTCAGGGGCCTGAGTTCAATCCCCGGTTCTGCCAAATAAATAAATAAATCACAAAAAAGAAAATTATGTTTTTCTATTAGATTTATGAAAGTTAGAATGTCTTGCTTTCAATGACAGAATCCTTATTTCAGAAAGACCTCGCTGTGTTAATATTTTCATTTGTTGAACTTTCGCCTGCTATTTAAATGTCAGTTATGAAATAGAGAGAACTAACATTTAGTTCCTAGTCAGGCACATTAATTGGAAATACAAAAGTCCCAACATCATAATGTATTCTTCGGTGTCTTATTTTCTGCTTCTTTCACACCAGTAATGACAACATAAAGGTTGGAGCTCATGGCATAAGTCATATGGGATCGTCTAACACACAGCCACTTAAGACTTGGCTCGACTATGCACAGGTTGTCAAAAATCACTTCAATTTTACATGTGAACAAGGGCAACACACAATAGTCACAGTCCTCTCTATTCTTTCACATTTGATAATAACTGAATTTATGCAAAGATGTGTAACAAATGCATCCTGAAATAAATAGCTGCCAGAAAAGAAAGAAAGTTTATTATATAAGCACTAAGTATTTTGTCTTGGAAGAAAGCATATTGACTTCTAAGAGCAGAATAGGAAAGATAGCTATTCAGCAGCACCCATACTCTAATGGCCTCATTTTATTCAAATTTAGGTTGATTCATAGTAAGATGCCGGCTGAGGTCGTAAGTCAGCACAACTCTGAATTTGTGGACAGTCCTCAGACAAATGAGTGACAGGAGATTTTCTGTGCTTCTCAATAGTATGAGTTAGAAAAGGCTTTATATAAATGCATTGTTCTTCAAGCCTATAGGAGTACTATAGAATCTCATTCTTAGCTATTGAACATGTTCAAGAAAATACGTCATAGTAAAAAAAAATTTGAATATACAGTGTATATATATGAGTCTCTATTTTCTGTTACTGTAACTACCTTTCAAATCTAAGGAATCAAAATCAGTCTAATTTAAAGTTACATTTATTGCCTGCCTCCAAAAGGAATTGTATTAGCTTATCAAAAAGGAAAAAAAATAATCCCATATACACAAGAAAGCCCATAAAATTCAAATAGAAATAACAAACCATGGGAGAAAAAAGGATGTATTAACAAGGCAAAGTTTCTACTTATGCAGTTTTTAGTGGTAGTTGCTTGTAGCTTATTTTTATAATATGCAGGAAGAGATAAAGCATGTAAATTATTGTGTAAATTGATATTTTTACATAGAGCAAAAAGTGAAAGAAATACCCAGAAAGAAAATAAGAAATATTTATTAAGAGCTTAATTTGTGATAGAAATTGTATTAGACAAACATATACATATATGTTATCAAGATACATTGTATAATCCTGAAAATTATTTAAGATATAAATATCATCTAGATGTTGCATTTTTAGTTGAAGGCTATCATTATTATTATTATTATTATTATTATTATTATTTTGTTTTTGATGCTGAAAATGGAACCAAGGGCTTCTAGCTTGCTAGGCAAGCATTCTACCACTGAGCTAAATTCCTAGCCCCAATGTCATATTTTTCAAAACCTGAACCCAGTAAAAAGATGAATATTTTTCCATAGTTGCTTTTTCTAGAGAGTGGCATAATCACCAATGAATTCTAATCGTTCTACATCAGAGTAACTTTTGTAAACCGTAAGAAGAAGTGTTGAAGAATAAAGAAACATAATTCTAATCACACATGTATGTGCACGCACATGTGCGCGCGCACGCACACACACAGAGGCATCCCATATAGCCACACACAATATGCAGAATATCATAGTGATTTTCTTTAAATTCAAACATTGAGGGCTGGCCTGATAGCTCAGCGGACTAAAGCATCTGCTTAGGCAGAGCTCAGCAGCTGGGGTTGGATCCCCAGCATGTCATGTCAGCCCTGCCCATAGGATGCACTGAAATGGCGATTGAGACTGGGCATGGTGGCTCCCGCCTGTAATCCTAGCACTTGGGAGGCTGAAAACAGGAGAATCACTATGACTCCAATCTACATAGTGAGACCCTGTAGACCTTGTCCTAAATACAGAAAAGAAAATAAATAAATAAATAAATAAATAAATAAATAAATAAATTCAAGAGCTGAAAAAGAAATGATGTGTCTCTTCAGTCTGTAAGCTACCTTTCTTTTTCACTATGCAAGTGAAAACTAGAAAAAGTTAAGACAGTAGAATGAGACTACTTTCCTTTAAGATGATGCCTCTGACTCAGGAAATAGTGTCCAACTGCGTCGGTATCTGGAGAATACAAATTGGCTTCCACACGAATGAGTCAGTCTACGTTCCGTAAGTCAGTATGACCACACTGAAGTGTGTCACAATCCCTGCCTGGGACCAGAGAGAGGCCCTGAAGAGCTGAATTTCTTCTGGTTACCACCATTCTATTCAAGATAAGTGACTTCATTTCAAAAATTTTATGTGTTTTTATTTATGTGTTGTGGACACTTTTGTGTAATGATTATTCCTAATGTAACCATTTATCAAAAATTATTTATCTTTTAAACTTTTTTTTGAGGCTTAGTAATTTGGGACCAGTTCATCTGTGATGTAATAATTTGGACTCACCACGAGTTAGCATTTATGGTGTTGGCTGCTGTTGTCATCCACTTCTACAATGACATCCATATGGCTGTCACCCTGAGGCATCGGGTCACCATGTGGCTCTCTCTGCCTGGCTGTTTAACCTCCTTCATGATATGGCAGTTAGCTAGCCCCAGACTTAAAGAACAAGGAGAAAGCGTGCATGTCCTTTTGCACTAGTTACTGCCCTTTCTGTCACATTCTGCTCACTAAAAGAGAGTAAATCTATACCTCATTCAAAGCAAGAAGAATTAGATGTTATCTTTTAAAGAAAGGAGTATGGAAAAATTTGTAGACATAAACTCTACATAAAACCATACACCAAAAGCATGTTTGAAAAGTGCTTTGTTGCTTTCAAATCAAATGCTTCAAAGCACGTTTAGAAACTAACTGTAGGAATGTACGTGGTACCTTCCTTGTGACACCATTTAGTCAACAAAAACCTTGTTCGATATCCTTGGTGGAAAAATAGGAATTAATAGGAGTTTATAACATCAGCAATCGAAAGTATAAAAGATGATATGATAGTTGATGGCTCTCATAATTATTAACTAACACCAGCATGCTGTAATGAATCTCTGTATCCTGTGCAGGCCGTTTTAACGTTTGCCATGTTCCGGTTGGAATGCCACCTGACAGGCCCCGCGGGAGTACCATTGAGATGCAACCTGAGTTTTAAGCTGTGAAATGATCTCCTTGGGAGGCATAGTGCTGGCTGTGGAATGCAACATCTTCCCTGAGATCTAACATACAGTCTAATTCTAGTTTCAGTCTTTCAAACTGTTATTACATTTAAATATACACCATATAATTAATTGAATTCGAGCGGGAAGAGAATCATAGCATGAAATTGACAATATAAAACTGGAAATTCTAGGAATGCATTGAATAGGTATTGTTAAAATCCAAATTAATAACAAAAGACTAAGGAAGGATACAATGTAAAAATAACAGTATGGGAGACAGTCATATTTTTAAATTATCAGTGAGTACTAATTACAAATAATAGGTGCCTGGAAGAAAAATAAAGAACATATACAAATTATAATTAATTAAACCAAAATTTTCTGAGAAAAAATATTTAAGAAAAATTGTAGTGAGATCAAAATGTTAAGACAGAGAATTCATTGCAAGAGAAGAAATTGAAAAACAGTAGACCAATTGACTATGCAACACACACAGTCTAAAATCCTAGTGGATAATAACACATTGGTTGAAAGTACATAATATAAGAGCCAAGAAAACATTCTTGGCATAGAAAAGACATAATGTTGGGGAAAGCATAATAATATTGAAGAAAAGTTTGAAACTATCTGAGCAATTCTATGAAGAAAGCTTTAAAATGATGTCGGCTTCAGAGTTACACTAGTGTCAAAGGCCTTTGATAGAAAGCAGGGGTACAAAAATAGTTTATTATAGTTACCCATTATTGTCATCTGCTAGGTGATGATTTTTGTTCTAAGTAAAGATCAGTAGTCATCAGAACAATGGAATGCACAATACTACAAAATAACGAGGGAGGGATAGACAAAATAAAATAAGCAGAACATATGAACAGTAATATAACATGAGGAATAGACATATTGGAATTGCAAGGAAGAAAATCTGTTGTTATGCTACTTATGAATATTGTTTGGAAGATTTAATTTGAACTTTTGTCTGAAATGATATTGTAATAGCAGGAAGAGAGAAATGAAAGACTGTGCCTGTCACAGGAGTGGCGAAGAGGCGTTATCTGTGAAGCATTATTTGAGAAAGAGCAGGAGAGGGGCCTGAGGAAGCAGAGAGGGTGGGTGGAAAGAAGAAAGGGACATTACAGAACTCTGCTGAAGAGCTTCTCCTACACTTCTTAGAATTACTCATTCAAACACAAAATAAAAGCAAAATTTGCTTAAAAGTTGTCACAAGAGCTGAGAAAAATGCAAAAAAAAACAATGTTCTGAATATAGACGGTGTACTAGTCTATATTCAACTAAGTACGTTTAGTACCACAGACTAATTTTGCAGATTTCATGTTAAACTAGTAAGTTTAATGCTATGTATATTCAACGACAATAACATTTTAAAAGGTAATAATAGGATCTACATATTTTAATGTACTAATAGCTCCTTATAAATGAAAAAAAAAAAAACCTAAGAGAACAAAAATGTTCACATGAGAAGTTGAAAGAAAACCACATCCACCCTTAAGCACCCTGCCCATTTGCATTCAAATGCTAAACGCATTAAGTATCTATCATGTGCTTTATTAAAAGGTGAACTTTGTCACAAGGAAAATGGTCCTATCAGTGCAGGGAGAAACTGAGGAAATATTTAATGTAAAGATAAAGAACAATGCTGTATTTTTCAGAATTCACCCATTTTCTGGTAGAAGTGTAGCATCCCAACTGCCCGTGTGCCCTTACTCCTACTAGAAGGCCAGCCTGCACACCGGATAGCCTCTTCCACCATCCTCCTGGCCACCCTGGCCTCAAAGGGTATGCAAACCAAAGTACTATAAACCGGGCTTTTAAAAGACAGAAATTATTTTTCACAATTCTGGAGGCAAGAAGTTTGAGGTTAAGGGTCAGCAGAGTAGTCTTCGCCCAAAGCCTCTTTCCTTAGACTGCAGATGGACAAATTCTCCCTCTGACTTCCCACTAGCTTTCCTCTGTCTGTGTCCTACTTGCTTCTTCTTATAAGATCATCTTTCAGGACGGATCACATCCTGTCCTAAGCAGCTTCAAGGCCTGTCTCTGAATGAAGACACACTCTGAAGCGCAGGGCATTACACAGTGACATATGACAATATGGGGACACAGCTCCACCCATAGCACCTGGCTGCCTCATTGCTATCTGTCGAGGATTGGGGGAGCAGCAGCTCACTTATGCTCATTGCCCAATAAGCACTTTGTCAGAATTTCTTGTTCATTTTGCAGTTCTGCACAATCTGCGGAAGACACTGCTTAGAATCATTAGGACTGAGGAGTAAATATGCAATATTATTTCACTAGTAGACCATTGGGTAACACCTGGAGGCTAATAGTCTGCTACCGAGGCATTAGCCCAGAAGTTTTCTCATAGATCCTTGGGAAATAGGGAATAATTGGAGAAATAAACAAATGATTGGAAAAACCTAAAATATAAGATCTTATCACTTCCTTTCTTAATAGGTGTGGTACTTTCTCTCTCACAGCAGGGTATCTTATCAGTAATGACATTTTCAGATGAATTACAGGTGAATAAGTTTTATTGTTTCTTTTAATAATTTCATGGTAAATAATTCATGGGGTCAGAGAAAACAGAGAGCTTATAATATTCTCTTTATAACAAGAAAGTAGAATATGATCACTTTTTTGGACAGTGCTGTCTCTGTTTAATTCTCCGTGAAATAATATTTTAGTAACTGATTTTTTAGAAGTACTCTACTAGTAAAACTCTAAGAATGGCTGGAGTGGAGCAGACCTGTGTTCTTGGAGTTTATAGTCTGGTGGAAAAAGATACTACAAGTCTGTAGTATCTGTCCTATTTATGTCATGCATATCATGTAAAATAATATAAATTAAAAGTAGAACAAAAAGATTCTAGATTTGTCATACTTATTAGAATTTGAGACTCAGATTCATTGAAAAATAATCGAACCCGGGTTGCTGAATAGACATTTCTCCAAAGAAGACATACAGATGTTTATTAGGGACAACATTAACCATGAGTGAAATACAACTAAAAAGCATGCTGAGGTGCCACTTTATATGGACTACTTTGCTATTATCAAAAAGACATAATAAGAACTCAGAGAGCAAAATGGAAACATTATACACTGACACAGATTGTACATATTATAGCAGTGTCACCCAATACTAATTTCCAGAAAAATAGTCGAAGGAACTTTTTAAAAAATATACTCGCAAAGATATTTGTACACACATACTCATAGCATCAATATTCATAGTAGCCAAAAGTTGAGAATGATTTTTTTGCAGTACGGGGGATTGAGATTCATGCATCAACTCAGAGATCCTAAGTAACTGCAACATAGCTATGTAATGAAATGTTATTCAGCAGTAAGAATTAATGAAGTACTAATACATGCTACCATATAGATGGATGCAGATGGAAAGATTATGTTAAATGAACGAAATCAATTCTCACAGATGACCTATTGCAGGATTCCATTTATATATATATAAAGGTACAGAGATGGAGGATACGTTAGGCCAGATGCTTCATGGGAGGGAAATGATTCTAATAGCAGTAAGACAATATTCCTTTTACAGTTGGTGAAAATCTAACAATGAAATGGTGGTTTCATAGCTTTGTGAATGTATTATAAAGCCTACTGAGCTGTACACTTTTTTCATAGTAGCAATTTTATTTTCAGCCAATGAAATATGTCACCATGAATTGTATACTTTAAATAGATAAATTTTATATTTCATACACTGTACCTCAGTAAAGCTGTTATATTTAAAATGTCAGTTGCTGACCTTTAAGGTGTCAACTTCTTGCTGGTATGAGAGTAAGCAAAATTCAAAAACAGCCACTTAAATAGGGTGGACATTATTAATTTAATCACTCAAATATGTTGTTTTTCTTAAAATTGTCATGAAGAGTATGGCTTACCATTAACAAAGGCAGATGAGGAATTACATATAGATTCTAGAACAATGTTCTGCATCCCCACGGAAGCTAATATTTTCTCCTGTGCTCTGGTTTGTGTCCAATTGTCCCCCCAAAGCCTCATGCAGTCATGGGGCAGGGGCTTCTAGAATTAGAGATTACTTCATGATCAAGGCTGGGATTATGGGTCTTAGCACTGCTGGGATTATGGGTATGCATACTACACTCAGCTTGGGGTAATAGCCTGAATGCAATCTAAGGGAGACAGACTCCCTCTCTGTAGCCATTGTTGCTCCTACTCCTCCATTTTTCTCCCACTCTTTGCCCCGAAAAGTTGCTTTCTGCCCTGTGCCACTCTGCCTTGGAGCCAGCTGAGTATGGACTGAAACCTCCAGTAACTGTGAGCTAAATAAATCTTTCCTTCCTTCATTTTGAGTGTCGGGTACTTGTCCCAGCAATGACAAAGAGTAACTGAGACATCCTGGTATGTTTCATAAAGCCAGAACACATCATTCACAAGAAAGTGCAGTGGTTGATGACTGTAGCAGTCCTGTTGTTCACCACAGTGAGACTCAGCAACCTGATCAGGTCAGTCATCCCTACAACAGATGGACAAGATCTGCTAGGAACTATGTGAACTTCCCAAGATCACATGTGTCCTGACTTATGTACTAGACATTTCTATGTATTTTGCATTCTGTCACTTTTTCTTGGGACCATGAAATCAACATTAGTAAAAGCAAGGCATTTACTGACACCGACAAGTAACTTCTCTGAAAATGAACCAGTAGGTCATAAAAGGCTCTCCAGGTGATCAAACCTCTTCCAGTGATTTTCTGCAGGGCAACAACCCCCAGCAATTTTCAAAACAAAACCTAAATTGTTTTATATTTAAAAGAATGCAAAATAAAACCATCATATGTTAGAATTTGGTAATCTAATTTGTTTCTCTTAATTTAATTTCCAAATGCCAAAGGCACAGACTAAACAAGTGTTAAGATGTGGGGATCAGCTTTATGGATGAATGGATATAAGAGGTTGTGAAGATGACACTGGTGAGGCATTTCCCTGGACCATGAAATTGCAACGCATGCTTGATTTGTGTGTCTTCAAATGAAGGGAGGAAAGGGCTTGTCTCTGAGATTTCACTGTGTACACAGATCATAAATACACATCTTCAGGAGTTCCCTAAGGTCCTTATGCAGTTGTTTGGAAGACAGTGAGTCCGATAAGTGTAGAAGCTGTGCATAGTTGATATAAATAGAGAGAATAAGATTTTCTATAAACACTGATTCTTCTTTGAAAAGTTCAGTGAATTAGTGAAGATATTAATGTAGCTCAATCACAAACAAAAAGAGTTTGAGAACTGTTTTTTTAAGGAATAGTGTGAAAAAAATCATGAAGAAATGTTTCCCCAATAATAATTATTTGAAGTGTTATTTATTTTTATTAGAATAGTAATATATTTCTTTTTTTAATGTATTTAGGGCAGGGTTTACAAGTTCTCACTATATAGTTCAGATTCATAGTGATTCTCCTATTTTCAGTCTCTCAAGTGCTGGGATTACAGGTGCACGCCATGACACCCAATCTCAGTCTCCATCTCAGTTTGCCCAAGGGCAGGGCCGGCAAGGCTTGCCAGAGATCAAATCCCTGCCGCTGTGCTGTGCCTAAGCAGGAGATTTAGTCCACTGAGCTATCTGGCCAGCCCTCAAGAATAGTTATATGTGTTTCTTTAAGGGCTAAAATATAAAGAAAATTTTTTTACTACCACAGCATAAAATAAATCAGTGTTTCCTCTTATCTTCCTTTCATCTGTGTAACATTCTTGGATTTACAAATCATTAATCACCCCTCGACACTATGCTGTTTATCTTTACAATTTGGTTCCAATATTTAACTTTTTAAAAATCATTTATCTGTTTATTTTTTTGGTACAAGGTCTCCCTATGAAGCTGGGACTCACAGTGATCCCTCTGTCTCAGCCACCCCTGCACTGGGATTACAGGCGGCGCCACCACGCCCAATTTCCATGGCTGAGGGCTTGAGCCCAGGGTTCTGGGGCCAGCACAACAAGTGGTACTGGGGATCAAATCCAGGTCCTTGTGCTTGCCAGGCAGGTGCTTTTGCCACTGAGCTGTCTCTCCAGTCCTACTTAAACATGTATATTCTCAAGTTTTCGATATACAAACACAAATTCCCACATAGCTCCAAAGTACAAATCTTATTTGCTCTGATTTCATTATGTCAGAGCATCTATGTACTCTTTGAAGAGATTACACGCTATCTACAGTCTGCTTCAAACAGCCTCCAATACAGATACACCCAGGATTAAAGTGAGACCCAGAGAAAAGAAGCTGCAATGGACCAGGGCAGAATATATTATCATCCCGTACCTATCCAATGCTGGCTCTTTGTCTAGAGCTGTCTTTTCAGTAAGTTAGTGCCCTCATGGAGCACATAGGGCTTCTTCAAGGTGGGAGATGAAATACTGTTTCCATAGACTTTAGAGACCTGGCAAGGGACATTTCACCACTGTGGGCAATCGCTTGCAAGACCATAACTATCTAAATTCAAACCCCTAAAAGACACTTTATTGAAACACAAGCCTAATATGCTGTTACCCATCAAAGAACATTGAGCAGGACAAAGCCCACTCAGTCTTTCTTTGCCTTTCTATTTTCATTTAAATTTTTTTCTGGGATTATTATTGTGCTTGTCTGATGCAAGGGCCACTTTGGTGCTGCCAAATCAGGAGAAAGAAGTTGGGCCCTGATTCTTTCTTTCCCCAAGAGTTACCAAGCACCTTATGCAAATGAGCCAATTTCAAATTGCAGAAATCAATGCTGTTTTCAAGGAGACAAAATAAAAATTAACTTCACCAAACTGAATCACTACACACACAAGACAACACCTCATGCAAGTTAAGAAGATGGATTTAAAGCCTAAATATTTGGATCAGATCTTGCCTTTGTTAATCACTTTTTTTCATGACCTAGCTCTAGGGAATATATATGGTCCATGTATAGACTTCATCCTTATAACAGGGTCAGTAGTAGTGCTCTTTTTATGATACAGTTATGAGAATTCAAAGGGTTAACATGTACAAGATGGTACAAAAGTAGCTGTTCAGGTATAAAGACCACTTGCATGCTATTTTCAAATTAGATTGCTTTTAGTTATGATTTTGAATATCACATACAATATTCATAATGCCTATCAGATTTCTATCAAATAAGTTAAAGTTCAGTCAAAAATGCCCTTTTTGTATTCTATGTATTTGGTACAGGGTCTCACCACGCAGCTTGGACTCATAATGATCCTCCTGTTTTCAGCCTCCCCAGGGCTGGGATCACAGACGTGCACCACCATGTCTAGACTCAGTGGCCAGCTCAGCATGTCCAAGGGTGGGGTTAGCACAGCCTGTGGCGCTGGGGATTAAACCTCTGTCCCTGTGCTCGCCTAAGCAGGCACTTAGTCCGCTGAGCTATCTTGCCAGCCCAATAATGTCTTTAAATGGGTATTTAGTTTATATTTAGCAATTTACT
>NW_004524605.1:18932426-18945816 GCF_000260255.1 Octodon degus
TGAGACCCTGTAGACCTTGTCCTAAATACAGAAAAGAAAATAAATAAATAAATAAATAAATAAATAAATAAATAAATTCAAGAGCTGGAAAAGAAATGATGTGTCTCTTCAGTCTGTAAGCTACCTTTCTTTTTCACTATGCAAGTGAAAACTAGAAAAAGTTAAGACAGTAGAATGAGACTACTTTCCTTTAAGATGATGCCTCTGACTCAGGAAATAGTGTCCAACTGCGTCGGTATCTGGAGAATACAAATTGGCTTCCACACGAATGAGTCAGTCTACGTTCCGTAAGTCAGTATGACCACACTGAAGTGTGTCACAATCCCTGCCTGGGACCAGAGAGAGGCCCTGAAGAGCTGAATTTCTTCTGGTTACCACCATTCTATTCAAGATAAGTGACTTCATTTCAAAAATTTTATGTGTTTTTATTTATGTGTTGTGGACACTTTTGTGTAATGATTATTCCTAATGTAACCATTTATCAAAAATTATTTATCTTTTAAACTTTTTTTTGAGGCTTAGTAATTTGGGACCAGTTCATCTGTGATGTAATAATTTGGACTCACCACGAGTTAGCATTTATGGTGTTGGCTGCTGTTGTCATCCACTTCTACAATGACATCCATATGGCTGTCACCCTGAGGCATCGGGTCACCATGTGGCTCTCTCTGCCTGGCTGTTTAACCTCCTTCATGATATGGCAGTTAGCTAGCCCCAGACTTAAAGAACAAGGAGAAAGCGTGCATGTCCTTTTGCACTAGTTACTGCCCTTTCTGTCACATTCTGCTCACTAAAAGAGAGTAAATCTATACCTCATTCAAAGCAAGAAGAATTAGATGTTATCTTTTAAAGAAAGGAGTATGGAAAAATTTGTAGACATAAACTCTACATAAAACCATACACCAAAAGCATGTTTGAAAAGTGCTTTGTTGCTTTCAAATCAAATGCTTCAAAGCACGTTTAGAAACTAACTGTAGGAATGTACGTGGTACCTTCCTTGTGACACCATTTAGTCAACAAAAACCTTGTTCGATATCCTTGGTGGAAAAATAGGAATTAATAGGAGTTTATAACATCAGCAATCGAAAGTATAAAAGATGATATGATAGTTGATGGCTCTCATAATTATTAACTAACACCAGCATGCTGTAATGAATCTCTGTATCCTGTGCAGGCCGTTTTAACGTTTGCCATGTTCCGGTTGGAATGCCACCTGACAGGCCCCGCGGGAGTACCATTGAGATGCAACCTGAGTTTTAAGCTGTGAAATGATCTCCTTGGGAGGCATAGTGCTGGCTGTGGAATGCAACATCTTCCCTGAGATCTAACATACAGTCTAATTCTAGTTTCAGTCTTTCAAACTGTTATTACATTTAAATATACACCATATAATTAATTGAATTCGAGCGGGAAGAGAATCATAGCATGAAATTGACAATATAAAACTGGAAATTCTAGGAATGCATTGAATAGGTATTGTTAAAATCCAAATTAATAACAAAAGACTAAGGAAGGATACAATGTAAAAATAACAGTATGGGAGACAGTCATATTTTTAAATTATCAGTGAGTACTAATTACAAATAATAGGTGCCTGGAAGAAAAATAAAGAACATATACAAATTATAATTAATTAAACCAAAATTTTCTGAGAAAAAATATTTAAGAAAAATTGTAGTGAGATCAAAATGTTAAGACAGAGAATTCATTGCAAGAGAAGAAATTGAAAAACAGTAGACCAATTGACTATGCAACACACACAGTCTAAAATCCTAGTGGATAATAACACATTGGTTGAAAGTACATAATATAAGAGCCAAGAAAACATTCTTGGCATAGAAAAGACATAATGTTGGGGAAAGCATAATAATATTGAAGAAAAGTTTGAAACTATCTGAGCAATTCTATGAAGAAAGCTTTAAAATGATGTCGGCTTCAGAGTTACACTAGTGTCAAAGGCCTTTGATAGAAAGCAGGGGTACAAAAATAGTTTATTATAGTTACCCATTATTGTCATCTGCTAGGTGATGATTTTTGTTCTAAGTAAAGATCAGTAGTCATCAGAACAATGGAATGCACAATACTACAAAATAACGAGGGAGGGATAGACAAAATAAAATAAGCAGAACATATGAACAGTAATATAACATGAGGAATAGACATATTGGAATTGCAAGGAAGAAAATCTGTTGTTATGCTACTTATGAATATTGTTTGGAAGATTTAATTTGAACTTTTGTCTGAAATGATATTGTAATAGCAGGAAGAGAGAAATGAAAGACTGTGCCTGTCACAGGAGTGGCGAAGAGGCGTTATCTGTGAAGCATTATTTGAGAAAGAGCAGGAGAGGGGCCTGAGGAAGCAGAGAGGGTGGGTGGAAAGAAGAAAGGGACATTACAGAACTCTGCTGAAGAGCTTCTCCTACACTTCTTAGAATTACTCATTCAAACACAAAATAAAAGCAAAATTTGCTTAAAAGTTGTCACAAGAGCTGAGAAAAATGCAAAAAAAAACAATGTTCTGAATATAGACGGTGTACTAGTCTATATTCAACTAAGTACGTTTAGTACCACAGACTAATTTTGCAGATTTCATGTTAAACTAGTAAGTTTAATGCTATGTATATTCAACGACAATAACATTTTAAAAGGTAATAATAGGATCTACATATTTTAATGTACTAATAGCTCCTTATAAATGAAAAAAAAAAAAACCTAAGAGAACAAAAATGTTCACATGAGAAGTTGAAAGAAAACCACATCCACCCTTAAGCACCCTGCCCATTTGCATTCAAATGCTAAACGCATTAAGTATCTATCATGTGCTTTATTAAAAGGTGAACTTTGTCACAAGGAAAATGGTCCTATCAGTGCAGGGAGAAACTGAGGAAATATTTAATGTAAAGATAAAGAACAATGCTGTATTTTTCAGAATTCACCCATTTTCTGGTAGAAGTGTAGCATCCCAACTGCCCGTGTGCCCTTACTCCTACTAGAAGGCCAGCCTGCACACCGGATAGCCTCTTCCACCATCCTCCTGGCCACCCTGGCCTCAAAGGGTATGCAAACCAAAGTACTATAAACCGGGCTTTTAAAAGACAGAAATTATTTTTCACAATTCTGGAGGCAAGAAGTTTGAGGTTAAGGGTCAGCAGAGTAGTCTTCGCCCAAAGCCTCTTTCCTTAGACTGCAGATGGACAAATTCTCCCTCTGACTTCCCACTAGCTTTCCTCTGTCTGTGTCCTACTTGCTTCTTCTTATAAGATCATCTTTCAGGACGGATCACATCCTGTCCTAAGCAGCTTCAAGGCCTGTCTCTGAATGAAGACACACTCTGAAGCGCAGGGCATTACACAGTGACATATGACAATATGGGGACACAGCTCCACCCATAGCACCTGGCTGCCTCATTGCTATCTGTCGAGGATTGGGGGAGCAGCAGCTCACTTATGCTCATTGCCCAATAAGCACTTTGTCAGAATTTCTTGTTCATTTTGCAGTTCTGCACAATCTGCGGAAGACACTGCTTAGAATCATTAGGACTGAGGAGTAAATATGCAATATTATTTCACTAGTAGACCATTGGGTAACACCTGGAGGCTAATAGTCTGCTACCGAGGCATTAGCCCAGAAGTTTTCTCATAGATCCTTGGGAAATAGGGAATAATTGGAGAAATAAACAAATGATTGGAAAAACCTAAAATATAAGATCTTATCACTTCCTTTCTTAATAGGTGTGGTACTTTCTCTCTCACAGCAGGGTATCTTATCAGTAATGACATTTTCAGATGAATTACAGGTGAATAAGTTTTATTGTTTCTTTTAATAATTTCATGGTAAATAATTCATGGGGTCAGAGAAAACAGAGAGCTTATAATATTCTCTTTATAACAAGAAAGTAGAATATGATCACTTTTTTGGACAGTGCTGTCTCTGTTTAATTCTCCGTGAAATAATATTTTAGTAACTGATTTTTTAGAAGTACTCTACTAGTAAAACTCTAAGAATGGCTGGAGTGGAGCAGACCTGTGTTCTTGGAGTTTATAGTCTGGTGGAAAAAGATACTACAAGTCTGTAGTATCTGTCCTATTTATGTCATGCATATCATGTAAAATAATATAAATTAAAAGTAGAACAAAAAGATTCTAGATTTGTCATACTTATTAGAATTTGAGACTCAGATTCATTGAAAAATAATCGAACCCGGGTTGCTGAATAGACATTTCTCCAAAGAAGACATACAGATGTTTATTAGGGACAACATTAACCATGAGTGAAATACAACTAAAAAGCATGCTGAGGTGCCACTTTATATGGACTACTTTGCTATTATCAAAAAGACATAATAAGAACTCAGAGAGCAAAATGGAAACATTATACACTGACACAGATTGTACATATTATAGCAGTGTCACCCAATACTAATTTCCAGAAAAATAGTCGAAGGAACTTTTTAAAAAATATACTCGCAAAGATATTTGTACACACATACTCATAGCATCAATATTCATAGTAGCCAAAAGTTGAGAATGATTTTTTTGCAGTACGGGGGATTGAGATTCATGCATCAACTCAGAGATCCTAAGTAACTGCAACATAGCTATGTAATGAAATGTTATTCAGCAGTAAGAATTAATGAAGTACTAATACATGCTACCATATAGATGGATGCAGATGGAAAGATTATGTTAAATGAACGAAATCAATTCTCACAGATGACCTATTGCAGGATTCCATTTATATATATATAAAGGTACAGAGATGGAGGATACGTTAGGCCAGATGCTTCATGGGAGGGAAATGATTCTAATAGCAGTAAGACAATATTCCTTTTACAGTTGGTGAAAATCTAACAATGAAATGGTGGTTTCATAGCTTTGTGAATGTATTATAAAGCCTACTGAGCTGTACACTTTTTTCATAGTAGCAATTTTATTTTCAGCCAATGAAATATGTCACCATGAATTGTATACTTTAAATAGATAAATTTTATATTTCATACACTGTACCTCAGTAAAGCTGTTATATTTAAAATGTCAGTTGCTGACCTTTAAGGTGTCAACTTCTTGCTGGTATGAGAGTAAGCAAAATTCAAAAACAGCCACTTAAATAGGGTGGACATTATTAATTTAATCACTCAAATATGTTGTTTTTCTTAAAATTGTCATGAAGAGTATGGCTTACCATTAACAAAGGCAGATGAGGAATTACATATAGATTCTAGAACAATGTTCTGCATCCCCACGGAAGCTAATATTTTCTCCTGTGCTCTGGTTTGTGTCCAATTGTCCCCCCAAAGCCTCATGCAGTCATGGGGCAGGGGCTTCTAGAATTAGAGATTACTTCATGATCAAGGCTGGGATTATGGGTCTTAGCACTGCTGGGATTATGGGTATGCATACTACACTCAGCTTGGGGTAATAGCCTGAATGCAATCTAAGGGAGACAGACTCCCTCTCTGTAGCCATTGTTGCTCCTACTCCTCCATTTTTCTCCCACTCTTTGCCCCGAAAAGTTGCTTTCTGCCCTGTGCCACTCTGCCTTGGAGCCAGCTGAGTATGGACTGAAACCTCCAGTAACTGTGAGCTAAATAAATCTTTCCTTCCTTCATTTTGAGTGTCGGGTACTTGTCCCAGCAATGACAAAGAGTAACTGAGACATCCTGGTATGTTTCATAAAGCCAGAACACATCATTCACAAGAAAGTGCAGTGGTTGATGACTGTAGCAGTCCTGTTGTTCACCACAGTGAGACTCAGCAACCTGATCAGGTCAGTCATCCCTACAACAGATGGACAAGATCTGCTAGGAACTATGTGAACTTCCCAAGATCACATGTGTCCTGACTTATGTACTAGACATTTCTATGTATTTTGCATTCTGTCACTTTTTCTTGGGACCATGAAATCAACATTAGTAAAAGCAAGGCATTTACTGACACCGACAAGTAACTTCTCTGAAAATGAACCAGTAGGTCATAAAAGGCTCTCCAGGTGATCAAACCTCTTCCAGTGATTTTCTGCAGGGCAACAACCCCCAGCAATTTTCAAAACAAAACCTAAATTGTTTTATATTTAAAAGAATGCAAAATAAAACCATCATATGTTAGAATTTGGTAATCTAATTTGTTTCTCTTAATTTAATTTCCAAATGCCAAAGGCACAGACTAAACAAGTGTTAAGATGTGGGGATCAGCTTTATGGATGAATGGATATAAGAGGTTGTGAAGATGACACTGGTGAGGCATTTCCCTGGACCATGAAATTGCAACGCATGCTTGATTTGTGTGTCTTCAAATGAAGGGAGGAAAGGGCTTGTCTCTGAGATTTCACTGTGTACACAGATCATAAATACACATCTTCAGGAGTTCCCTAAGGTCCTTATGCAGTTGTTTGGAAGACAGTGAGTCCGATAAGTGTAGAAGCTGTGCATAGTTGATATAAATAGAGAGAATAAGATTTTCTATAAACACTGATTCTTCTTTGAAAAGTTCAGTGAATTAGTGAAGATATTAATGTAGCTCAATCACAAACAAAAAGAGTTTGAGAACTGTTTTTTTAAGGAATAGTGTGAAAAAAATCATGAAGAAATGTTTCCCCAATAATAATTATTTGAAGTGTTATTTATTTTTATTAGAATAGTAATATATTTCTTTTTTTAATGTATTTAGGGCAGGGTTTACAAGTTCTCACTATATAGTTCAGATTCATAGTGATTCTCCTATTTTCAGTCTCTCAAGTGCTGGGATTACAGGTGCACGCCATGACACCCAATCTCAGTCTCCATCTCAGTTTGCCCAAGGGCAGGGCCGGCAAGGCTTGCCAGAGATCAAATCCCTGCCGCTGTGCTGTGCCTAAGCAGGAGATTTAGTCCACTGAGCTATCTGGCCAGCCCTCAAGAATAGTTATATGTGTTTCTTTAAGGGCTAAAATATAAAGAAAATTTTTTTACTACCACAGCATAAAATAAATCAGTGTTTCCTCTTATCTTCCTTTCATCTGTGTAACATTCTTGGATTTACAAATCATTAATCACCCCTCGACACTATGCTGTTTATCTTTACAATTTGGTTCCAATATTTAACTTTTTAAAAATCATTTATCTGTTTATTTTTTTGGTACAAGGTCTCCCTATGAAGCTGGGACTCACAGTGATCCCTCTGTCTCAGCCACCCCTGCACTGGGATTACAGGCGGCGCCACCACGCCCAATTTCCATGGCTGAGGGCTTGAGCCCAGGGTTCTGGGGCCAGCACAACAAGTGGTACTGGGGATCAAATCCAGGTCCTTGTGCTTGCCAGGCAGGTGCTTTTGCCACTGAGCTGTCTCTCCAGTCCTACTTAAACATGTATATTCTCAAGTTTTCGATATACAAACACAAATTCCCACATAGCTCCAAAGTACAAATCTTATTTGCTCTGATTTCATTATGTCAGAGCATCTATGTACTCTTTGAAGAGATTACACGCTATCTACAGTCTGCTTCAAACAGCCTCCAATACAGATACACCCAGGATTAAAGTGAGACCCAGAGAAAAGAAGCTGCAATGGACCAGGGCAGAATATATTATCATCCCGTACCTATCCAATGCTGGCTCTTTGTCTAGAGCTGTCTTTTCAGTAAGTTAGTGCCCTCATGGAGCACATAGGGCTTCTTCAAGGTGGGAGATGAAATACTGTTTCCATAGACTTTAGAGACCTGGCAAGGGACATTTCACCACTGTGGGCAATCGCTTGCAAGACCATAACTATCTAAATTCAAACCCCTAAAAGACACTTTATTGAAACACAAGCCTAATATGCTGTTACCCATCAAAGAACATTAAGCAGGACAAAGCCCACTCAGTCTTTCTTTGCCTTTCTATTTTCATTTAAATTTTTTTCTGGGATTATTATTGTGCTTGTCTGATGCAAGGGCCACCTTGGTGCTGCCAAATCAGGAGAAAGAAGTTGGGCCCTGATTCTTTCTTTCCCCAAGAGTTACCAAGCACCTTATGCAAATGAGCCAATTTCAAATTGCAGAAATCAATGCTGTTTTCAAGGAGACAAAATAAAAATTAACTTCACCAAACTGAATCACTACACACACAAGACAACACCTCATGCAAGTTAAGAAGATGGATTTAAAGCCTAAATATTTGGATCAGATCTTGCCTTTGTTAATCACTTTTTTTCATGACCTAGCTCTAGGGAATATATATGGTCCATGTATAGACTTCATCCTTATAACAGGGTCAGTAGTAGTGCTCTTTTTATGATACAGTTATGAGAATTCAAAGGGTTAACATGTACAAGATGGTACAAAAGTAGCTGTTCAGGTATAAAGACCACTTGCATGCTATTTTCAAATTAGATTGCTTTTAGTTATGATTTTGAATATCACATACAATATTCATAATGCCTATCAGATTTCTATCAAATAAGTTAAAGTTCAGTCAAAAATGCCCTTTTTGTATTCTATGTATTTGGTACAGGGTCTCACCACGCAGCTTGGACTCATAATGATCCTCCTGTTTTCAGCCTCCCCAGGGCTGGGATCACAGACGTGCACCACCATGTCTAGACTCAGTGGCCAGCTCAGCATGTCCAAGGGTGGGGTTAGCACAGCCTGTGGCGCTGGGGATTAAACCTCTGTCCCTGTGCTCGCCTAAGCAGGCACTTAGTCCGCTGAGCTATCTTGCCAGCCCAATAATGTCTTTAAATGGGTATTTAGTTTATATTTAGCAATTTACTATTATAAGCTATTTTGATATGAATATTTTTGTGTCTGACTTTTTCATATTTTATCTCTTTGAATTAAAATTCCCCAAATGCAATGAATAGTTTAAGTTCCTGCTATATTCTTCCAAGATGTTTTATAGGACCAATATGATTGTTTTCACAAATTCTGACACCAGTTTAGTGTCACCGAACAAACCGTAACAAAAAGACTCTCTATTAAAGAAATATTTTCAAAAAATAAAAAAACTTTCAATCCTTTTTTTTTTTTTTGGTGGAACAGGGATTGAACCCAGGCCCTTGCACATGCCAAGGAAGCACTTACTTCACTGAGCCATCTCTGTGGACCCTTCAGTCATTTTTGTCTATGATTTATTTCTCATCTGTGGTTCAAGATCAATAATATTATTAATGAGATTCATATGTAGATGTCTCTTGTTTGAGGCTTTTCTGGCACTTATATTTAAACCTGAAAAAATCATAAATGGAAAATTGACCTTCCATATGAATTCAGTCTATCAGTTAATATTGCTTAGCTATTTATGATTTCAAAAGCCCTGATACATAAACAGGAGAAATAAAGAAGTAATACAAAAGCAAATATGATATAATCCAAAAACACCACAAATTTGGGACTGCAGATAAAGAAAACTTGGGAAAGCAAATGCATGCTGTCAAAATAGTAGTAGACAATAGTGGTTCAGATAGGCTCTGAGATTAGACTGGTTAGTAAGGTGAATTCACAGACTTTGCTTTGAGCTAATCTTTTGATTAAAATTGGGTAATGTAAATTTCAGTGTGGAGAGTCGTTTGCATTCTATAGGGCTGGCTGACTTTGAGCTGTACTCTAAAATTCAGTTGCCATCCCCTCAGCATTTTGGATAGTCGCTGGACTGCTCAGCAAGAGATTTCCTGGCAGTTCTCACATGAGTTTGGCCAAGTAATCATATTCTGGCCACTTTGATATGATAAGAATATGTGTGGATTTGCCTTAAATGGAGTGAGAATGTGCGCTCTCAACCTTTGTTTCTTACTGGAATAGTACACACGGGAGAGTGAAGAATCTACTTTTGTTACAGGAGCCTAAAGCAAATACTGTGGCTAGCTTAGCAGAATTTTTAGGGGAAAAAATCCCCAGTCACTTTGTTTTTTATGTTAAAGAAAAGAAAAATAAACAACAAAAAATGGCATGAAATTTGGAAACAATATTATAGGAGAATAATAATGGTTAGCACAGTGCATATCTTATCTTCAAAGTAGTTGCTCATATTGTAAGATGTAAGCATGAAAAATAGATCAAACAATGCGGGCATATACAGGCTGGGAGACAGCACAGTGGTCTAAATGGCTGCTTGGCAAGCACAAGGACCCAAGTTCAGTCCTTGCCACTATATATCACACATGCCCCAGAACCCTGGGTAAGCCATGCTGGCCACAAAAACTGGTGTGGTGGTGCATGCCTGTTATCCCAACATGGAGGAGGCTGAAATTGGAGGATCATTAAGCATCCAAGCTGTGTAGGGAGATCCTTTAACAAATAAATAAATAGTTTTAAAAATAATATAGGCACATATCTTTTAATGTGCTATTAGCAGTTATTAGTATAATAATATTAACTATCTCATGTGCATATATTTTTTTCCCTTCCTTTCTTTTTATCTTTCCCCCATTCCAGTTTCTCTTTCCTTTTGATCACTTTCGTCCCATTTCACAATATCTATCACACATTTTGGATCTTACTTACTCTCAATTTCTTACATGAGGGAGACAATACGATGTTTACACATGCAAGACTTATTTACTTCACTTATTAGTATGGACTCAAGTCATATCCATTTCCCTGTAAATATCTGCAAGTTTATCTTTCTTTATACCTGAGTAGTACTCCATTTGTATAAAAATACCACATCTTTTTTATCCATTCCTCAGTTGATGGGCATGTGGGTTGTTTCTAAGACTTACCTATGACCAATTGTGCTGCTATAAACATGGGTGCACACATTTTGTTATGATATGATATTGGTAATTCTTCTGGGAAAATATCCACAAAGGGGATAGCCCACAGACAAGAAAGGCAGTGAGGAATGTGGACCCACATTCTTCTCACAGACCCTGTTGTCTCAGAGGCAATCACTTTGGTGCATTTCAATAGGGTTTCTCATGGTAATGTAACCTGAGTACCTTCTAATACAATAAGTATGACTAACATTGAAGTTGTTTTGATTTGGATTTTTAAAAAGGGAGCTAAATATCATCCCAAAACACATTATTAATGCTTCCAAGAAAATTTAGCAAATTTAGTATGTATCAAGGGTGATCTGAGAAATTAGGTAACACAACAAATTTAGAAGCTGGATTAGTCAGTACCTGGTCAACAGTTACATTCCCATCATTCATGCTAAGTAGAGGAAAGTGAAAGAACGACAGAGTCCGATTCAACTAGATGGCCCAACGTCCAGAGCTACCACTGATACCAAATCTTGATTGTGGACCAGAACAAGAGGAGGTCTGAGCTATCATAATGTGTTTGGGATTTTAAAAAATGGACAAAGACTAATGAGAATAATAATAGAAGTAGCTATTATTGTATCCCATTAACATGCTAGAATATGGTAACAAAAGTGAGAACAATTGCCAAGTGTGAGTACCAGAGACTCCTTAATGAGATACAAATAAATGCTCACCATAGCACCAATACAAACAGAAAGTTTAGGACCAGACCTAGGACTCAACAAAAGGACTTACTTGAGAAATTTGTACTTCACCATAGAACTCCGGGCTTTGCAGAGTCAGAAATCTTGGTGTCCCGATAGGCATATTTCCATCTGAGAAACAACGAAATCCCTATAAACTACAGCTATTGCCTGGCTCTGCAGGCATCTTGTGTTCAAATACCAGCAGGTAAAAGTTACTATCTTGGTAGGGTTGGTTTTATTCAGAGAAAGGAGTGGGCAGGAAGGATTATTTGTGGGACTTTAGTGACCCGCTGAGTGCTTCTGAGAACTGCCATTCCAAGCTTAACACCAATCAGCAAATGGAACAACCCTAAGTCAGGGAAAACCCCTTCACTGCCCTCAGGCCTTTGCCAAGCTAATTGGTCCCACTGACTCACTGCCTGAACTGTCTATTTGCAAGGATGATTCATTTCTGGTTGTTGCCTGTTCCTCTTCCCTGCTTTTCTTCCAGAATATTTATATCACTATGTATATTTTACTTGTTATTCTTCAATTTATACCATTTACCTATTGCCATTACTACAAATTTATTTATGTTCATTTTATAGCATCTTAAAATGACATATTTATCATTTTAGAGTTCTGGTGGTTTGAAACGAGAAAACTTGTTATTATACTGAAATCAACCTATTAACTGGGCCACATTGCTTCTGGATGATCTAACAAATCAATCTCCTTGCTCTCTCCATATTCCAAGTATTGCTTGGCATTCTTTGAGTAATGGCCCACTTTCTCCATTATCAGAGGCAGCAATCACAGTATTTTGACCCTTGTCTCTGTAGCTACATCTTTTTCTCCAACTCTATGTCTATGGTCCTCTCTGGAGTTTGTAAGAACCTTTGTACTTAAAATAAGCCCACTCCAATAATCCAGGAAAACCCCCGATTAAAGATTCTTCTTCTCATATGCAAAGTTTCTTTTGCCATGTAGTGTAACACATGCACAGGTTCCAGAGCTTAGAGTGGCGCTATCTTTTGAGGCCATTGCTCTGCTACTATACTTCATCTCAAATGCATCCTCTTAGAAGGAAGAATTTCTGATTTCTAGGATAAGGAATCTCCAGAATTTGGAAGCAGGCTCAGGGTCTGGGAGTTCAAGCCCTGGGCCTGCCTTGCAGGCCTCACCCCTGGGGCACGCTGAGATGGTGATTGAGACTGGGCGTGATAGCGCGCACCTATAATCCCAGCACTTGGGAGGCCATAAACTGGAG
Organism: Octodon degus; assembly: GCF_000260255.1. NCBI lineage: Eukaryota > Metazoa > Chordata > Mammalia > Rodentia > Octodontidae > Octodon > Octodon degus. Next base: position 18,945,085 of record NW_004524605.1, read on the forward strand.
AATCACTACTAGTCCGATCTAGTTGTGAGACCCTGAACACCTTGTAGACTCTTCCATAAAATACAAAAAAAAAAAAAAAAAAAGAAAGAAAAGAAAAAAGAATTTAGAAAGAACCTACTTTGTTTAATTAATAATTTGGTTATGAAATTTATTATTGCAGTGACCCATGACTCCTTCAAAGCTGAGATGACCCCAAGAGTCTACAAGGATCTCGAAGACTTTTCCACTCAACAAGTTATTTTAACACAATATATGAGGATGAAATTTAATTTTACATAATGCTTTTAACCATCAAAAGCTATACTATCCTAAAATATTTTATGAATATCTACTTTTTATTTGCTCATGGTCCTTTGGGGACAATCTGAGCATCTCCAGATTCATTCATCTGAGAGCTCAAGTCAGACACACAGAATAGACTTAGATGGAGAACAGCACTCCATTTCAGGATCCTCAGACTTCAGACAAATGAAGTAGAAATATGTAAAGGGCAGTTGATAGATTGCCTTGTCTTCATATGAGATAGGTATTTGGAAAAACCTAAGCTTATCACTATTCTTAAATTTGTACTTACTCTCAAGTTCCTTGAGATAAGGAAATACATCATATTTCTTTGCATCTTCAGGGCTTAGTACTCTATAAGCAGTCAACATATGTTACTGAATGATGTATTAAATAAATATATGTTGCATGAAATTCATTACATTCTAAAGGAGAAAAGAAAGAAAGGAG
>NW_004524605.1:18946056-18971864 GCF_000260255.1 Octodon degus
CCACCACACCCAGTCTATTGCTAATTTTTTGATCAATTATCTGGTAATCTTAATAACCACTTTCAAAATAACAGCATTTCCTATAGCAACCATTGTTGAATTTCTGCCCTCTTGTTTTATGAAATTTTGTATTATTTCTAATTTTGTAATTATTTTAAAAATTTCTTTATAATAAAAAAATTTCAAAACCCTAAAATCTAAAGATGGAGCTGACAGTTAAATTTACAAAAAGTACTTCATGTTTAGAAACTAAAATGAATTTTATAAAATGGAACATGTCATCATACAACTAAATATACTGCAGATGTTAGGAAGCAATAGTCTCTATCACCACGGATAAAGGATATCTTTGATTATATTAAAGTTTGGACTTATGTCAATAATATTTTCAATATTCTCCTAGTTAAATAGAACAAAGCTTACTTAACTTTTAGTTTTTCACTTTTTTCTCATCTTGATATTTCATCTATCACCAAAATATGTGACTCTATCTTTTTTAAATATATTGCTTATACATGTAGTGTGTGTGTGTGTGTGTGTGTGTGTTTTACTGAGCCTCTCTGCAGATACTCTACAGCTATATTACATCTCAGTCTCCACATATTTGAAAAAAATGTCTTCCTAAGTTGCTTAGATTGACAAAAAAAATTGTGGTTCTTCCGTCTCATCCCTTCTAATATATAGGTTGCAAGCATCAGCCACCATACCTGATGTCAGAAGAGTTATGTTCAACATAGAGCCTTATTCTCCATACTTTGCCAACCTCTGTGCTGGCAAGGTGGCAACATGGAAGTGATTCAAACCGAAGAAACGGGAATGGCGAATCCAGGTGTCTGATCCACTCTCAAGCAGAGAAGACCTGGCGTGTCTCTTTGGTCACGGTGCCTCGGCGTCGGTGCCCTTGAAGCCACATGCTCTCAAATGCACAGCTAATAAAAGCGCAGATGCCCGGGCTCTTGAGTCTCAGTTTGGAAGACAGCTTCTTTGGAGTGCTGCCCAACCTGCATTGGAATGAACAATGAGAAATCTACTTTTATCCAGTTAAACCACATGTGATTATGGGATTTGAGTCATGTAGGAGTTAATATTAATTATCCTTAAAAAATAACAACATTAGTACCAGAAATAGGTAGTTTATAAAAATATTACAGCATCTGCTCAGGGGTCAAGCTTCAAGGTATCCAGAAAAGTCATATTAGAAATACAAATTACAATAAATCCTTATAAGCAGAGATAAAATATATGATTATATTATGAAGTACAATGACTTATGAAAATGTAATTAAAGACCCTGCAACTCTAGAAGAAAAAGATCAGAGAATTAGGCAATTAGTATTGTTAGCTGCCCAGTACAGGGCATAGAAATGTCCCCTCTGGTCCTTCTGCATTTCGCTCCCATAACTTAACCTCTCATACTGCTCCTATTACTGATAACTGTCCTAAATTAAATCTTTGTCTACTCACTGAGAATTTTCCCCCCTAGAGCAAAGTCTGTATGAAAGTAGAACAGAGGCAGTCTAAGATGACGGTTACCTCTTCACTAAGTACCAGTTCTTGTGTGCTTCTTTCTGTCTAATCATTTTCCTTCTCCTTCTTGCTCTCTACCGCACAATCTCCATTTTCTTCTGTGCATCTGCTGCATGCTTCTCTCCCTAACATTGATATACTTTCTGATTTTGGAAATCACACTAAATGTCATGACTTTGAAGGGACAGACCACCTCCTGGGTAACTCTGAAAACTTCTTCCCCATAAACCCATCAGAGCTTCTGTAACATGAATGATCAACACACAGATTTCCACAGCTATAACCTCACAGACAACCACTCCTCTTCCCACAAGGCCATATTACTTCATACCTTTATGGATATGATAAAAAATTATAACTTCCCTTTTAGCCACTATAGTGCTGGGAAGTCTAAGTCTTAAAAGAGTATGATAAAACTGAACTATAGTGATTCATTCTGACTCATGTTAAACAAGACAACAAAATACACAAACTCTTCAAACTTTCAAAAGCAATTTTTGTGTGCTTTACTGGGCCAGAGATATGAATATGGCATCTTTCATTTTATTTATTTATTTGATACAGAGTCTTGTTATGCATTTCAGACTCATAGACTGGAATTACTGGTGTGCGCCACCACACCTAGTTTTGGGGCTAGCATGGCAGGCCCAGAGTTCCAGGGCTAGCACAGCGTGTGGTACCAGGGATCAAACTTGGGTCCTTGCACTTGCCAGACAGGTGCTTATACCGCCAAGCTATCTCCCCATCCCAAATATGGTATGTTTGATGTCTGACAAATTGAAGCTGGCTGACTAGCTCTCTGGCTATTTGATAGCCCCATTCACTTAGAAAAATTTTTATTCAGCCATCTAAATTTCTCCTTAATTCATTTGTATTACTATATTACAGAGGGTAATTTACAAAGGATTAAAATGTATTATGCATTTTTAAAATTTGTAAAGTCCAAGATTGAAGGGTTGGCATCTGATGGAGACCTTCTTGCTACATTCTTTTTTTAAAAAAAAAAATTTAATTTAGTATCAGTTTAGCGGGTCTACAGGGTCTCACTACATAGATCAGACTCGTAGTAATCCTCCTCTGTTTAGCCTCCTTCTTGCTACATTCTCCAGTGGCAAAAGGGATAATTTTTGGTAGAAGGGATAATTTCTTTAATTAAGCCCTTTTACTGACACTTTGTCCAATAATAAAGGAGGATCCCTCTGGACTCACTCTTCTAATAAACACCTGGTTTCTGCTGATCTATTGAAAGGAGAAAGGTAATGTTCATTTTTTTTCTTTTTTCTTCTTTTTAATTTCTTATAACTTGGTTTTTTTCACCAATTTCACTGGTTTATATCTGGTAACCTAAACAACTAACTTGAAGACAAGATTATGCAATATAACAACTATTGTCAAATTCCTATTACTTTGCTTAATGACATTTTGTATCATTTCTAATGTTTTTTTAACATTTTGTATTCTTTAAAAAGTAAAAAGAAAAATTAGATCCCTAACTCTCCATCAGATTAAAAGTAACTAAGTTTTTGTATGTCTACCTAAGAACCATAGCATAAATCAAAGAGTGAATAAAATGATACTGACAAAAACAAATAAAACTGAAAATTTAAGGTTATAAAAATCTTGTCTGTTAACATTTTCATGAAAAAATAATTGAACATATCAAGGTTTTAAGATGGGCTGCAGTGTTTTAAAAATTCTTTTCAGTCCACAAAGATATTTAAACATTTATCAGGTACCACAGGAAAAATGTCAACTAGAGTACTGTTAACATCATCCTTTATTAGAAAATGCTTGCAGAACTCTTTGAAAGAGCATCTAACTTGTTTTATAGAGCATTGGGAAGGAAGGAAATACTCAATAGTCAAGTATGCTCAGACATAATTGCCAAGAGATAGTTAATAAAAATGGAAGAACTACTCTTTTAAGTGTGCACAGTTTTATTTTACAATGTGGATCTTATCAAGAGAGGTGGAGAGGCAGAGTGAAGAGCCTATGCCCTGGGCAACAGGAAATGGGAGGAAATATCCAAATGGAATGAAAATATTCACTTTTAAAATGTCCAGCAGAAAGGGGGTAAGAGTTATATATTGTAGTCAGAAATACTAAAAGAGTTTGCTTTCCTAGCCAATAAAGGGACAAATGGCTCACCCCAGATCCTGATAAATGCCTAATAAAAGCACAAAACAGTACTAAAACTAGCATGTTTACCCTGGAGAAGTTATTGATTTTTTTCTATATCATTGCACATTTAAGAGAAAAAAATTAGTGTAGTCTCAAATCTAAACAAAGCTGTTTTTCTGAATAATATATTTTATTATATAAGACATTTTCCTTGCATAAAAAGCTACCTTTTTAAATTTTATGTATTTGGTACAGGGTCTCACTACATAGCTCGGACTCATAGTAATCCTCCTGTTTTCAGTACCTGCAGCACTGGAATTATAGGTGTGAGTCACCATGCGGGGTCTCAGTGGCCAGCTCAGCATGGCTGAGGGCAGGACTGGTGTGGCGTGTGGTGCCGGGCATCGAACCCTGGTCCCTGCTCTTGCCTAAGCTGGCTCTTAGTCCACTGAACTATCTCACCAGCCCTAAATCGTTACTTTTCAACACTGCTTCTTGTGCATTGGTTGTGAAAGAGCCTTGGATCAAATTTATAATATTCATAAGGCAAATATTCCAAACTTCAAGACTACAATACTAATTTAGATACCATCTTGGATTGATTGTATTTGATCACAAAAGTTTTGTAAATGAGTCATTTCTAGCAAAAATGAGAAATGATTAAAATATGTGAATAAGTGATATAAAACCTGATTATGTTAATCCTCCACCTGACAAATAAAAGTTCTTTAATTTTAAGATGGCATGACATTATCTCCAGTACTAACTCCAAAACCAGGGAGGAATTGTTTAAAATTTGATGTTGGGCATATTCCCAGAAGACATTTTGTACACCAGAAAGTTAAAGTCTTACTGGCCTTAATTCCTATCTCTAAACTCATTTCATATCCAAACAAGCTATTTTACTCAATAAATATTTATAAAGCTCCCTCCCGACACACATTCAAAGTCGTTCTGTCAAAGACAAAAGGTTAGCAAAGCTCAATTAGACCAAATGGAACGCTTGAGAGAACAGAACTGACTTTGGCATTTTTTGAATGTTAATAGTGAGTGAGTCGATCTTATGTCCTTGGACAAAGAACTTTGCAGCTATGGGGTGGAACTGACAAACCTGTCAGCGGCACCTGCCCCAGCCCATCTCTGCACGAGATGGTGACAAGCTGTCACATCAGCATCACACAGGATTGTGTGTAGAGGAAAACTTAGTTTCAGGTAAGCATTCCAGAGCTGTTTCATATTCTTAAATGAGAGCCTGCAAAATTGCTTTGAGAGTGATAAGCTGGTGCTCGATTCTGCCTCAGAAATAGTTACCATTTAATACAGAACTATGTGCAGAGCTGATATTGGAGCAAAGTATTTAGTGAATCTTCTGGGAAGAAATAAGATGCTAATCTTTGAGCCACTGAGACTATGTTCTCTCTTCTTCTAATTTTGCCTCTGAAGGAAAATTGTACACTAATTCCAAGTTTGGTCACCAGAAAATTCTCATTTAAACACTAAATACCCAAACTTGAGACACAATTTGAGCAATTATCCAGCTTACGAAAACAAATGCGTGTGATAGGTAAAGATTTGGAAAGATGTGTGAAGCCATAAAACGTATATTTTTGTAGGCTACACCAAAAAATATTGCAGATATTTCGATCACACAGCTAATCTACATAAATGAACAGAAGAGAACTCTACTGATAATTAAAAATTTGCAGAAATATGGTGTACTCCCAGACAGAAACAAAACAAAAACAGAGCTGCCATTAAAAGCATCGACTTTATATCTTCACTATCTGTTCTAAACAGACATAATCATATAAACGCATTTCTAAATTATTAGTGATTATTAGATATTTTCTCACCAAATTAAAAAAAATCTGTCCTGATATTTAACTATCCCTACTAATTTTTACTTGATTTTAAAAGAGTATTTTACATTGTTATTTTTTATCAATAAAATGGAATTAAAATATTTTCTCTATTTCTCCAAGAAAGTAAGGACAAAATGAGGTGGATGGGAAATAAATCTCCTGCATTTATGTTCAAAAAGTCAACTGACAGGGCCGGCCAGATAGCCCAGTGAACTAAAGAGTCTGCTTAGGCAGAGCACAGCGGCCAGGGGTTGATCTCCAGGATGTAGTGCTGGCCCCACCCATGGGGAATGCTGATATGGAGATTGAGACTAGGCATGGAGGTGCACACATGTAATCCCAGCACTTGGGAAGCTGAACACAGGAGAATCACTACAAGTCCAATCTACATAGTGAGAACCTATAGACCCTGTAGACCCTATCCTAAATGCAGGAAAAAAAGTCAATTGATTAAAATATAAGATAAGAAAGAAAATACTTAAAACTATATGAAAATAAAGATTATAATGTATTACAGACATTTCATTTAACTAAGTACCAAAAGACTACTGAAATCTGATACTACAGGAATAAAGGAAGTGACATGCTCCATCATATCAGGTAGGCATTGCTCAGAACTCAGAGAGCCTCTGAGAAAGGGATCGACGAAATATGTGGCTTTTGTGTCACTAAGAACAAACTTTGAAACAATCAGAGATAATTACCAAGGAAAAGTAAAGTTTTAGAAATTAGAAACACTCCATTCAAAAACTAAACTTGTATTGAAAAATGCCTAGCAACTAGAGCCAACCATAAGTGAAAAGGCGATTCTGCAAAGTGATAAAACTCTTGTCATGAGAAAGAACCCAACAGAGGCTAGACAACCAATAAACCATCAAAGCACTGTAAGAAGAGAGTTCTAGGTACATTCCATAGCCTCTTCCAACCAGACAACTACACAAGTGTGAATAATAATTCTTACATTAAAATAGTACAAAGCAAAGAGATTGTCATCTTCTGAAAATAGATTCCTCAACAGAAGAAATAATTCAGTACTATGCTAGCTGGCCATTACTTTTTGTGAGCATGATAGTTCTGAGTTGTGAAAAGGAGAAAATAACAATTAGCTCTTGTTCACCAGATCGTCCTCACCGCAGAAGCTCTGGTGTGGTGGGCCCTGCAAGGACCATCATTCCAAGCAGACACTTGTCAAAGGGAATCTGTAATTGGCCTGTCATTTCTTTTAAAGGAGGCATGAATTGTTCTTGTTTTAAAAATAGACTTTAAAATACAGTCTTCTCAGAAATCACCTTAAAAGAAAAAAATATTATTTCATCTGTATTTAATCCTAGGAATATATAATTGAACTACATTATAAACATTTAAAAATGTTTCATATAGTATGTTACTAAGGGAAAAATGACTTGAAGTTTCTTTAAGAAGTATTGTTTTGGACCCGGGAGATAGCTAGGGCTGGTGAGACAGCTCAGTAGAATAAGTGGAGAGAAAAGTAACATAAATAATAAGCTTTCCAAATGTAGGACTTTTAATGAGCTATATGATATGAAAATATCTTTCTTTATATAATTTATGTTTCCATCTGTTTTCCAAATTTCATGTATGGGAAACTTAATTTTTAATGTCCTATATTAATAGTGTTGGATCTGGGGCACTGAGGAGGTAATAAGGATTAAATGAATAATGTGAATGGATGCCCTATGATATAATTAGTGCCTTTATAAGACAAGGAATTTGAGCAGACACAAGCTGCTCTAAGGTCTCAATACAGGGTGTCCTCCAAGACGTGATGGGGTAGCAGAACTGTCCTCACCAAATGTCAAAGCCAGGCTCTTCAACTTCCCGCCTCCAGAGCCATGAGCTAAAGAAGCCTCTACTCTACAAATTGTCTGGTCAGTTAATAGCAGTAGAAATCAGATTACCGCAGTTCTGTGCATTTATCTGAATTATGCATAAATATGTGTCCTTTACTACATAAAACTTCTTTAGCTTTTCCAGGCACATCTAGTGAAATTAGAAATTAACACCAAAATCACTATGGGATCAAGTGAAATATATTAGTTGTCTCATTCTTGTGACTATTCAAGTATATGGAGTAAGTTTTCCACTGTAAACCTACGTGGTAAAAATGGTAAGATACGGACACCGTCACTGTCTTTGTAGAATATCTTCCAAAGGGAATCACAGAAGCAATTGTCTTCAGGGACCTGACAGATAGTGAAAAGATAAAAGGCAACAGAAGATAAAAGAGCTTGTGGTGATGTACCGACTGCCCCATCTAAATTCATCAGACTCAATATGTAAAAATTATGCAATGATCAAATAAAATTTACCTGAACTGAATCTGACTCAGAGCCAGGTAGGTAAAAATCCTGATCTAATGTTTAGTCATGTTGTTTTACAGATAATATCATCAAAATAAACATTGGCTAAGTGACTTATTCAATATCAAACGAGTTCTAGCTTCAAAGTATTCTTCCTTTTGCTTCTGTGGCTTATAAATTATACAGTTGATTCTACTTCTAAATCCAGAGCCTGTGATTTTGGCCTTTATAGTATTGTTCTATACATTAAAAACAGAATTTATTGTGTTTGTGCTTCAGTGTCTATTTTCTAATCTTAACTCTCCATTTGTTTATTGTAATAAAAATACGACTTTGGAAAAATATAAAGAAATATTTTAATAAACATATTCATCAGATAAACAAGTTTGTTGGAGAATTTAAAGTATTGTTTAAGATACAAGATCACAATGAGAATTCATTTTTTTTTTCTGGGAGACAGACTTAGTTTACAAAAACTGCAGCTGCCACACTTTTCAGTCATATCTAGTTAGGCTATATTTTCATAGATATTTTCTTTGGGAAAACATTAAATAATTTTACAGTCCTTTGAATTACTGGACTGGGATGGATTTTTATAGCCTGTAATTAATAAAAGAAATTATAGTAAGGCGTAACAAAGAATCTTTGCTACCATTAATTTCTCTTGCTAGCAACATACTAGAAGATAGACATTCATTCGTCTTACTTTTTATTTCTTCTTTTGTATAACCTAACATGTATCACTGCATCTTGAAACAGATTCATTTTCACTTAGAGGAAATATGGCAAACAATTCTAGGCTCCCATCAGTCATCTGCAAGTATGACACTGGACCAGAAATAATAATATGTTTACATGGATTATGGGCATCAAGATATTAAGCAATTGTGATTCCTAAGCAGGCCAGAGAAGGGAAAGAAAAAATATTCTACTGAGTATCATTACTGAAGTGGCTTCCATCTTTGCTTCAAATTTATAATTATTAGCTTATAAGCCTTCTGCTTATATAGCAATTCTTTAACACCATTTTATCTCTTCTAGAAGTCCATTGTCTATTCTTACAATAGAACCATAGCTCTACATTGTTTACCATGATAAAAGATAATACCATGCAGCCAAATATATTTCTATGAATGAGTTGGTTTGATTTACTCTCTGGAACCTGCAGCCTCAAACCATTAAAATAAATATGCTCATTCAAGAAAATGCGTCTGATTTGATTAATCCTCTAAGCCAAGCAAGAGTAAGAAAAATGGAAAAAAAAAATTGCAAGTAAGGGAGTGGGATATCCTTCTTAAGGGAATTAAAACCATTCACTAAGATTGTTTTTTTTTTTTAAAAAAATTAGATGTTCTTTTATAAAGTCGAAACTGCAGATGCTACCATTGCCCATTCATTGCTAAGCAATTATAGTTGTTCAATCATTCTCTAGCTCCAAGGTAACTATTTATATGCGCTTAGCCTCTGGTATTAGTACTGTGTGTGTCAGTTAGGATTTTGGAGACTATAATCAATAAAAACCCATGATAAATAACCACAAAAGATGCAAAATATATTAAAAGGTTGGCATGTATCATACAGATTCAGTAACACATTAAGCCAATTCAGAAAAGGACAATATGAGGGAAAATCTACTCAGAACTGAAATTCCCACAGGAAGCTTTCTAGCCTGTTTCAGAGCATTATACTAAGTTAAGGCAGAATGACAATTTCAACAAAATTGTATATAAAATGTTGATACTCTGAGAAGAAAATGGGAGAGCTGTTGTTAAGTGGGAAGTACTTACAAGACTGCCCTTTGCAATTTTCATTGATCAATGCAAGACTGAGGAGGTAGACAGCATAATAGTATCAGTACAGGTTTTTGTTAATGCTTATCAATTTGTGTCCATTTTACTCTAATCTTGCCATCTGCCCATAAGAATATTTTTAATAGTTCAATATTTCAATAGTTCTGACTTAGGAATAAGCCTGGATCTGACGATTCTTAGAGTTCTACATCTTGGCATTCCAAGGAGAAAATCAAATTGCCCAAGGCGCTTTACCAGAAGCCAGGCTGAAGGTGTGTCCTTAATATTTGAACAAACTTTAGTCACTTATTGCCAAGTATGTAGGCACTTATAAACACCAGTGTAGAGGCTTATCATAACTGAAATAGTACTAAGTTGGGAAAATTAGTTTTATGAAACTCTGAGGCAAGTAATCAATTTCTGATTTTCAAGTTCACAGACTTGTAAGCCTGATAGTAAAAATCAGGTTTTCAATTATATATCTATTTACCAAGAATATCCAAAATATTTCCCATGCCCAGTTAGCCACAGTAGGCCTTGCGATCACTAATTGACCAAAGAAGTACAATGTCTAATGCACTCAGTAGGGCTAAAGGAATCCGCATCATCAGTAGTAGGGGCATGAGTATCGTCAGTATCAGTCGTTAATGTCTTCTTGCTTTTCGGTTTGTCTCAGCTCTTGTGTTGATGCCTCTTACACTTCCGTCTCCAATGGTTATACTTCTTAGAAGAAGCATGTTGCTATTTCCACGTAACAGAACAAGATTCCAAACCCCTATGGTGAGAACACAAGTCTGTAATCCCAGTTGCTTGATAGGCTGAGATAGGAAGTTTTCAAGCTCAAGGGAAATCTGAAAACTTAGCACAAACTTAGCTCAAAATTAGACAAAACAAGTAAAACAGGCTAGAGATATAGCGCAGTGGTGCAGTGACTCTGGGTCCCACTCCCAGTACCAAAAGAAAATGAAAAGGCACATAAGCTGGCACTGGTTCAATACCATGCCTCAGACCCATTAGGTAGCAAATGGTTAGACATTGAGATTAAAGACAAGCTGCTTGAACCTAAATTTTTAATCACTATACTGTAGTTTTTGAATAATCATCACTCAGATGTCACTATGAATATTACAAATTGTATCCAATTTATGCATAACAAGTGCCAGATCTAACTTAGCTGTTTTATACACACATGGTATCTGCAAACTTTTTACATAGGGGTTTAGAATTCACTTGGAAAAGGCAGAGTGCCTAAAGTACTCAAATTTTATACTCTAAGAAGAAATTATGGTTTTAATACATTTAGCTAAGAGCCTATTTAAAATTTTAATTCAGAGTTTACTAGTGGTAATCATATAAGCAAAGTAATAATCCAGACATATGATAAAATCATAGCTAATATTTATTGAGTACTATGTTCTAAATAGTCACTGTGAACTATCTCTCCTATTTCTTCCTGTCCCTGTTTTCCCTCCTTTCTCGTATTGAAGTTTTTTCTATCCTTCTTTGATGAAGACTGTAAAGATAAGAAAGAAAAAGGTGGTCCATTATTATCACTTAAGGAATATGTAAAATGGTTGATTAAATTTAAAGTGATGCTAAGTTCCAACCTGCTTGGGTATGGAAGGAAATAAGGTTACCAAATAACCATGAAACAAAAAGCATAAGTTATAGGGAAAGAGAGTCATGTTAAGGATATACAGTGTTTCCCATGCTACAAAAGGAAGTTAAATCCACTGCAATTGTTAAAGAAAAAGAAAATTCATCAGGAGGCAAAAGGGAATTTATAGAGTCACACTTTTGCTATAAATAAATTCCAGCATGAAGGGCTGACGCTCACTGAACATTCACCATCGGCGAGCCACTGAGCACAGCCTTTTATGGACGCTAACTCATTCCCTCCCCCAGAAACTCCATTTGCAATAAATATTATCACCTATAATTTATTGGCAAGTCTAACAGGGCTCAAGACTACAGATCCAAAATGGCTCCTGGAAGGAACTGGAATGCAACTTGGTCTAACTCTAATGATCACAGAAAGCTAATTTTTAAAGGAAAAAAAATCACACATTCTACCCATCCAAGCATTGTCAGGTCTTTTTAGTTCCAAACCAGTGGTGAGGCTCCACTGCCAAGCACAGCAGAGAAGTCCATAATCAGAGTTTTAAGGACTGTGAAGAAGCTACTTAGGTTTGTTTATATAACTGATCACTCACCTGCTCTGCTTTTTGATTTTCCTCTGCTTTGAGTGATTTGTAGTTTATTTTTTTAAAGTGAAGATCCTTCTAGAGCACCATCCTTTGCTCCAGCCTCCAGTAGATTAATGTTCTAAGCCTTTTGTACCTCATTCTCAAACCTTTGGCATCACCCAAGAAAGGGAACTGAAACCTCTAGAAACGCTATCAGTGTTGAGGAGCACTACTGCCTCTCCAAAGAATAAATACTGTAATTCAAATACCAGATGAAATGAAAGACTAGTGTCCCTTACAGAGGCCATACTTCTGATATATGCAATATAGAAGAGATTAGGCATTGTCTGAAGACCTTTTAGGAGATAGTGATAATTAGGCGATACTCACCAGAATGCCTCTTGGATTTTCTGCACCATAATCATCTCTTTAGATTCATCTACAGTGCTAAGATCAACTTTAATCATGTAAAAACATAAATTGCCAAAGAACAGTAGAAATTCAGAAGCAACAAATTATCTGGTGATGAAAACAGCTAAGAAACGTAATGCAAAGTATTTGGGAATATTTGTATAAAAGTGTCTTTTCCTGATGAAGGATCTCCTGCCAAGTGCATGTAGGTCTGAGCGGTTAGGCACATGAAAGATTCCAGCGAGCATCCATTCATCACGTTGTGGAATATAACGTGATTGATTAAAGCTTGATCAGAATTTCCTCTGTGCTTTGTAGCAGAAGTAAGTCTGATTTGGTATGCAGGACATCATTCACACTCTGATTCTAAGTCCATGATATTAATATCTTAAGATGCTTTCTAAGTAGGTATATAAATCTAAGTATCTAAACATATTCCATAGAAGAAAAGCATAGAGTTGTCTTCTACTCTTATACTTAAAACAAGAGTTACTCTGTTGTACTATACTAGACTAAGATACCCTAAAAATAACTCTAAAATCCCCACAGCCCAAACTCAAATATTTATTTCTTTCTTAATTGAAGGTAGGTGGTGATGGTAGATGGGTTCATCCCTGACAATGCCATGAGGCCCATATTGTTTTCTGTCCTACCTTCCCTAGGACATTGTCATTGTCTGCACACTGCCAGGTGAGAGGAGTAAAGTGTAACCACTCGTTATTGGCCACAACACAGGAGACAGGAAAAGAAAATCCAATCACATTTCATTCACAGAAACTAGAGACATGGCCAAGGGTAAATAGAAGTGGACCACAGTTCCAGCCCTGCCATCCTCTCTCCAATAATGCAGAAAGAATTTTGATAACTACCTAGCAAACTTCAGCATAGATCAAAATACCACATTTGTAAGCATTCTTTGTGTAAATACATAGAATTCCAAAAGACTACTGAGTTCTATAAAATAATATAAATGCTTCCTTAAAAAACTTGTATAAATGAAAGAAATCTTAAAATTTCAAAGCCAAAAAAAAGAATATAAACAAATTCAATTTCACTGACTACAAAATTTCGAGCACAAATAATTAATAGTTTAGCTTCCAAGGATTGATCATTCAAAAATCTATGTAAATAACAGAAAAAACAGCAAATTCATTTTGAGTAAAGCAAATAATTTAAGTATTGGCATTCCTAAAGGAAACATAAAAATCAATGTTGAACTAACAATCAGTAGTTTTGCTGTATTACGCTGTTTGCTTCCACAGATGGGTCAGTATATAGCAAGAGGGTCAGAGAACCCTGCCATGAAGTAAGAGTATGCATTTTTACATGGGGAAAGTTATGAAATTGGGAAATTTAGTTAATCTCTCTGTTCTCAATTTATTCTTCTCTAAAAAGTATTTAGCAGAGTTAACAGTCGAAAATATATTTTGAATGAGAGTTGGAAATTAATATTATTATTCTTTCTAATACATTTTGAGATAGTGTAGTCTCACTGTGTAGTCTAGGCTGACCTTGAACTCAAGATTCTCCCAGTTCAGCCTCCTGAGTGCCAGGATTATGTGTGTGTACCACAACACCTGGTTTCCTTATATCATTTTCAATTTTATATATTACCTCAACAGATCTAAAACAAGGAAAAATAATTGCATACTCACTGTAAATTTTATCTCCAAGTATCTAAAAGGACAGCACTTCCTTCTCTCATTGAACCATCCATCTGCTTGAACAAATCTGACTTGTATGGCTATTACTCTTCTTTGGTTACTTGTCTAGACTAGACAGTTCTTACCTGGACTGCCGTGATCACCTGATTCATCTCTACAGTTTCATTATTCCATGAAATGATGATTTGTTTTTCAGTTAAGAAGCTTTTAATTCTATAATGTGAGATGTATATAAAGCAATAGCTGGAAGAAATACATTCTAGCAGGGTTTTCTTTTGCCCTTTTTAAGCTAAGAATTATGACAACTTTGCCTATTTGAGAATGAAAGCAATTAAACAGCACAGTAGAAAGCAAAATCACGGGATTTAGGATGACATATACCATTGGTTTACTCATTTCCAGAAAATACTCCCTGTGTTCACATGGACATAGTACATGATTTGGGTTCTTATTTCTTTTAACTTAAAATAATGAGGTGAGTTCGATTTAATAATAATATTAAATACCCAACATTACTTAATCATTCACTCTTTTATTCTCAATAAAATTTGCTATCCATCCTAGGCACCCAATAAACTGTAGATTTTATTAATATCAATGGTAGAATACTATTAGTTCAAAAATCAAACACAATTTCAAGTTAAACACTCATATGTCACTTGTAATAGACTAGCAATAAAAAATTCAATAACTGAACACATACACACACCAGGCAATATACCAACTCTCAATTAGTTAATAATACTACATAAAGGATTTCTTGCTAATAGAATTCAGGGTTACCACAGGACTAAATCATTTATCTGGCCCTTAGATACAGAAAATCCTTAATATTTCAATAAAATACTTTCACCATAGAGAAGGAACAAAAGTGAAGTTACAACCTATTTTTTTCAAAGGCAGAAAAAATTGAATCATTAACATCTCTAATCTTATGGTTGTGGAGCTTGGATGTAGGTTTGTCTCCAAATTATCATATCCTCTGGCCCAGGTCTATGTTGCAAGCTTGGCATTACAAATGTCTTCCATGGGATTGTATGAGCATTGCACTAAATTAAGACAAGAATAACTAAAAGTCGTTTAGCACATATGCATTGAGATCATCAAAATATATGGAAGGCCTTGACAGCATCATCTGCTTATCTTTTTATTGATCCCCGAACTAATATGTTCTGTTCACAATGCAGCAGTTATTCAATCAACATTTCATTATTTGAATCACAAATTCATTTTTTTAATCCCAAATCTCTTTAGAATGGCACTTCCCTATAAAGCTATAAGGTATATTTTAACTTCAGTGCATAAGAACACGTATTCACCTCCAGTAACTTGTGTTGAGTCAATCACTTATAAACAATGGCTTCAAGGCACAAACACAAAAGAGATCTGGACATGTTTTTGTATTAAAGTATAAAAGGAAAAAGGCAATTGGAACAATAGGTGTTCAGTGTCATGTAGAGTTTTGTTTTTAATCAGTGTTACAAAACATGCCACAAATTCAGCATGGCTCCTCCTTAAACCAAGAGATCAATGGATTGCCATAAAGACATTCTATAATGTTATTTTGCTCAGTGAGTTGTGTATTATAAATTCCTATTTTGCGACAACTCAGCACCTTCTATCTCCTTCTGGCAGAGCTGACTTTAATATGCACAAGGAAGCAGCTCTGAAGTTCTATTCCCTCTTGAGTGTGTGCTTAGCAGAATATCAAACAGAACAGCAGAAATCAGAACTAAGGAAAAGGATGTGTGGAACTACATCAAGGACAAGACAAACAACAAGAGCCCTTGGGTGGATTTTCTTCCTTCTAACTGTAATCCTCTGTGATGCTAAGATGAGGTGGAAGTGCCATGAGTGGAAGTAGCATTTTATGTGCTGGTACCTGAAACAACAGACCTTCTGCAGGCATTCCAGCAAGGCCAGCACTAATAATGTGGAATTCTGGTGCTCAAACCCACACAGGATTCCCAAGTTCTAGGAAGCTGTAACAATCGCCTCAGGCCCTTCAGTGGTTCAACAGTAGCTTGCAAATCATTAAGGCGGCATCAAAGTGAGAGTAGATGGGGTCTCACTTTTTAAAAAAAACAATCCAAGTGTAAACCAGATGTCTCAAAGTACTCTGGCCTTTGGAGGCCACATTTGTAACACCCAAGTGAAGTAGATCCATTCTAAGTGGGACAACACCCACTATGTACAAATCTCTCAAGGGACTTTTAGCCTCTTGACCCATGTGTGATATAGTCTAATTGGTAGCTGTTAACTTTTATCCTCTTTTGCTATGTCTTTTTTGTGACCAATTTATGATCGAACAGGCAGTACAGCACACGAGGATAAGAAAGTTAAGAGGACATTATGGTTCAGATGTCTACTCTGTGACATATTAAAATAATTCATAGGGCTGGAAATATTTTTTAGGTGTTGATACAGGGTCTCATTAGGCAGCTTGGGCTCCTAGTGATCTTCCTGTTTTCAGCCTCTCCAGGGCTGGGATTACAGGCCTGCACCATGATGCCCAGTCTCAGGGGCTGGCTCAGCACGCCCGGGAGTGGGACCAGTGAGACATGTGGTACTGGGGATCCAACACTGGTCCGTGTGCTTGTGGAAGCTGGTGCTTAGTCCACTAAGTTATCTCACCAGCCCTAGGGCTGGAAATAGTTGAAATACATTACATTTTTAATCTCCTCTCAGGATATTTCTCATAATTACATCTAATTTAGGATTACTGCATTGTGATGTTCATTAGAAATTGTTTTGTCAAAACTTACTAAACAAAATGCACTAAGCATTATTGTACTATTTAATTCATTTCAAGGTCTTTGCCCAAAGTTTTCTGTAGTTCTCTAAAGAAAGATACAAACAGATTTCTTTTTTTTTTTCAGCCTTCACAATTATATTGTTCCACTTCAGGAACGTGGACACAAACTACCAGACATGTTAAGTTTCTGATCCAAACTCACAGATGGAATCCTGAGGCTAGCCACATACACTGTTTCTTGCCTAGCTCACTGGCTCATGTTTCTGAACCCAAATGTCCACCTGCATTCACAGATTTATGCTTCCCAGAGCCCAGCAATTCCTTCAGATACTCACTTATCTTGGAGGACTGTTCTCAATCAAATTAAAGGCAGCAGTGGTATGAAAATAAGAGCCCCTCCAGAAGAAGAGAGGTGTCTTCCCCTAATACAGGGCACAGTAGAGTGTTCTCTTGACTTAACGCACATAGCATCTTAATACAGTCATAGAAAATTACTTCACCTGAGAATCCAGGAAGAGGAACTGCATTAGACAGAGGAGACTTCCATAATGAAAATCCTTTGTACACCAAAATACTCAAAGGCTTTTTTTAAAAGTTTTATGTGAATATGAGTAATGCCTTAAAGTTTCCAGATGCAAGGAAAAAATGTTATTATCATTGCTGCTATTTTAATGGTTTCAGTAAATAAAATTGAATGGTAACAGTGTCTACCAAAGTTGCAATTCCTGTTTACCAGTTTAGAAGTGGGTCTTCAATCTTTACTTCAGAAGTTTTTTAACCTTTTCTTCTACTTATTTTATTTTTTATTTTTTAATTAATTTACTTTTTGTTCATTTTAATGAGAAAAAAGATGGAACAGTTTCAACAGAGGTTAGTAGGACAGTTACAATAATTAATACATTGCATATTGTCTTCATAGAAGATATTCAGAGACATGATGTCTTGTATAAACCATATTAATACAAACTTTCATTCTCCATGAGCTAAGAGAAAGTAGGTGTATCTTGATACCAGGTGAATCATTAGATTATTAAAAATATAAATATGGGGACAGTGAGATAGCTCAGTGGACTAAAGCACCTGCTTAGGGAAGCTTAGGCAAGCTCAGGGACTAGGGTTTGATTGTGGCACCACGTGATGCACTAGCCCTGTCCCAGGGCGCATTGAGCCATCCACAGAGGCCAACCCATCCCCAGGCACGCTGAACCTGCCACGGAGTCAGGGTGTGGTGCTGCACACCTATAATCCCAGACTTGGGGAGGCTGAAAGCAGGAGGATCACCATGAGTCTGAGCTGTACAGTGAGACCCTGTAAGACTCAAATACATTTTCAAACATGGAATACAAATATAAATATGTTCTTTTTTATTTCAATTAGTGATTTTGAATTAATTGGCTTCAAAAATCATTAGCTTTGGCTTTAATTAATATGTTAATAGATTATCTTTATTTCAATTCAGTTACCTTTTTTCAGTTCTATGTGCTGAATTTAAATTGTTAACGAGGCTTTTTATTTCAGTGATTGCTAATCTCTGCAACAATTCTTTGCGAGATGATTTCTGTAAATCTTATTAGAAAGAAAATTGAAAAACAGACCCTGAGAGAGATTTTTGTCTGTGTGGAAAGCTTGTAGTTTTACTTTTATTTCTGTAACTTGTGTGGTTGCCTGGGTGTTTTTAGTAATCATGTACTAGCTTCTCTATTCCCCCCTCCAAAAAAAAGCATCAACACTAGCCTCACCTGCTATGTAATAAATCAAAAAGCAACAATCAGGTAATTGCCAAAACTTGAGGGGGTAAAATTCTTCTGGTCTTTCCATTATGAGGCTATAAATCTGGAATTAGCAGGGAGTGAGTAGAGAAATTAAACCGATAAAAGAAGAACACCAAGTGGTGAAAAGGATAACATCAACCCAACAACATGGTTTGAATCTATATTCTAAACTCTTCTTAAAATTAGAACTGCCTTTGGGTTTCAGCCAGAGAATTTCTGTTCTGGTCAATAGAGTTGAATTTCTGTTGCTTACAGGGAGCACAAGCTGAACCAGGCCTATGCATGAATTAAAATTTACAAGTACAAAAACAAAGCCACTCAAAGCTTAACATCAGGAAAATATGTGATAATGTCAAGGTTTAAAAGCTGGTATTTGGACTCCATAGCACCTGTGCTGGTCTAGAAATTAGCACAAGGATTGAATGTTTGCCTTCTTTGAATTCAGGGAAAAAGGAAACCCCTGCGGTTGGTGGGAGTGTAGACTACTACAACCACTATGGAAATCAATGTGGAGATTCCTTGAAAGCTAGGACTGGAGGTCCTTTCAAGCCAGCCATTCCCCTCCAAGGCAATTTTCCCTAAGAACTGAAAATATCATACCACAGCAATATGTGTGCACCAATTTGTCATAGCTAAATCTTAGAAACAACCCAAATGCCCATCAAACAAGGGATGGATAAAAAAGATATGGGAGTTTTATACACTGCAGCATTACTCAGCCATAAAAAAGATAAACTTGAGGCTTTTATAGGTAAATAGATGCAACTAGAGGCCATATTTTTAAGTTAAATAAATCAGAACTGCATGTATAAACATCATACTGTTTCTCTAGTTCAAGAAACTGAAACAGTAAATACAACCTGAAAGGTACAATTCATACTGTGAAAGGAAAAAAATCTGTTGACAGAAAAGAGATGAAAAAGACCAAAGAAAGAAAGAAGGAAAGGAAAAAGATATACTTATTTGTATATATAAAATAGGTAGAGTAATTGTACTGCTGATTTCCATTGACCTATTGAAAGAAGTCAATGCTTATTTTTTCTACTTTTTAATTTTTTATAATTTTTTCTCCAATTTCTCATGCTTGCATCTGGTAATCTGAACATTTATTTTGAAGACAACAATATGCAACCTAGTAGCCATGGTTGAATTCCTATTATTTTGTTCAGTGAAATTCTGCATCATTTCTAATGTTTTTCTTTACTATTTTTTATTCTCTTCTAAAGAATGAATTTATCTTGCATTTTGAATGTTTGTTCATTTGGTTGGCAAAACTTCTCACCTGTTTCCTAAGACACCATCTTCATCCTCCTCCGTGGGACACACGTCTGTGACAGCGACTATCAGAACAATAAACCAGCTTGCACATCTCATACCCAATTGTATGTTATATTAAAGAACACTTGGAAGGGAATAATGACAAGAAAAGAAAAATGTCCTCTGGGAGCACTGAATTAAAATATATCCAATGGCAGTGAGGACAGTGGTTGAAGGGAGGGAGGGCAATGGGAAAAAATGAGAAGGCAAGATACATCATGTGCAGGTACAAATTCCCTATGCTGAACATGATCGTTATGCGTGTATGAAACATACCAATAAAACATGAATTTAAAAAAGAAAAATGTCTAGAGATAAACATGAACTGGTAACTCCAACACTAGCTGTAACTATACCGTTTTGCGGTATTTTTGCACAATAAGCTTTAAGAGCAAGAAAATCATGCATAAAGATATCTAGAGGACGTGAAAAGATTATTGCAAGAGGATAATACTTAAAATAAGATTTAAAAGAAGAATAGAAACAATCTAGACCAAGAATACATTTTAAAAGACTGAATCAGAGTCAGAAAATGCATTCCAATAAACATCAAATTCACAGATCCAACTTCATTAGCCCTGCCTTTTCATTTCTCTTTGATCTACAGAATTCAGTCCTTTAATTCCAGAGCTTTGTGCTGTCTCCTAGGATGCCTTAAGGTAAATTTATTTCATTCAGTTAAATAAATGTTTATCAAATACATTTTTAATGTCAGCCTCTGTTAGGAAATGCATAAACATATGTGCTTTAGAGGGTAGGAAGGAGTTACCGGATTACAGAGAAAGACCACACTATGGTAGTGTTCTCCAAAAGAGCTTATCTAGAGTGGGAAGGAGACCAACATAATCTAGTAAGATGAAATATATGCCCATCTTTTGATATAG
The DNA here is from genome assembly GCF_000260255.1 of Octodon degus. Classification (NCBI taxonomy): domain Eukaryota; kingdom Metazoa; phylum Chordata; class Mammalia; order Rodentia; family Octodontidae; genus Octodon; species Octodon degus. Next base: position 18,966,667 of record NW_004524605.1, read on the forward strand.
CAGCACAAAGGAGGTCTGCTTAATAATGCAGTGGCTCAGAAGATGCAACCTGGATCTTACAATAACTGACCTGAATTAAAGGAAGAGTTAGAGTAAAGCTAATTTAAAAAATTGGAAAGAGGAGCATTTTAGGTAGAATCAGTTAGTGGATCAAATATACAAAGACATGATGCTATACAGAATTACCTAAGATTTCAAACCATGTAATATTGTATTAATGCAGTAGAAAATACAAACCAGATTATGCAAAGCTAAAATGTCCATAATACTTTAAACAGAGGTATGACATTATCCTAGTTTTAGCTGTAATGTACAGAATGCACCTAGGTTGGGGAAAGGTATAATGAACTAGTTGGTCGTATGAAGCCGGATCAAAATCTAAGTACTGACAAGCTCCAGAATCATAAGTTCATGCAGATAAATGAGTCCATCCAGCTTGAGTAGCAGCTCTTATCAGGAGGGTTCAGATTCTTCCTGATTAGCTCAAGCATGGACACAAAGCTTCCAAAGTCCTGGACCCTTCTCAAATTATAAAATCAGGGAATTAGAGTTTGGCCGTATAGGTTAAATGGTTGTGGTAAATGGTAAAGAAGCTTCAACAGCGATGAAATAGCCCTATGCTCACAAAAGAATTTTACCTGGTTCTTCCTCTGGGAAGATTAACCAAGTAAAATGTTGTTGGAAGGGAAAAAACATTATACAGTTCATTGCTCAAATCAATGCAGCAAAATCAACCTGTCTGGCCATATTTTTGTTTTGAAATCATATTGAAGTTCTCAATTAACACTTTACAGGTAAATTCCAGATAAAGATTACACTATTTTGGAGTTGGGCTGTAATAGATATGGAAAGTATGTTTATCCTTTTATCATGTTCTTACTTCATGTCATTTTACAAGTATCATTTGAGAACTGGCCAAATAGCTCAGCAGATTAAAGTACCCGCAACCAGGTGCAGACGCTGGGGGTTTGATCCCCAGGACTGCTTATGCCGGCCCCAATCCTGGGGCACACTGAGAAGGTGAGTGAGACTGGGCGTGGTGGTGAGGGCCTGTAATACCAGCTCCTGGGTGGCTGTAGACAAAAGAATCATTATGAGTCTGATCTCGTAGTGAGGCCCTCAATACCCTGTATACCCTTCCCTAAAATATGGGAAAAAAGTATTATTTAAGTGCAGAATCCATACTCCTAAAATGGTGTATAAGAAAATAAATTCTAACAATATTTTCATAGTTATATCAAAAATGACTGGAGTTTTCAGAGCTGGTCTAAACTTGAAAGCAGGAAGAAACCTATCTATTTGGACTATTATAAATGTTTACACATTTTATTAAGTAGAAAAAACTGTGTTTAAGGACAACTGTTTCTGTGTTACAACTATCTTTGAGATATTTCTATGTTGTGGAGCTTAGGCAATATGGGAAAAACCAGTGTTTGTCATCACAGCATATTCATCTATGTTAATAAACTTTAATCAGAAAATCCAGAGCTCTGTCCTGGGTTAGTCTATCATGTTGACAGTGATTTAAAGCCAATTTAATCTTTCTCATGTAAGAAAAATTATATGTGTGTAAAGTCCAAAGAAGAGCAGGACTATCAAGAAGCTAGATGCATATGATAAGATGTGGAATTACTGGTAAATATGACACATATTGACTTTAATATCCCTCCTTCATTAAGTCACTTTTACAAACATAAGAACTACTAAATGTCATACTATAAAAACTAATAGTCCCTTTTCCTCAGCACAAACCTATCACTCTAATTACAGTGACTCTCTTTATCTCCCAGAGCATCATGTGTCCTGCCCCAAAAGTGCTCTGCACACTTCGTTCCTTTGACAATCATGGGTTCATTCAAAAATGGAGTCATAATCCACGTTCTAATGATAAGCAACCATAGCTGAGTTCCTATTATTTTGTTTAGTGAAATTGTGTACCATTTCTAATGCTTTTCTTTACTATTTTTTATTCTCTTCTAAAGAATGAATTCATCTTGTATTTTGAATGTTTGTTCATGTGGTTGGCAAAATTTCTCACTGAAGACTCCATCCTCATCCTCATCCATGGGATATATGTCTGCGACAGTGAATGACATCAGAACAACAAACCAACTGGCACATCTAATACCCAGTTTTATGTTTTATTAAAGAACACTTGGAAGGTTATAATGACAAGAAATTAAAAATGTTCTCCGAGGTCACTGAATTAAGATATATCTAATGAGGGTGGGAAGAGTGGTTGAAGAGAGGGAGGGCAATGGGAAAAAGTGGGAAAGCAGGATACATCATGTACAGGTATAATTCCCTATGATGAATGTGATCATCATGTATGTACAAAACATACCAATAAAACATGAATTTAAAAAAGAAAAAATGTCTAGAGATAAACATGAACAGGTAACTACAACCTTCATGAGTAAGAACTCATTCTGAGAGGCGCTATGCTGTGTAGTGGCAAGTGGCTTCTGTTCTCCATACATATGTGGGGTAACAGGTTGATTGTAGCTGTTTATTACACAAGCTGCTATGATTACTGAGCTAGAAAAGGGACATTTTGGCCAAAGATATATCCCTTCAATTCTCTATTCACTGTCCTAAAGAAAACATCTGGCCTCCCAAGTTCAAATTATCAGAGAAGGGAGGATTGTTACTAAATATTTGTGATTCTTCTAGCCTCCTGTACTCACAATAACATGTCATTTTTCCCACTTCCAAATTGTCCTCACCATCATCAGCACTCAAAGCAAAACTTTAAAATCCAATCAAGTATAGAATGAAGCCTAAAGTTTAAATTTTTATTTATGTATTTTTTTTGTTCTCTTCTATAGCAATTCAAACTAACAAAGTTAGTTGAATTAGCTTTACCTTCATATAGCAACTTCACTTCTTCCTTTGGCCATAGTATGAATTTTTCCTCCATGTGTAAAGAGCAGATTCCATAAATGCCTAAGTAGTATATATTTAAACCTCAGCCTTTTAGTGAACATATATGATTTCTTTTCATTACATATCCCAAACTCCCAGGTAAACGAATCTTTCATTAGTTGATCTTTCAAAAAGAGCCCAACACAGGACCCAATCTATTCCTTAGAGGGCTGAATAATATCACACACTCACAAGTTTATTGCACAGTCTGCAAGTGATAAAGAAGAGACAAGTGTCACTGTCACTGGAGACCCATGCATCCGTGGAGCAGAGACTACTCTTCACCTTTGTATTCTCTTTGGGGGAAAATATTATTTTCTTTCTTTTCTAAAAATGTGTTTGGTTGTTACAGGGTCTCACTACACAGCTCAGACTCATGGTGAGTCTGACCTCATGTTTTCAGTCTCCCCAGCACTGGGATTATAGGCATGGGCCTGGACTCTGGCCAGCTGAGCCCACGTTGGAAATGGGGGTGACACGGCATGTGGTATCAGGGATTGAACAGTGAACCCTGCATTTGTTTCAGCTTTCCTAAAAGGCACTTTAGTCTGCTGAGCTATCTTACCAGCCCCTGTTCTCTTAAATTATATCTTCCTAAAATGCCATCAGGTACAGAGGCATTTTAACCTTCAGAACTTCAAAAATTGTTTGAGGTGTGTTAAAAATCATAATGAAAATTTAAATGAAATTTATTAAACGTGTTTTACATTAAAAGATATCTTACCATTACTCCCTCACAGAATACATCTCCTTCTCCAAGCACAGGCATTCGCTCATGCTTGCCAACTTCTGATGAAGTTCTGAAAGTCCTCTTCTATGACTGTCTTTCCATACCTGCCTTGATGTCTTGAGCTGACCCAACTTACTTACAGCAATTTCTACAAATAACAATGTTGTGGTGTGCACTCATCCACCTTTTGCATCAGGTCTACTACTGCGAGACCTGTGGCTTTTCCCCAGAGAAATAGATTGGGTCCTGTGCTGGACACTTTTTGAAAGATTAACTAATGAATGATTCCTTCACCTGGGAATTTGGGATGCATATTGAAAAGAAATCATGTGTGTTCACTAAAAGGCTGAGGCTCAAATGTATACTACTTACACACTTATGGAATCCGCCCTTCAACATGGAGGAAAAATTCAGCCTATACCAAAAGGAATAAGTGAAGTTACTACATGAAGCTTTGAATCAGTTCAAGACAGAAGTAAAGACACTCATGAGAAGATTTCAAAACTTCTTTAGAAAGTGGCAAGAATGATAACATACCTGTTTTCTGGGAGGAAGGTAATTTTGTGGAGGTTCAACAAAAAGTAGCAATGTCTTTTTTATTGCAATAATTTTTTAACTTAAAAATTTACTGTAGTTTTTGATCATGACTCATAACAGTTAGCATGTTTAGTATTCATTTCAGTTAGCTGACTCAGACGCACCACAACAATCCAGTCAACACTATCCAAATTGACAGACAAGTCCTGACATTTATAATTAAACAAATTATAAAAATACATGCTAGGCACAATGATCATGTTTTCTATTTTTCATAAGCCGTTTATACAAAATGAGGTGAATGGTTATTAGAAGCTTATAAGCTTAACAAGTAGCATGCATAATCGTATTTCAAAGTCCAGGTATTTAGCCTTCATATTTTTCAGAATTTAATAAGAAATAGAGTTTTACAGAAAATGATTAAAAATAATGTTTTCAAAATGGATCTTTCAAAGAAGCTAGGTTCACTAGTTGTGTGAAACACTTTTTTACTTTGACCCACTTTTCTCGGCAATATGACTATGAATTATAGTAGCCAAACTGACAAACAGTAGGTGCACGAGTTCTCAGTCTCTCCCACTTCACCTGGGCTTTTTTAAGTCACTTACAAACCCACTAACTCAACAAAATACATCTCTTAATTGTTCTTAGCTGTGGGACTGAGGCAATGAGGAAAGCAGATACTCTTTTCCTGACAGTGTGACTTCTCTTTTGCTGTTACAGCCCTCTGCCTGGGTGCTTCTCACTAGTTCTTGGGAATCCTTCTGTGCAAAAGTCTCTGGCAACCCTTTCTTTATTGCCTGGGACTGGAAGATAAAATTTTTATATGTGCCTATAATATTCTATCTTGTTCTTTTGTGCTATTTTTATACTATTTACGGTCGCTTGTGTTTCCACCATACTATGCTTAACTGTTTTCCATTCTTGTCTGGATCTTACTCATATCAATGCAGTATCTGAAAAACAATCTCTCTCTCTCTCTCTCTCTCTCTCTCTCTCTCTCTCT
>NW_004524605.1:18972980-18974495 GCF_000260255.1 Octodon degus
GCCCCGGGAATGCTGAGACTGCGACTGAGACTGGGTGTGGTGGCACATGCCTATAATCCCAGCGCTTAGGAGGCTGAAAAAAAGAAGGATCACTAGGAGTCTAATCTACATAGTGAGACCCTGTAGACCCTGTCCTAAAAAAAAAAAAAAAAAAACACACACACACACATTTTGTAAGCCACTATTGTCAAATTGTTACAATCTGTCAGTGTCTTTTATGATGGCCTGATTCTTACCTGTGTAGTTTGATAACTATTTTACTATTATTACAAATGTGTCTAAAGTACATGAATTTTGTACACAGAAAATAATCAGAATGTTCAAGTTGTTACACAAGACCTAAAGAATGATGTTTGCCAAAAACAACTTCAAGAATGTCACTAACTCAGAAAATAAATTGATTAAAAACATGTGTTTTTTTCTGATAGATATAGAAATATAGTGACAAAATTTACTGAGATCTAATCACATCTTATAAAATGCATATCAAGGAAATTAAGAACGAAGAATTATAAGTACAGAATTGATTTTCTAAAGATTTGGCAAGATAAGCAAAACATTTGCCAGAATATTGGCTTAACAATCACAATAACATAACAATAATAGTTAAATGCATTCATTTCTTTTTGTTTTCCTTTTTACCTTTGTGAAAATTCTCATTAAAACATGTTTGGAATAGCAAAGAGCAAACAGCGCCAGTAGCAGTTCTTGTTTAATCACTGACAGTGACGTGTCTACAACATGTCATTCTTTATTTCAGTGCTGGAGATTCAATCAAGACCTTTTTCAGGGTAGGCAAGAGCACTACTGCTGGGGCCTGGGAGATGGCTCAGCAGTTTAAGTGCCTGCCTGGCAAGCCCAGGAACCCAGGTTCAACCCCCAGTATTGCATACTATACTGGCCCTGCCAAGCCCAGCAATAGAAAGGCTGAAACAGAAGGATCACCATGAGCCCAAGCTGTGTATTGAAACCCTGTACCAAATACATAATTTTTTTGAAAGAGCCCTATTGCTTAGTAACAACTTCATCCCCATCAAGATGCTGTAGTTGAGTGATGATAAAAATTCTAATTCAAACATCTATTTTGTACTGTAATCTCTGCTTTGACAATGTATAGTATCCATATCTATATCCCCATTCACTATTTATTAATATTCTTATAAGAAAGGCCAAATGAGTTAGAAGCCTGCTTAATACTCATGCAATGGAAGCTTTGAAATTGAGAATTGAAGAATAATAGCAAAGTAATTTTAAATGAATTGGGTATCCATCCTGCTAAAAACCAAACACTATGAAGTCACCACTCTGAGTTCATTCCAGTTAGTAGAACTTTAGGATTAACCCTTGGAAAATAGGGCACTAACTTCCCTTGGTACATATATAAAACAAGGAAGTTATTTAGAGTCTTGTTCTGGTGTCCACATTTAGAACATAAAGAGCAGGAACTCTTACCAGCCTTCTTCCCAGGAAAATAGAGAACATTTATCTTATAATTATTAAAATTTCCAGTGTGGC
>NW_004524605.1:18974835-18975638 GCF_000260255.1 Octodon degus
GAGCTCTATTTGCTCTTGTCTGCCTCATTTGTAGGACAGAAGATCCATGACAGTGAAGACAAGCCAGAAAATAAAAGAGAACTGCAGGAGTATTTATTGAGAAAAGAATACCACTGTCATTATTCTCATCTCAATGACCATGACTCAAAGATTCCTCCCAGGGAGAAAAGCCTCATGCAAGACCCTCAAAGCTCTCCCCAAGATTTTTTAATGAAGCTTTCCATAGCAATGGTGATTGTGTTGTAAAATCTTGAAAAGAACATTGATAGCTACATTATATATGCAAAATAAACTGTATAAAAGCTAGTATCCCACCCCATAAAAAGGCATGGGAAGATATAGCTAAGAGTTACATTGGGGTCAGAAAAAAAAAATCTTGGCAACTTTAAAAGCTATTCTGAAAAAAAAAAAAAAAAAGCCTGATTTTGTGGAATACTTTGTATGCCAAAGTATTGTTGAAAATAATGAAACAGTGAGAACTTAGTGGTGCACTGGCACATAAACTGTGATGAGGAGTATAGTCCAACAAAAGCCTGTTGAGGCCACTGTCATTTCCAAGTTATGCATTCTCGTGTAACTCATCTGCTTAAGACCTAATTCCCCATACCAGGACAGAATATGATTGCACTTGGAGATAGAGTTTTTAGAGAAATAATTAAGTTTAAATTAGTGTAGACATACATCAGGTAAATTGAATGAATTTTTCCTTACAAAAGGAGAAGCATTTTATTCCCAGCACATGAGAGGCTGGCATAGGAGGGTCACCACAAGTTCAAGATCAGCCAGTTATCTACTAGGTTCAA
>NW_004524605.1:18975738-18985266 GCF_000260255.1 Octodon degus
CTGTTTTCCATTCTTGTCTGGATCTTACTCATATCAATGCAGTATCTGAAAAACAATCTCTCTCTCTCTCTCTCTCTCTCTCTCTCTCTCTCTCTCTCTCTCTCTCTCTCTCTCTCTCTCTCTCTCTCTCTCCTCATATGGCCAAAAATGTTCTCCAAACAATCAGCCATCCACAAAGGCTTATTAACTGAGTAAATGCCAATTAACATGGGATGCACCTTTACCTCCAAAACCGTTACTCTTTAGAGAAGCGAGTAAACAGTAAAAAGCACTGCAGGATCCAGCATTTCCCACTGCGCTCGGCAGGCTCTATAGGAGAGCACACTGTGGGGGCAGCTCACTGGGTCTCGGTTAGCACGGTCAGCTCAAGGGAACCAGAACAGCTCCAGCAGTCCACGTAAGGAAAATGAAACCAGGAAAAGGGAGCATGGCCACTGTGTCCTGAGGACTTGACTTACTCGGCACTTTATCCAAATTATAAATTGATTTTTCCTGTTTACCAAAAAAAGTATTATGGAGTGCAACACTCCGCCAGGCGAGTAAGAACAGAGTGTCTCTCCATCTCAAGTTAATCAATATTTTACTGTAAATGCAATGACTAAGTAGATAAATATTCCAAACCAAGACTTCTGTGACTGAAAGACAGAAGCTTATTGACTGCACTTCTGTCAAACTGCCCCAATTTCACACTGTAGCACTCCTCCTATTACTGGAAAGGAAAAGATACCAACTTGGAAAAATTCATAAAGAGAAGTGTAGGCAGAGAAGAAACTGCTTTTAATAGCACATCCCAGTAACAGACTAGCAACTAAGGACATTAAAGAAAGAAGAAATGGCATCTACTGCTCAGGAGAACTTGGCCTTGTTGACCTTTGCTCATGTGGACTCTCTGTAAAGTTTAGATGTTTCTCTTTATCTCAAATGTATAATCCCTGAGAGCTATCTATACATCATCAAAGGGAAATTGACACATCATCTGTGTTGTTTCATAACAGTGAAAGTTCATCCTTGGTTCATAGCATTACCACTATGAGTATGACATAAGTGGCCTTAAATGAGTTTGACTTTATTTTTGTACATATATACGCAATATGTCATGACAGTCATTTGTACAAAGCAGTCATTATTTGTCTTATAAATAAAATAACATGCATGTGTGAAACTATTGTTTAGAATTATTTATTCTAGCAATCATAGGATTTTCCTGCTCTGGAAATTATTAGTGCTTTTTAAAGATAACTATCAGGAGACCAACCTATGTGACCTTGGGTTTGACAATGAGTTATTAGATAGATGACCAACTGTACAACAAGTGAAAAGAATTTATAAGTAAGACTTCATTAATATTTAAAACTATTACATAAAAGATACTCTTGATAGAATGAAAAGACAAGACACAGACTGAGAGAAAATACTTTAAATTACATGCCAGATAAAGTTTTTGTCTTTTTAATATACTGCAACTCTTAAAAGTAAAAATAACTTGATTTTTTATTTATTTGTTTATTTTTTTAATGTATTTGGTACAGGGTCTCACTATGCAGGTCAGACTTATAGTGATCCTCCTATTTTTACACTCCCAGTGCTGGGATTACAGGCCACACCCAGCTTCAGTTGCTGGCTCAGCATGCCCAGAGCAGGGCTGGCACAGCATGTGGTGCCAGGCATCCAACCCAGGTCCCTGTGCATGCCTAAGCAGGCGCTTAGTCCACTACCTCACTAGTTCTAAAAAATACCTTGATTTATAAGATATCCAAAAGTTCTGAACATATGCTTCATCAAGATGAATAAATATGTTTATATGAAAAATGGTAATAAGCATAGTCATGTGAATAAATGTCATTTGTCATTAAAGAAATACAAAATAAAATAAATGTATGCATCTATTCTAGAGACTGAAGTACAAATTACTGACAGTGTCATTTTACACGGTCAAACAAAAAATTGCTCATTGCTCCTTGGAATTCAAATAGTGCAACTACTGGAAGAGATGCTTTGAAAGTTTAGCAATTTTTTATAGAGCTAAATAAAGCTTAACCATAAACTCAGCAATCATACTCTCGGCTATGTATCCAGTTGAGCTGAAATTCATGTACAGGAATACTCTGCTCATAAATGCTTATACCAGCTTTACTCGTAACCATCAAAAACTAAAATCAACCAGTATGTTTGTTCTTCAGTAAGTGAAACATAAGCAAACTGTCCCTCCCTACAATTAAATACTATTTAAGAATAACAAAGAAGACATTCTTGAACCATTGTATGTATGAATCTTGTATAAAAGTACTTAGTGAGGGCCAGGGAGATGGCTCAGTAGAATAAGTGCTTGTCTGGCAAGTGCAAGGACCTGAGTTCAATCCCTGCTTCCACCAAAAAAGTACTTAGTGAAATAATGAACTCTGAGGAGATAACATGCTATGTAATTTGACCCAGGTGAACACAAAAAGAACAAAACTATAAATGTCAGTTGTTGCCAAATGTTTGAGTAAATGAAGCATGGGACAATTTTTTAGGGGGACAGCAAAATTATTCAATTTTTTAGAAAATAAAAATGATAATATAGCTTCAAAACAGGTTAGAAGTAGAGTTACAGTATTTTTACTTTTATATTTATTTATTTTTCCCATAATTTTATTGATAAACAAATAGCAATGAGACAGTTTCAAATCAAATTGGTAGGACAGTTTCAATAATTAACACATTGTATACATTTCTCTTAGTTCATTGAAAAGAAAGTCTTGTGCTAATACCGTATAGACATGGTAGTATGTATATATCGTTTGCTATGAATAACTACTAGCAAAACAATAATACACAATATATCAACTCTCACAACTGTCCTACTAGACTGTTTTAAAACTCAGTTTTATTTCTATGTTTATCTGTTTTGAGAGAAAGAACAACTGGGATGGGGAAAAGGAAATGGTAGAATGGAAAAGATAGATAGATAGATAAATAGATGGATAGATAGATAGATAGATAGATAGATAGATAGATAGATAGGATTATTGTACTACTAATTTCTAATGGTTTATTGAAAGGAACAACTAGTGTTTAATTGGTCAATCAATCTTGCATTTTTATATTTTGTAATCTGTGCAACTGCACTGAAGATAACATGTTATATAACAACCACTGTTAATTTCCTATCGTCTTCTTTTGAAAATCTGCATCATTTTTATTCGTTTTGTGTTGTTTGTTTCCATGTTGTTATTTTGGTTTTTTTTTCTTTTTAAAATAAAAAATATAAAGTGACGAATTGTAGGAGGATGATAAGCAAATAAAAGGAAAGAGAACGGGATTCTTTCACTGTACAGGAAATTATCAAGACAACTGGTATAACTAGAACAGGATTACAGGGTTCTTTGATGATAATATAGCTACATTCTGATTTTGAGAGTTTATTGTGACAGTGGGGAATGCTCTTCAAATGCACCAATCTTCTTATTTTTTCAGAGGAATAAAATACAAATTCTAAAACTACAGATAAACTAGGAAATATTCTAACACAATTTGCTAAACAAAAAATTGCAATTACTCCAAAATCATTATTTGGAGGGGGGTGTCAGGTCAAACCTTATTAAATGTTATTAGAAAATAAATTACTTGTGCATTAATATAATTTGAGATTTTTTCAGAATATTTTAATATTTCAATAAGAATTTTAGATCAATGCTAGCATTTGATTATTTTTATCATCTACAGAAAATAACATTTGAAATCAGATACTGGAAATAGCTCATCAGTAAGACTCAGGAGGATTGTCTTTTTTTATTTATAAAAACTAAGAGAAAAAAGCAGAGCCACAGGAGAATTGTGCTTTTTCTTTGTCAGCTGCAAGGGAACATTTGATCATCAAAGCACAAATTTTTTCTGCTTCTTGCATAAAATCTCATCTGCAAATTTGTCAAGTTTGTCCTGAACACAGCATCAAGGACAATTTGATAAAAAATAATTGAAAAAAAAGTCACCATGGAAAACTCTTAAATGTTATTCACCATTTACCAGGCATTGTTATCAACACATGACATATATTAATTCATTAAATTTGCAGAAGTTTATAAGGAAGTAAGGAAATTAATATATATATATATTATATATATATATTATACCATTTACTCGAGATCTTGCAGATAGTGGAAGTCAATGTCAGATTTTCAAAGGTTAAATATTTCCCTTCAGAGTCACACTAAATAAATATGTGAATATAATTTAATAAACTATATTGAAGTACATTCCACATAAAAAATAACTCAACATCCAAGATATAGTATTGGTCTCCTTTACATATATGTTTATTATGAATTTAAGAGGAACCTATAAGTCTAATGACAACTTTATGTGTCAACTTGACAGGGTGAAGGGATGTGAAGAAAGATGGTCAAACATACCCCAGTATTTCTATGAGGGTATTTGCAAAGACGATTTGTATTGGGATCTGTAGAGTATTAGATTAGTCACTTTCCCAGTATTTTGCCCACAATTTAAAAAGGAGAAGTGCGTTTGGGTTCGCGATTTTAGCAGCTTTAGTCCGTGATGGACTGGCTCCCAGGAAGAAGCGGCACCTCAGAAGGCCTGTCAGGGAAGAATGCTTAGCCCACAGCAGCCAGGAAACAGCAGCAAGGAGCCTGCATCTCCTGCCAGCGCGGTCCGCTAGACTCATCCGCAGATCACCTCACTAATGAGCGCTCCACCCCCTTGACACCATCACCTTCCCAAAGCCCCACCTCCGAATAAATGAAAATTTTTAGAGATATTTTAGACCTAGACCCTAGCATTAAATAAAAGAGATCTGGATTTAAAATCTCTTGAGAACCTGGTTAGAAAAAAAAAAAAGATAATTTTACTGTCTTCTACAGATTTGACAATCGCTTTTTCTATTCTCCTGATGTGTAAGCTCCCGGTTCTTAGGCCTGTTAGCCTAAAACTTAGCAGCAGTCTTCCAAGTTCTTAGGTCTTGAGACTACAAATAAAAGACCCTTTGCTCCCCTCTAGCTTGAGTACATTCTGTCAAGAAACTTTTCACCTCTACAACATGAAAGGCATTACCCATAATACATTTCTCCCTACATATCTCAGAATATTGTATTGGCTCTGACTCTCAGAAGAATCCTGAATAAAACATACACACACACCATATTCAAATATATATGCAATATGATTTGTACTTCAGTAACCCCATTTTTTTTTTCTGGTCTCTACATTAAAGTGACAGTAGGTATGTAAATAAACATTAGGGGGGGAGGGCTGAAGCATGTTATGCATTTTTGTCTCACAATTCTTTCAAAACTAATTTCTGAAATGCTGCAATATATTGATTCTTTTAAAAAATATTTTTAAGAAGCACTGTGCACTAATTCTATTCTTTGTGCTAGACAAATTATAACAAAGAAAAACAACTAAGTAAATTAATAAGTTTATAGATTTCATTCTTAAATTCAGTTTTAAATGCATGATATAAAATTTCATCCGTTAATATATTATGTGCATGTATATTTTTTCTGTTCTATTTAAAAACATGGTTGTATGGATTAGCACACAGACAATAATAGTGTGCAAAAAAACTAAACAATAGCTGAAATGAACTTAAGTAAGTAATTGAGGAAAAATACCCATAACTGTGATTTACAAAATTTAAAATAAGTTTGCAAATAACATAGGCATGCTTGAGGTCAGAACAAGAATAAGAGATAAAGAACCACAGCTGCAAGATAATATAAAAATAGATAACATGGAGTTTATGAGTCAGAATTTTTTTTAATTTTTTAACTCATTTCTGTATTTTTAATAATTTTCTCATCACTGGGATACTCATAACTTAAAGGAAGAGTGGTTTGTTTTGGCTTTCAATTTTAAGAGGTTTCAGGCTAGAATTATCTGGTTCCAAAGAAGGAAGTTAAATAATGTAAAGGTCTAGTGAAGTAAATCTGCTCACTTCATGCTATCCAGAAAGCAGAGAAAGAACCAAGGAGCTAAGGAGAGAGACATACCCCTTCAGGTCATTCTCCTGGATACCTGCCTATTCTTTTTTTTTTTTTTTTTTTTTTAATGTATTTGGTACAGCGTCTCACTAAATAGCTCAGACTTGTAGTGATCCTCCTGTTTTCAGCCTCCCCCGTGCAGGGATTGCAGGCATGCACCACCACGCCCGGTCTTGGTGGCCAGCTCAGCACACCTATGGGTGGGGCTGGTGTGGCATGCCATGCCAGGGATTGAGCCTGTCTCTGGGCTTGCCTAAGCAGGTGTTTGGTCTACTGAGCTATCTTGCCAGCCCTACCTGCCTATTCTGACCACCCCTATCTCCAATAGCAAGTCACATTGTTGCCTCCAGGATTTAATCATCTTCAAAGTCCCTGCATGTGAGCTCATGTTGCTGTTGGGAGATATTTTTGAGCTAAAACTTACCATTTTGTTCCAGCCCCCAGAAGATTCATATGCACCTGTTCCTGCAGAATGTGTTTAGTCTATCTCTAACAGTTATTACAGACCTAATAGCTGCAGCATTGCTAAAATATCCAAGTCTGAAGTCTCCTCTGGGGCTGAAAATGAACTCTTACCTATGAGCTCCTATAAAAATAAAGAAGGAAGGTAAACACTGCTGACATAATGGCACAGGGTAAATACCTCCACTCTAAAGGTATAAATATGGGGTCATAATCTATGTGATCAAAGCAGAACCAAAACTCAGCAAGGTAAGCACTAAATCTATGTCCATCACCCAAGGAAAATTGTGTTAATGAAATGAGAATGCCAAAAGATGCAGAGAGCCCTACTTCTACATGATTGCTAGGGCAGCTCTCACTGTTTCTCTCTTGCATTAGATTTCTCACTTTCTGAAGCTTTCCTTGCTGACATTCTGCATACCTGGCTTCTCCAACCTCTTGCCTCTCTCCTACATGCTTGCCTTTGTTTGCGCAGTTTCACTCACTGCCCTCTCAAGGGAACACTGCCTGGATTCTCTGGGCTTTGTCTGAAATGTGAGTGGCATCCTGCTTAACCCCACAGCTCTTATATTCGGAATACCATATGGGTGACTTCAAGGTCTGCCAACAGTTCAAGCAGCAGTCCGGCCCCTTTGAATCACTTTTGCAAAGTGGTCAGTTATAGTCACAGCAACAACCTCACATGTTCAGTAGCAAAACTCCATCTAGTCACTTTTTCTTCTCTAGAACCCAATACCTGATACTCACAATATAAAGATTTGTCTTAGTTCATAGTTTTTAAAATTTCAATGCATAATCAGGTAGTTCTAAGCCAGAAAGGCATGATGAAATGGTCTGGTGGTAGACTGTTCACCTCATTGTGTCAAGAAAGCAGAAGGATAGCAAGAGGCTAGAAAGGGAAATACATCTTCTAGGCACTTCACCTGTGAACTGCTTCTTCTCACACCTGCTTACAAGTCTACTGTATTACCCCCATGATTCAATCATCTCCTAGATGCCTTTGACCAAATGAGGCCTTGGGGCACACTCTTAATTTAAACTATAACACTACCCAAAATCAATAATGGGCGTATGGTATGAATCATATACATCAAAGAAAGTAGAAATATTCAACTTTGTGTCAATGTGAAGAGCCATAAAATTATAAAGGTCATAATTTTGGGCCAGGGAGATGGTTCAGTGGAATAAGCGCTTCCCTGTCAAGTACAAGGGCCTGAGTTCAAACCCTGGTTCCACCAAAAAAAAAAAAAAAAACTATAGCTATGGAAAAATTATAAAACATGAAGTGCTTTCATTATTTTCTAAGTGCAAGTGAACTGCATTCCAAGTAGTATCATGGGATAGGATACTCTTGTGGTACAGATAATGGTGAGAGCTGGAAAATAGAATGAATGTACTCCAGTGTTCTTTTTTCTTTTTCTTTTTTACTGCATACCAGGGATTGAACTCAGGACCTTTTGCTTGCCAGGCAAACACTTATTCAACTGAGCTATCTCCCCAGGCCCTCCGGTGTTCTGATTGTTTCCAATAGTCAGCAAATCCCCAAAGCAAATTTAAAAGTGCAATATCAATGTACTGCACAGAAAATTCAAGAAAAATCAAACTACATCTTCAGGATTACTAAGCTATTAAGAGTAGCTATCATTAACTGTATATTTACCTCATGGAAAGAACTATACAAATATACTCATCTAACCCTACAAATAAGTATGAAATAGGAAAAGTTCTCCAATTTACAGATGGAAAATAAGTACAAAAACAAGTTCAATAATTTCTCCAAAATCACATAGGTAACTATTGGCAGAATCAGATTTTAAATTTAAGCATAATTTTAATTTAAAATGTTCACCTTTACCTATTTTTTACTAGAAAACAACACAATTAAAATACTATTGATAAAGAGCAAAGAACATCAAATTATTCTACTACAGTATTGGCATACACTAAACATGCAAGGACTGTCTCCTGGGTAAATGAACACACAGCCTTCTATCCATCTGCTTTGTTAGTGCCTCAACATCTTCACATAAGCTGTAATCTTTATATAGAATATTTTCCCATAGTTTTTAGAAAATAAGGATTTTAAACATTCTTATGTGAGCTTTGAAATTTTCTCCTCAGAAAAAAATGTTTCCAAAAAATTTTCCAAAATTTACTCTTCTAAAATTTGCAACTTAGATACCAGTAATATACCTAAACATATATCTTTATAATTCCAGGCATATAATCATTTTAAAACATTAAATTTATTTAAATTATATGATCATTTGTAGTTTTCTCATAAGATATTAGCTATAGAAGAGTAGAAACCATGCCTTCTATGGTTCCTACTAGAATTCATGTTCCTACTAGAATTTCAATAAAATTTTGTTAAATAATGGAGTTGATGGATGGTAATAAAAATTTGGAGACATTCTTGTATTGCATAGTAGAGGACTTCATCTTTAATATATTCAAAGTTTATTTCATAGCACAGTGATATAAAAGCTATAATTTAAACCCACAAAATATTTTATATGATTCTTTTCCTCTGATACTCAAATATTTGTATTCATTCTGCAAAATAATTAACATAAATAAAAAACATAACTATTCAACATAGTATACATATATATGATCAAATTAATCAAGAAAAATAATGCATAAAAAAGAAATTTTAATTGTTTTGCAGTTATGAAAGCCTAAATTATTGCTTTATTAGTACATAAACTCAGAAACTTATCGAAAGAATAAATTGCAAATTTATACTTGTTTAAGCTTTACAGAATGTGTGCTGCTTATAAGCCTATAGGGATATTAAACCTGATCAAATGTCAAGGTGAATGCTCAAAATTTTAGAAATATATTACAGTAAAAGATGCATTGCCATTAATTTCCCTCAAAAATCTTTCTCTCACTTTAAACAAAATAACATCATTTTGCCAATGTTTCAAGAGGTCCTAGAAATACTTTTGATGAGTGTCTCTAGTGTGATATTATGGATGCCTCGATGCTTAAATCCATTTAAATTATTTATACCTCATGGTCATTTTACCTTTAGGAAAGAACCAGAAGTCTTACACAGTCAGGACCGGTGAATAAGTGG
>NW_004524605.1:18991586-18994693 GCF_000260255.1 Octodon degus
CCCAATCTCTTTATTGTGACTGTCTAGTGCCCAGAATTATAAGAAAATGTATTTCTGACACCGGGTGTGGTAGCGCATCTCTCTAATACCAGCACTAGAGATGCTGAAAACAGAAGGATCACCAGGAGTTACAGCTACATAGTAAAACCCTGTACCAAATACATAAAAAAGAAAAAAATAAATCATGTATTTCTGATGGTTAAGCTACTCTATCTCAATAGCAGCTTTTACACATTACAAATCAGCAAAAATTATATTCAACCTGTAAATTGAATGTAACTCCATTTGCTCCTTTAGAGAAATTTTTAAAATACATTGACTGTATACCTGTATAAAGATTTTCCATAAATGGAAGAGGGACTTGTAAAATAGGATGGGCTAAGAAAAGATCAAGAAATTTGCTTTTATCAAATCTTACTTTATGTCTATTGTTACATTTAAAAAGCTAAGAACATAACATTTACCATCTCTTTGCTAGTGAAAGAGTTTCATCAAATATGGACCTGAAGAGCACAGATCAGATATAACTGATTTACCAAAGTACACACAAATACAGAGCTTCATTTTGATTTCGTCTTTTCCTTTGTAATATTTTATTTACAGAAGCCTGATGACAAGAAAAGTGTAGTTGCCATGGAAATGAGTGAAATGGTGAATCATGAAGCTTTTAGTGGTAAGCCATAAAACAGAAGGTCTATTTTATTAATTTTTTAAAAAAATATTAGTAAATCTCATTGTATAGATAGAGAAATGGGATTCAGTTACTCTAAGTCATATTATACAAATACTGTGGGAAATACACTGTTACAAGAAATCCAAACAATTAAAATAAGTATGTACTCCGACTTAGTGGGCGATACCTGTGGTAGATTGAAAACTGGGGTCAACCTGTAAGATCCAACTGATCTTAATCAGCATTGTGCTGGATGGGGAGGGAGAACCTTGGGATTGATGCCAAAAACATAAAAAAGAGAACTGGAAAGAAAGAGGGGGGCTGTTGGTTTCCCTGTAGGAATCTGTCATGTTGGTTCTCCTGATGTGAATTTAGCTGTTCTCATTATCAGAGGATCTCGGGACTTTGCTGTCACTGAGAATGGCTATGGTTCACTTAGGGGGAGTTCTGGTCCTTACTTTGAGCATTGCTTCCTGGCTCCAGAAAGAAAGATGGTATACTGTTCAGTCTCCTGAAAGAGCTTGTCAACCTGACTTTCCTGATATGAACTTGGCTGTTAGAGAAGCTTAGGACCTTGTTGTTACTAAGGACAGCTTTGGAACGTTTGGGGGATCTCTAGTCTTTACCTTGAGCCTCACTCTCTACTTCCAGTGAAGATCCTTGAAACAGCCTGTATGAGACCTTGCTGTGACCTGTTGGCCTCCAGGTTGACTTGTGGGGTCATTGTAATGGGCTCTAGGTCTTCAGCTGGACTCTGTAGTGGTATCCAGGCCCTCAACTGGATTCTCTGGGTCTTTAGTGTGTGGACAAATTTCCCTCATATTTTTATACTTGACTCTTTGGGTGATTGCCATGACATAATCTTCTAAATTATGTATTGTGCATTAAATCTTTTCTCTTGTAAACCCTGACTGCAAAAATATCAGTTAGTCCATTGTGAATCATAATCTCTAGGAATCAAAAAAGAACAACTCTTTAATTCACATGCAAATGTTCTCTTGCCTAATCTTAGTTGCTTATGAAGCTTTCTCTTTTTCAATTACAGTATTCAATTCTTTTTAAAACTAATATACAATAAATAACTGAATGTATAGATACATAATTAATATGAAATTGAATTGGGTACACATAAAAATAAATCAACTTTAGATATTTCCACAATGGTAGCAGATTTTGCTTCTGTTGGCCTCTAGTGTCAGAATAACTAACTGTAGAATCCTAATTCAATACAAATTATGATAGTAGACAATATGCTAAAAAGCTTAAAAATGCTGCATGAAATCTTTATTTGCTCTCATTTCAGATAATTTAAAATCCACACAGTATTATCAGATTCACCAGATGAAAAGTAAAGAACAATATTATTCAATGTGCTATGGTACATTTTTAATTGTATATACTCTTTGGCTTATGTAGAAACTAGCCTTCTCAAATAATTTCAACTTGGTTTATTCATAATTCATGTAAAAACTACAATAAATCAGCAGAGTGATTTCTAACCATGAGTAGAAAAGTAGCAGACAGTGTTAATGTAGAACTTTCTGAATTCAAGCTAAATTATTTTGTTTAAGACTACTGCCTACTTTAAAATACCTCAATGAGATTTATTAAGGAGGGTGGTATAGTTCCATTTTCTGTTCCAAAGTTTATTTTAAACAGTCTTTTGTAACTGTAGAAAAGGAAGCAATGCAAAAGACTAATCGACTAAGTGTAACCTAACTACAATGTATGAGTTTTCTAAATGTTAAAATATATTTGTCAAATTGTGTTTCCATTTGTGGTACTAAATTAAATTAAATTAAAACTTCATTTCTAATTTAAACTTTTTACTGGTGAACAATTTCCTGGAAGTTCTTGCTGTGAGAATTGAAAATTTTCTCCTCCACTAATTATAGTAGGATTTAAGGCTTCTCCAATTACAACTTATTTGACATGATAAATCACATTTATCCACCAAGAATTAGGTCAGTAAATAATATAAAGCACACCAGACTGTTATGGATGGTTAAAAAATATTATTTTCTTCTGGTGATAGAAGAAAATCGTAGAGAATGAATTACTGTTCAAAAGACTGCGTAGTGTTTGAAGCTACCCCTGTGATAGAATAGTCAGTGACTAAGTGGCAAGACCTTCATTTGATCACTCTTGTCTTGTTGCGCATGAACACTATTAAATATTCTCTTGGTTTCTCAGGTTTGCTTTGAAGTTGGCACACAGAAAATGTTTCTGCATGAAGAATTATAATTCACGGAAAATGTGATGCTGATGTGTAAGTAAGAGAAAAAAGAGATGCAAACTTTCACATCACTCGTCAGCTGCTCACTCATGTCAGCTTACAAGTGTATGTTTATCATATATGTGTACATCATATATATGATATGTTTACATATATGTATGTATATGTGTGTGTGTGTGATTGACTTATTTATTTATT
>NW_004524605.1:19001928-19002785 GCF_000260255.1 Octodon degus
AGATGGGCAAGGCAATGATCCTGAGAATCTCCAGAAGATTTTTGAATCTAGCAGTTAATTGGAAAGATTCTCACCCTGACTATCTATATATACTGGTACCTGTAAAGTAAGCAACTGCACTGCAGATGGTAATCTGTAATAGTATTTTCAAGGTTGGGGTGCCTGTCATTCTGGGCTTCTGAATATGGGCTGCTTGTCATGGCATGCCAATTGCTGCTGTGCTGTCTCTCAGGTGGATGATTGTTCAAAAAGAAGGGGGTAGTGAATGAAAGCAAGAGACAAAAAAAGGAATATTTTGGGACTGTCCTGCTTCAAAGTTGTATATGGTTAGATTTTTGCACTTATGTGGAAACATAAGAAATATATAATTCTTTATGCCTATTTTTTAAATATATTCTGATTTTAAATGTTTTTTCAATCATATTCTGTAGGGACTTGAAGTTTAACATATCAATACTTCACGAAAAATACCTGTCCCATGTTATGCCTAAGATATTTCATATTCAGACAGACAGGAAGGTTAACTTTAACAGCCTCAGTTGTATGGTAATAGCAATAAGCTTGTCTTCTGGATGGTTAACAACCTAAGTTTGCAGACCAAAATTAGATAAAAAGAAGGGCCACAAGGAAAGCCAACATTTTGGCCCTAGCCTTCCAAGGTCAATTAAGACTCTGGACATATGATAACTTGTACTGTAACATCATGTAACTCAGTAGAGTCCCAAATTTTTTGATCAAGGAGATTATGGGGCCAAAGAGGAAAGTGTTTGATGATGTAGAGTGTGCCTAAGGAGAGTTATATGGAGAGAAAACATTCTCTCAGGCTTTCCCAGAGAGCACATTGGCCAAGCAATGGC
>NW_004524605.1:19002885-19010570 GCF_000260255.1 Octodon degus
GCAGCCAAGAATATAAGGATAGGTAAAGCAAAACTCCTTACTCAAATGCCAGGGATACCAGACACACAAGTAGTTTCCATTAGTAACAGCAAATCGGAAAAAGACAATATCTCACCATCAGTAGAACAAAGGAGGAAAAAAGAACAAAGACTATCTTGATAAATGTAGAAAAACTATTTGATAAAATTCAATCTTTCTTCACAATAAAAATGCTGAATGAAGTAGGTACAAATGAACACAGCTTGGCACAGTGATGTTCACTTACACTAAACCAACAGCAGACATTATGCTGGTTGACAAAATACTGAAACGATTCTCCATACAATAGAGAAAAAGACAAGAATATTCACTTACATTACTTCTATAAAACATAGTTATTGAAATTCTATCCAGATCAATCAAGTTAAAAAAAAGCACACAAGTGGGAAAAGAACTCCCATTGTCTGCTTCCAGATGACATGTGTTATATGTGCAAAATAAATCCAAAAGCCCAAGCAAAAATACTATCAGTACAAACAAGTTCAAGTAAACTTCAGGAAAGAAAATCAAATCAATATACAAAAGTCAGCAGCACTGCTATATACAAATACCAAATTACCTGATGTAGGAATTCAGAAACTAATCTCAGTAACATCTCCAAGTAAATTTCACCTTTAGTTCATCCTTAGAATTGACCGAGAATTGGTTTTAGAAAAACAAAATGACTATCAATTATTTAAACTGAAAAATATTAAATGTTCACAAAACGAAAACTATAAAATTGTAATTAAAATGCAGGCTGGAATGAAATGGAAGAACACTGTATATTCATGGACTGAATTCACATTTTTAAAATGTTCATACAACCTAATGTAATCTGGAGTTTCAAGAAAACTATATCAAAATACTAAAGATATTCTGCAAAGAACTAGAAAAAAATAAACACTTATACATAAAAACAAAAACCTCAAATAACCAATATCATTTTTAGCAAAAAGCAAAGACAAAAAAGCAGGACACATTACACAGTCTAATTTTGTTTGTTTTGTAAGTCAGGTATTCATTTATTAAATACAAGTTTTGAACAAACACCCCTAGGCAAGTTTGACAAAAGTAACCTTCCTGGACTGTTTCAAAATATGGTTACATAGATCAAGTATTATTTCAGTCAATCTTTTGTTGCTCTTCACTTTCATGGTTCAGCAAGAAACAGTTACCTTGTTCTGCAAGATCTGTGGAAGTTTAAGTGTACAATGGTTAGAAACAGAAAACAGCAAAATAGCAACTGTGACATAATAACTTCTATTTTTATTTAATTTACATTTCTTATCTCTTTACATGTATAACAGAAGGGAAAAGACTAAATCATTTGACAGCAATAATTGATTCAGTCTTTTTATGTTTCCATATTTTTTATTTTAAAAAGTGAAAACAAAGATAAAAACAAAAACAACAAAAATAAGACCAAAACAAAGCAACATACAACAATACCAATGATTCAGAATTTTAAAACAAGAATCAAAAAATCACAATGCTTGTTATATTATGTATTGTTATCATCAAATTTGTTACTGTGCAAAAACCACAGTTGAATATCTTTCATCTTGTTCTTCTAAATGTGTACCATTCCTAATGTCTCATCAGTTATTATTATACTCTCTTTAAAATAAATTAAAAAGTAAAAAAAAGCAGGAAAAAATTAAGGTTTACTGAAAGGAAGAGTTAATGTTTAATTATTTGACCGATAATTGATTGTTAATCCAAAACACTAATGATAAATAGATTCTGGTATTTCAGTCATGAAGTTTATAAGTATAATATTCATGACAAAGGCCCAGTTGGGGGTTATTTCCACACCTGTCACCCTTGTTCTCTACTCAACCTAACTAACCTACCCACTGCACTCCAATGCATGCGGGCACTTAACTCCGATTTCTACAGATCTGCAGTAAGAGATCCAGAGCATCTAAGGTGACTTAGTGAATGACTTCGTAGTGAAAACTCAAGCTGCTTGCTAGAAAGTTGAATATAGATTTAATATTTTGAAAAGAATGTTTTGTTATGTATTTGCTGTGTTCTATCTCTTAAAAAATGTGGAAAACTATTTTACTGAGACGTGTTACTTCAAAACAGAGATAAATCACACATGGGGAAACAATCCTACATGTGGAAATGATAAGCGCCTTTGAAGTTACGCTTCACATTGTCTAGCTGAACTTGTAGCGCTTTTCTGACTCGTAAACTGAGCATCTTTGAATTTCTACTGAAGAAGTTACATCTCTCTAGCAGCAGAACTAATTTAAAGAAATCTGACAGGAATGCAAATTACCTCAGCTATAACAAGTGAGTTTTGCCTTGCAGTGATACAATTGATTTATGGCTTATACAATAATAATAAATATGACACTTTATGTCCCATTGATCAATTTTGAATTTGCCAGGAAATTAATTTCCACATTCTTATACAAATATCACTCTTCAAGCTTTTCTTCCTACTGTATTTATCTTACTGATTTCATCACTAGCTAATGAGTTGAATAAAATATTTATGTGTTTATTTTAAAAGAGCAAGGAGTTTGTTTTTTCTAACATTGAGCTTTATTACAAAATAGATAGGTAGCACAGAAAAAACATTTAAACACTGGTCCAGAAAGTTATCATTCAAAGCCTCTAAACTTCATTTTATCAATGTAACAACATTAATAAAATAAATGTATAGTCATCAATTTACAGAAATTAAACTAATATAATCATATCATAAGCTGAACATAGCCAATAAAACTGAACTAAGTAAATCAATTAAAAGTATACATATTTGTATAAGCAATATAACCTCTAGAAAGAAAGAAATGATAAAATGAATATTAGCTAAAATGTTGAAGAGCATATCCTTAGTCAGGTATAGCTATTATTAAAACAAAGATTATTCTTAGTATAGTATTCTTAGTATAGGAATTAAGTGAAAAACATATTGGAATGGGAAAAAAATTCAGTTAGAAATTTCAGGGTACAATAGCATGAACCAACCTCACATTTTAGAGTAAATACTCATAATTTACAGTCTTCATTATTATGCAGTGAAACAAAATAAATTATTAAATATTTTAATTTTATCTGTAAAATGCAGAAGTTTATAAAATTAAAAAGAGAAATTTCAGAAAGAAAATATGAATCATGATTATTTCAAAATAAAGACGTAAATTGACTGAGATCAGTTCACCTGTGCCATAAGATTGATTCATTTTATGAGCTCCATTTTCCCCCTTAAATATATTTCATACCTCAAGGACCGTGTTAGTCAGATGACGTATAGCTTGTCACAGAGCCTAATCAGTGATTCATACAGAGAGTTGCCCCTCAGACAAGCAGCAAAGCCTACAGAATCATTGTCTTAGAACACAGATGATGTTTTTTTGTGCAATCATGTCGGGGAGAATTCAGCACAGACAACCGACATACATCGTGTTGTTCAAAAGTAAGAATTTGTCTCTATGTTTTAATAATTTGTTATCTATTTAGTATTTGTGTTTATGAAAAAGTTGTGAGGCTATATTCTAAATTTTTATAAAGTCATTGTGGGAACTACCCACTTGGGCCCCCCTCCTGTCCCTCTCTCAGACAGGAGCTTTCTTTTCCTCAATAAATATATTCTGCTCATAACCTCTGTAAAAAAAAAAAGTCATTGTAAAAATGGTACATGAATTTTCAAGTTGTGAGTAGGTATGACTATTTTATAAATAAGCATATATATAGACACCCATGCACAGTGTGTGCATATCTGAATATACAGGTTTACATATGTACACGTACACCTATGTTTGTAGAACAGAAACTAGGAGGAAACCCTCTACTAACAAGCCAGTTAATGATGGTTATGGTTTGTCATCTTCATAACTTTTTGTTAATTTTGACAGGAAGTGATACATATATACATGCTTTTTTATTGATCGCATGTGCTACGTAGCTTCTGTCTTCAGTCTTGCCATGTGCTATCTCTTTGCTCAGGTGTTCCATCTCTCCTGAAGAATCTTGGGCCTTAGTTTCCTCAGTTTGTTTCTCTTGTAAACCAGTTGAGTACGCTGAAGGTGGTTCATAGACTTCCCGCTAGGGCAGACTTCCTTAGGAGGAACCTGTCCATGATACATCACAAATGCCTTACTTCTCCTTAGGACCCTTTGGATCCCGCAATGGAACTTCACTTATACCAGAAGGAATCCCCTGGGAAGCCGTGCCTAGCCGGCAGCATGCTGCATAGATATCAGCAGATTCATTGCAGAACTGATTATTTTCAAGGAATTAAACAGCATGCTTTCAGTAATAATCAAACCAGAAGCAAATGGCCTTGTAGTAACACACAGCCACTTTCTAATTATTATATTACTTTATTTCTCAGTGTTTACAAAATAAAATTGCAAAAGGAAATGGAAATTAAAAGGCATTTTGTTGCACTTCAAAGAGTGAGACGCATGAGCGTTATCCAGTGGTTAAAAAGTTCCAAGGAAACAATGCAGTCAGAGCACTCTTGGAAGATGTAGATTTAAATGAATTCTAGCTTCTTAGCCTCTCAGTTCTCACCAGTACACCTCTGCTGCTTATGCAGAGACTGGGAAGAGCAAGCCTAGGAGTATACAAGGAATATAGTTTCTGTGGATCCAATACAAATCTGTAGAACAGCATCAAAGAGGTCCAAGATGGGAAGTCAAGGGCCAAAGCAGGCCTGTTCTTAGAGTCCAAGCTCTAAGCTATTAATTACTGAAGTATTAGTTCATGGAGACTACCCAATCTGCTAGACCAAGCCACCAAGAGAACAGGAAGCAGGGAGGCCACCTTCAGTGAACTCCCATATACAGAGGGCACAACTGCATGTACCACAGAGGTGTTGCTGTCAATTCCGGTTCATCATACCTGCATACAAAGAAAAATTGCCTCAAATTCAGTGCAACCAAATATTTAAGGAAAGAAAGCCAAACATCTATAATCCCAGCCTCTGGGAAGGCTGAGGATCCTTAAAGAAATCACAACTTTGAGACCAATTTGCACAACTATAAGACACAGAAATACTTCTCAAAATAAAAATATAAAAGATTGAGGATGTAGCTCAGTGTGAAAAATCTGGGTTCAAGCCCCTTTAGTGCAAGAGAAGGTGAAGGACAAGGATAGTGAAAAGAAAAAGCATGGGACAGAGTGAGACAGAGAGAGAGACAGAGACAGGGAGAGAGACAGAGACAGACAGAGATAGAGAGGCAGAGAGAGACAGAGACAGAGACGGACACAGAGACACAGACACAGACACAGAGACAGACACAGAGAGATAGAGACAGAGGCAGACACAGAGAGAGACAGAGACAGAAGGAGCAAGAGAGGGGGAGAGAGCACTGATAAAGTAAGTGCTTGGAAGTACAATACATCATTTTCTAGTAGGAATTTCTGCCCCATTCTAGGAACCCCCAGACCCAGTCCTAGCCCAGGCCCAGTGAATGTGTGGGAGAGCTTCCAGCCTCCCTGTCCAGTGGGATCTACTCATCCCAGCCTATGCACAGCGTGGGTGAGACCCTCTGCCACCCCTTAGGACACCCCCCGATCACTCCACAACACTTCCCCTACCCCACCCCCCCGAGTAGGAATTTCAGCCGCATTCTGGGAACCCGAGACCCAGTCCTAGGCCAGGCCCCCTGAGTGTGTGGGAGAGCTTCCGGCTACATTGTGCTGGTGTGACCTATTGATCCCAGCCCAGATGCAGCGTGGGTGAAAACCACATTCAGCCTCTTGGGACGTGCCCCATCACTCAGTAGTACCCCACCACACTGCGCCCACAGAGTAGGAATTTCTGTAGCTTTCTGGGAACCGCTAGATCCAGTCCTAGTCCAGGCCCAGTGAGGGTGTGAGAGAGCTGCCTCTCCCCGCTACTCCACCTTGTCCCTTCCAGACTCAGCTCAGGCCTGGCATACAGGCCTGGGGTGAAACCCTTAAGCTGCAATCCCTGCAGAGAGTATAGGGTACAGAACCACCAAGCTAGCCCAGGAGCAGAATATCTTACCAGAGGGGCACAATAGGTTCACCCCCAAGGGCAGCAACAGGAAGGAGCTGAGCACAGCAGATAGACCCAAGACAGGAACAGCTAGATAAATCCAAACTTTCTAGATCTGAACCTCAACTTCAGTAGGTGCTAAGGTTATAACTGCAACAAAGGTCAGAAGACAGTGCTACACAAAGTGCCAAAGAGAAGGAGCAAAATGCAATCTCAGAACCCAAGCCCACCCATAACAAGTGCAGAGGACATTAACACAGAACAAATTGGAAATCAAAGAGCTGAAAGCAATGAATCAATAGCTTCTGAAATAAAGAAACAGCTGCAGAAAGGTATAGAGGAACTCAGATTGGAAATAAAAAAAAAGAAATCCCTGAATTAATAACATCTGAAGTAAAGAATCAAATGCAGAAACATATGGAAGAAATGCAATGCCCACCCAGAACAAGTCAGAGGACACTAGCTCAGCTCAAAAGTATGAATTAATAGCTTTGATAGTAATTAAGCAACAGCCGAAAGTCAGAGAGGAACTTAGAGCTGAATTCTTTTCTAAAGTTCAGCTCAAATGTACCAATTAATAGCATTGATAGTAAATAAGCAACAGCAGAAAGTTATAGAGGAAATCAGAGCAAAATTATTTTCTGAAATAAAAAAGAATTCTCAGAACTCATAGCATCTAAAGTAACAAATTAACTACAGAAACATAAGGAGGAAACCCAATTTGAAAAAAACACTGCAGTAAAATAATTTATAAATGCTTCTAAAGAAGACATTGATTAAAAAAATAGAGGAGATTAGAAAAATGATGAATTTCTTGAATGAGCAATACAGGAAAGAAATAGATCGCATGAAGTAGAGACAAAGAGATATAGAGGAACTTAAAATCTCAATCACAAGCTTGCAAAACAGTTTAAGTAAAAGTGAAGACAGAGTTTCAGATCTTGAAGATGCTGCTGCAGCTAGTGATAAGGTAAGAAGGATCTCTTAAAAACAACTAGGATGCAGGAAAAAATAATCCATCACCTGCAAGATGATGCAAAGATGAACAATGTGAGACTAATAGGAATCAATGAGAAAGAAGGAGTCAATACAAATGAAATAAAACAAATATGGGCAGAAGTTATAGCAGAAAACTTCCCAAATATGAGGAAATAATCTAACATTCAGTTAACCGAAGCATACAGAATGGCAAGTAACCTCAACCCAATGAAAAACACACCGAGACATATAATAGTCAAGATCCCAGAAATTCAGCACAAGAATAATATACTGAAAGCTGCTAGAGAAAAGAAGCAGATCACATTCAAAGGAAAACCAATCAGAATCATGGCCGACTTCTCTTCACAAACCATGAAGGCAAGAAGAACATGGAGCAGAGTACTTCAAGTCCTCTATGGAAACAAATTATAGCCAAGAATAGCATACACTGAAAAAGTCACTTTAAAGTTTGATAAAAAAGTGAAATACTTTCATGACAAAGAACAGGTAATGAATTTCATGATGACAAAGCCCAGCCTACACAGGCTACTGAAAGATGTTCTAGAGAGGGAACAAAATGATCAGAACTCCACGAATGAGATCAGAAGAAACCAACTAAATAGGGCAAGCAATTAAACACAGGAGAAAAAGGAGTAAACGACAACAGGTAAATAACATGTCAATCATAAGTCAATACATC
>NW_004524605.1:19015068-19027395 GCF_000260255.1 Octodon degus
TATAGAAATTAAATATAAGAAGTAAAGCCATGCTGTTATGTTGAGCTGTAGGGGACTCAGGTCAACAATTTCTGACATTGCCAGTGAAGCAGAAGACCCAATACTATTATGGGCTCCTGGACTCTTTTAGAATATTTTGCTGAGCTTACACTCCTATAATATTCAAATAACAGAACTAAACAAAAATGGGGATACAGATGAATGTCCATTTTGTATCTGTGTATTCAAAGTGGTTAGGATAGATATATAGTTACATTCTGTTAATGATTTGTTCTAATGGTGTTTGTAAATGGGATATCATGTCCGCATCTTGTACAGCAATTAACCAGTAGGAAAAATGTATGCAATGTGTTAATTATTGAAACTGTTCTACCAATTTAGTTTGAAACTGTCTCATTGGCATATCTTTCTCAGTAAAATTATGGAAATAAGTAAATAAATAAATAAATAAAACCTTCTAAGCCCTAAAAACAAAGAAAAAGAATATCATGAAGTCTTTTATTACATTAAAGCAATTTCTTAACAATAATAAATATATCATTTTCAAGCCAAAAGTACTCTAAAGTGACAAAAATTATTAATGAGACTTGAATTAATAGAACGTAATTTGCTCAAATTTTTCAATGACTTCTCTTACTTTTTGAAGCAAGTTTTCACAGCTTGTGAAGTCCACTGTTGCTTCCTCCTCCCACCCTTCTCTGCTGTGACTGCTACCTTCTCTCCCCTCCTCTTTTCCAGACATGCCTCTTAAACACCATAAGCATGGTCAGGACTCCCAACACTTTCCCTGCCTATTCCTACAACACAGCATCATCTTCTCCCATGAAGCCCATTATTTTGACCACTTATTTTGTTCACCTGTCACTTCATTCCTGATGTTTGACACTTGTACAAAACTATGACAGTTATGCTATTCTCAAATCTTTACCACCTTCATTTACTTTTTTTATTTTTTAATCTTTATTGATTTATTTGGTACAGGGTCTTGCTATGAAGCTCAGGCTCATATTGGTCTTCCTGTCTCAGCCTTCCCAGTGCTGGGATTTCAGGCATGTGCCACCATGGGGGGGGTTATAGGGCTGGCACGGCACGCAGTACCCGGGATAGAACACGGCTCCTTGCACTTTCCAGGCAGGCACTTAGACTACTGAACTATCTCTCCAGCCCCCATTACTTACTTTTAAAGTATGTATTATTGTCTTTCAATTTTTGACCATTGATCTTTAAATTTTTATCTTCTCTTCAGTGAGAAGGAGATGTCTGTGCACTTCATGTCTCTTCTATTTTCTTTCAATCCTGAGTTCCAAAGCAGTGTCTGACGCAGGATGTGTATTCAGCAGAAGAACAATGAATATGTAAATATTTTACTTTTCTTGTTGCTGAAAGAACCTAACACTCAAGGTTAAAGGAAAAAAGGTTTATTTCATCTTGGCTCACAGTATGTAGAGGTTTCATTCCATAGTCAGCCGGCTCCACAGCAGGGTGGTATTTCAGGGGAGCGTCACAGAGCAGGAACAGTTCCTGCAAAAACAGGGCAAGCAGAAGGCTGAAAGTGGAGAGGCAGCAAAAGCAGGAGCAGCAGCAGTGGGAGACTTCTGGTCCTTCGTAGCCCTAGATCCAGCCACCTCCGCGAAGTCCCCTGTACAGCTGCATGAGGAACTGCGGGCATATCTAGATACAAGCCATAACAGGGAAAGAAGGAAGGGAGGAAAGAAGGGAGGGAGGGAGCAAAGAAGGAAGGAAGGAAGGAAGGAAGGAAGGAAGGAAGGAAGGAAGGAAGGAAGGAAGCTGTACGTGGAATGTGAGTAAAGCGGAGGAACTTGTGGCAAAGCTGAGCAAGGCCAGAGCATCCAAGGTGCCATTTAGGCAGCGCATGTCACATTCAGGAGACGCAGCACATCTTGGGAGCTGCTAGTCCTCTGCTTTTGCTTTTACTCTTGCCTTTTTTTTGGGGGGTGGGGGAGGAGTACCTGTGACCTTTTTAAGGAGGCCATTTTACACTGTCTTTATAAATTGTCGCCCCTCCATTGTTACCCATGACAACATTGCATTGCTTCTTTATAGCAGTTAGCAACTTATGATTGTTCATTAATTCATTTTATACTTATTTTAGCTAGGTCTCCCCCCAACACAAGATGTGTCTTGTGAAGTAAAAGATCATTCTACACCCCCTAATATTTTATCCTCAGCTTTAGACAGAGCTAGACATATAGGATGCAAGGAATAAATATTTTACAAACAAATAAGTCCTAAAATAAAGCATTATTCCATATGTAGGACAGTTTTCATTTTAACAAAGATATAAAAGATATAAAAATACTGATAGTTTTCCTTATACTTTCTGATATGCAAACTGTCTACCACGACATGAACAGTCTCATCAGGGAATTGATCCCTCTTGTGAAATACTAAGAAGGCAGAAATCTAATCTCAGTCTGGTATCTGGCTCTGGAGATGGGACATATGGAAGTAGTTCAGGTAAAATGAAGCCATAAGAGAGGTCTTCTAATCCCAGAGCACTGCAACTTTGTGAAGAGGATGAGTAGCCCATGCTGGAGTGCTCTGAGGTAACATGTGATGGCTTGCCCCCTCCCTCCGCCATGACTCTGCCCTGCAGAGTGTCCACCAAGGAGAAATCCCTCCCCTGAAGAACACAACAGGTCTCCAGAGCCTTCAGAACCACCAGACACCTTTATTGTCTATAAATTACTCAGCTTGCGGTATTCCGTTATAGTAATGGAAAATGGACTAAGACAGTCTTCGACAAAATACAATTCAATTGTAATGAATTCCCTGGCTATCTCAGGCAAGATCATGAAAATTGCTACTGTTTTTTTCTTCTCCAACATTTTAGGAAAATATATGTGTTCATTCTGTCAAGTTTCACTATATTGTGGGGAGAAATGTTTCAAGGACATGCACTGAAAGGCATATCAGAGTGTAAAACTTGGTTAAGGTTCTTAATTTTTTTCAAAAACAGATCAAGTTGCACATTTGAAGAATCCATTCAAAGCATCAATTTTTTCAAGGTTTTTTTTTTTCAGTTATGCCTTTTGACAGAATTAATTCTGATAGCTGTTTCTTAACAAGCTGTTTTAAGTGCTTCCACAAACTGGTTGATTCTTTGAAACCTTAATTGGAAATCTTTAAAAATTGCTGCATTTCTACTTTATGGCCAAAAGGAACTCAGAGAAGGGGGTTTTAGGGTTAAATTATTTATAAACTTTAGTAAAAATAAATTCAAGTTGTTGAGAGTGGTGGTGCGCTGTTGTAATTCCATTTCAGAGGCTGAAGCAGGAGGATCTGGAGTTGAGAGCCAGACTGGACTACACAGAGACTCTGTTTCCAAAAATTTGAAAAAAGAAAAAATGAGAACACTCCTGAGAACTCTAAAAAGTGATTTCTGTATTTACACAATTTAGGTCTTATGTAAGTTTGTTAAATCTCCTTGAGTACTTGCTCCTTAACACATCCTGTCAAGGCATTTTCTGTCTTTTGTACACACATTTAAATTTAATTTATATTCTAAACTAGGTTTCAATTCTTTTCAGAAAAAGTTCAAGGTGTTCAAAGCACAATTTTCCTTATGCAATGTTCCCTCTTAGTCACATTGTGCTCACAAGTAAACTTCTGCTGATTATTTATAACATTAGGGATAAAAAATAATATCTCCATTATTCTATTGGATTGCAACTTCATCACCACCATGTTAAATGCGGATTAGGAGAACAGGCCCCGTTCTCCACAACAGAAAGAACATTGAAGTGGACAGTGCTCCGAGCTGCAACCTCTGCTTCCTTTCTACATGCATTCATCTGTATTCACTCTAATAATGGATTCAATGACAAGATGGTTGACCTTCTAAAGTTTCTGATGTAAATCGATATTCATGAGTGAAGACCATGTGAGTCTGCTATTTATATTCTGAAAAACTGTCATAGCCAACAGCAACTCTAAATCCTGCTTATTAAACCACTTGACTCTGCTTCTATAATTGAGAGAGGAGGTTTAGATGTAAATTATCCAGCTAAGTGCTTAATTCTGGTAGAAGCAATTTAACTATTTTTTTCATTACATACACAGTAGTTAATACAAAGAAGGTTCTGGTAATTCACTTTCAGGTTGTGGACTTGGTGTCCGAACAAGAAAGTAAGCATAAAATTATACTACACTGTGGTTTCAACATACAGTTCTTAGACCTGCGTATCATCACTGCTTGGGAACTTCTCAGAACTATTATCAGGCTCTGACTCAAGGCTGTGGAATCAAAAACCCTGGAGAGGTGAAGGACCCAGTAGCCTTGCTTTAAAAGCCTTTCAGTAGTTGTAGATGCTAACACTTGGAAATTACTTCTGTAGCATATCCTACAATTATCAAGGGACCGTTAGGTACAGGGGTCTCCCCTTGTGGTGGACCTGTGGCTCTGCACTGCTC
Organism: Octodon degus; assembly: GCF_000260255.1. Classification (NCBI taxonomy): domain Eukaryota; kingdom Metazoa; phylum Chordata; class Mammalia; order Rodentia; family Octodontidae; genus Octodon; species Octodon degus. Next base: position 19,019,503 of record NW_004524605.1, read on the forward strand.
TGAAGAAATCCTTCCTCTTAATGGGCTCTGTTAGGGTCACCTGTCTGAGGAACTAGAGAGGTGATGGGCAGCTGTCACCCTGGATTTTATTTATATTTTTATCTGCCACAAAGCTGTGCTCAACTTTGGTCCTAAATAGAAGTTGAACTAAATGACAATATAAGTGGTGTTCTACCTCTTGCAAAATCTCAGGGATAATTTTTGATCTGAAATGGTTCAAGAAATTATCTGAGTTGACAAATTATAGACTTATAAATCAAAATATATATGAAGTGGAAAAAATTTATTTCTCTTATCTATAGTTAAATAATCTTTTTTTTCTGTATTTTAGGGAAGGGTCTACAGTGTGTTCAGGGTCTCACTACTAGATCAGACTCATAGTGATCCACCTGTTTACAGCCTCCCAAGAGCTGGGATTACAGATGTGTGCACAGTCTCATTCACCACTTTAGTGTGCTCTGGGGATCGAACCTCTGGCCCTTATACCTGCCAGCAGGAGCTTTAATCCACTGAGCTTTACATAGCATTAGAACTTCTTTTTATGTCACTTATAGAAAACTGTTACTCTAACCTTCAGAATTCATCAGAAGAAGGAAAGATGGCTTATTTTAGAATTTTTTGAAGCAAATAGTTTTGCCATTTATTAACTTATTCAAAATCAAGTTGTTTTACTCTAGTTGTTATAATTTGCCCACATTTTTTATGAACCATAATTCTTAGAGTGAATTACAGAGAGATACAGGGAATGAAGGGAGGAAGGAAAGAAGAAAATAGTTTCTATAGTTTAGATCACAAGTGGCCTGCAAAAGCCCATCTGTTACAGGCTTGGGCAATAGCTTGGCACTCTTAGCAGTTGGGCACTGGAGAAAGATCCTAAAAAAAGGTTGTAGGACCTCACCCCTGCCCGTTTTTCTCTTGATCATGCAAATCCCAGCCATAACGTTGAGACTTTCCTTATCTATCAGCTACCTACACTGATGTCCTGCCTCACTAGAGACCCCATAGCCAGAGGTTCATGAACCATGGCCTAAGCCTTCCAAACCTGTGAGCCAGTACTAATATTTTTCTTTTTTAAATGTTATCATCTCAGATGTTTGTTACAGTAACAAGATGCTGACAAATATGGGAAGAAAGCATGAAAGTAAAAGGGAAGATGGGAGATAGAAAAGAAGTCAGGTGGGAGAAAGGAAGACATGGAGGGAAAGAGAGGGATGAGAAAACATGAAAATTCATAAAAGAAAAGGAAATATTAGTGGGAATGAAAATAACCATATTGTTAAATGGGGAACAGAGTTTTTTAAATGAATAATCAAACCAGAATGATCCAAAATTAAAAAGCAAAACAATAAGCATACAAACCAAGAAAAAGAAGACAGGTTCATGAACAAATCAAATATTATTCTATCATTTACCATAAATAAAGCTTTAACGCACTTTAATTGCAGCTGGAAGAAGGATGTATCCATTAAAAAATTAAATGTGAGGATTTCATAACTTTTCCTTTCTTTTTCAATTATTTATGATTAATCAAGGAAACTTTATTTTAGTTGGATAGTAGTCTCTTTTTCACACTTGGACTTTTTTTGTTAGAACAAAATACCCAACACTCAGAATTTTAAAAGAGGAGGTTTATCTAGCTCACAACCTTTAGCAGAGGCTGTAGTGTGTGGCAGGCTGGCTCCAAGGCAAAGTGGCACATGGCAGGGGGCAGCCTTTCACTGCGGCAGAAAACCGCAAAGAGCAAAGGGAAGAGTATCATGGACAAGCCTCTCTCCCCTCCTTACATTTGTGGCAGATTATCTGCCTCAGAGCAAGTGTAGCACCCATAATCTCAGCAATAGATTATAAATTAATCCCAAACTCTAGAAGCGACCTGGTGATTTCATGAGGCTTTGGGGGAACAACTAGCGCAAACCATATCTCTGCATTTTATTTATATTTCTATTTTCTTGAAAATGTCTTACATATGAACTCAGCTATGTATAGGACCAGTGCTTTTAAGGAGAACATATTTTTGTAAACTTTTTCCACAATTCCTTTCAAAATCATGGATCTGTTATAGCTTTCTGACTTACTTAAATTACATTTTATAACATACATATTCTGGAAGTACTTCATCTGAAGGATTTTGAATTAAGGTATTAGCTATTATTTATGAGGCATTATAAAATATAAAGTCAAATGTTAATTATTTAAAGCATTAACAGCCAAAGACACATTATCCTTAATCCCCTTCATAATACTCCCACTCTCTTTGAGCACACTTATCGTTCTTAACAATGTCTGAACCAGTTGCAGAAGTCTTTTTTTTTTGAGACAGAGTCTCACTGTGTAGACCTGGCTGCCATTGAACTCACTATGCAGCCCTGGCTGGTACCCAACTCTCAGTGATCATCCTTCTTGTGCTGCCAAGACCCGGGTGTACAGGTGTGTGCTGCCACATCTGGCCTAGCACTCCCCTCTCCTGATTCTCTTTGTTTGCACTGTCATGACTGGATCAATGTTAGAATGGATTAAAAATATTTACCCTACCTGAAGAAAAGCCAGGAATGATATAATGTCAAATCCTGTGACTAATGTGCATTAGGACAAAGAAAATTTTTGTGGAACAAAGTTGTTGAGTTTTGAGGTGCTTCTGCACAAGCAGAAGTTTTGACTTGAGCCTTTTACAGCTCAGCATATTAATACGGCTTTATATTTTATACCTCATGTTGTACTTTTCTGCTGGATGGTTAAGACCAAGATAAGGCAAGACCTATATAACAAGAAATGTAGTTTTTATATCTGACAAGTTCAGTCAAATCCCCTCAGGATTTATCCCAAAACCCTGTATCTCAGTTGTAGATCCTTTGTCAGTGTCAGCCATGTGGATGAGTCACAGCCATTGCTTGACCAATTTGCTCTCTGCGAAAGCTTGAGAGAATGTTTTCTCTCCATGTGACTCTCCTTAGTCATACACTACATCATTGATCACTTTACTCTGTGGCCCCACATTCACCTTGATCAGAAAATTTGGGAAACAACTGAGTTACTGTTATACTATCTCTCACGTAAATGTTTATTTTTTTTAAAGGGGTAATAAATGAAAACAAGAGACAAGAAAAAAAATCATAGGACTGTCCTGCTGCAATGCTGTATATGGTTAGATTTCTAAATTTGTGTAAAAATATGTAATTATTTATTCCTGTTTGTTTAAATATATTATTTATTTATTTTCTTTTTTTCTTCACATTCTGTAGGGATTTAAAGTTTAACATATCAATACTTGATGAAAAATACCTGTTCCATGTTATGCCTAAGATATTTGATATTCAGGCAGATAGTGGGATTAAGCTCAAATACCTAGGTTGTAGGGTAATAATATCATTAAGCTTCTCTTCTGGAAGGTTAGCAACTTAAGTTTACAGACCAAAAATTAGAGAAAAAAATTAGAGAAAAAAATTATTGCTTTCCTATTTTCTAGTTTAAGATGTTCTTTTGTCATAAAACTGATATTTTTAACTTTGCTATTCTTGGCTAATTTATAAGATTCAATATTTATTTTCTTTGTCTTGTATAATAATAGAATATTTTAAGACAAGGATCTCATTTGATATACCTTGTGTAGTATGGCATATAATTCCTAATAATTAATACTTTCTTTGTAATTATTTACTGAATAGTATACAGTTTCTGCCTGATTTCTAACTTTAGGAATTAGGGTGTTTTTTATTTCAAATTTATCCCTACTTAAACATTTAAAATATATATTAGTGTATATAATTGACAAGGATAAAGGAAAACTTTGCAGCTTCTCCTTTAAGAAATTTATTGAGAATTTTCCTTTACTAGCTTTGGATATATGTAATCAAAATTCATCTTCAAATGTGCATATCCTATATGAAATACAAAACTTTGTAATTTTATAAAATACATAATTACATATATTTACATAAAACTTATCATTTAAGGCTTCAAATTCTCTAAATATTTATTTTAAATTTTATTTTTTGCCAAAGCTTGAGAACAATTTTCCTCGTATTCCAAGTAATTTATCTGTTTTAATGTCCACTTTGATTTCTTCTTCATTCTCCACCAGATAATCCATAAACCTAATAAAATGTTCTATATCATTCTGTTTGGGGAGGGCTCTCACCCATCTGTAGATAACTGGTATTTATACTTCTCCTCCTGACCAATCTGGTCCCTCTAGTTGATATAACCCTCATGCGACAAAATAAAACCTTCTGCTTTATTTTAATTATTTCCACCATTTTTTGTTTTCTTTTAGCAGTACTGGGAATTGAATTCAGGCTCTTTGCACTGACCTCCGTACAGGTATTTTGGTGAAACAACATCTCTCTAAATTGATAAGTAGGTTAGAATGGGCTCAAGCTTGTGATCATCCTTGCTTAGGTTCCCAGTGTGCTGGAAATACAGGTATGCATCATCATGCTCACATAATATTTTAAGAGCAGAATATATTTATTGTGGAAATGAAAGCTTCTGCCTGAGAGAGGGACAGAAGGGGACTCAAGTGTGTTGCCCTACTCACATATTATATATATATATATATATATACAGAGATGTTATTATTAACTCATGCCCATGATTTATTTCCATTTTCTTAGTTTTGCTATGATGTAATTCTCTTTCGTAGGGTTTCAGATAAGGTACCCTTACATTGACTTATCACATCCCTCAGTCTCTTCTTTCCTTTGTTTTTGAAGACCTGAATAGTTTTCAGTAGTACTCCTCAGGTAGACAGAGGCCAAATTCCACTGGTTTCACATTATATTAAGAATATGAGCTGTTAAGATGACTTCTAATTATTGATGTTAATGGTTGTATTTGTGCAGGGTACCACAGATGAGAGTTTGCTATAAATCTCAAAGGAGACTTTGCTAAAGGAAAGTACATGAGTCTTGGTGATCAGGGATGGAATAGTATGACTCCTATCTCTATATGTCCCCAAATCCTCATGCAATCCAAGGCAGGGCTTATTGGAGGAGGCTGGATCTAAGGTTTTAACCATGTATCTCAGGTAGCATTTGAGTCCGTGAAGTGACTCTTTATTAAGGCATTTTCACATTGCACTTCCTGTCAGAAGGCCAACACACACAATTCACATGTAAAGATTTCAGAGTTAGGCTGGATCTCCTAAAGGTGCCAGGCCTGTATAAACTGTCCACAAGTTTCTTCACAAGGGTCTTGTGTGTTCTCCCCTCTTATATTTATGTATTCAGTTACCTACACCACTGTCTTAATTACTTTTCTCTTTTACCCAAAGTTAAAGGAAGAAAGATTCATTTTAACTCAGGTTTTGTAGAGGTTTCAGTCCACTGTCAGCAGACTCCAAGGCAAAGTGGCCTGTCCAAGAGGCGTCACAGAGGAGAAATAGTCCACAGCAAGCAGGCAGGAGACAGCAAAGCAGCAAGCAGCAGCTGCCTTCGAAAGAAGCTGCCTTTGCTCTCTCTCCTTTTATATTTCATCAAGGCCATATGCCTGTTGAGTGGTGCCATCCACACCCACACTAAGGATTCCAATATCCATGCTCAGAATTATGTTAATTCCAGTCAGTGGACAAATTTAATACCACAGAATTAATCCTAGTATCACATGCCCTAGATGGATCCACCTCCAATAATCCCTGCCTTGGATTGCCTGAGGATTTGGGGACACTTCTAGATGGGAATAATATTATCCCATCCTTGACCACCAAGACTCATGTACTTCCCTTTACCAAAGTCTCCTTTGAGCTTTATAGCAAACTCTTATCTGTGATACCCTTCACAAATACAACCAAAGTTTAAAACTTTCAAAATAATTAGATGTCTCCCCCAGACTTCATGTGGTTGTAGGTGAGATTTTTTTGAAGATGACTGAGTCTAAGATGTATGAATATGGATTAAGAGTATGATACTGGAATTGAGAGTGTGTGGTGCTAGATTAGATTACTAATTGTTTTAGCATAGTTCAGGGTGTGGACAAAGAGAAGGCCCACACTACTGACACACAGCCTGGATGGAACAGAAAGGGAGGTTTTTCTGCTGCTGCTTGCTGCTTCCTGCCTTCTGCTTGCCACTCCACAGATTATGAGCTAAAATAAACTTCCTTTTTTAACTTTGGGTGTTAGCTGTAAGGCTCAGCAATGAAAAAGTAACTGAGACAACCACTATGGTAATTCATAAACGATGTTTATTCTGCACTCTGAGTTACAGTATACGTGATTTTGTTAGTTCACTTGTTCCATCTTTGCCATTAGAAATTACTTTATTTAGGGCCAGCCAGATATCTAAAAGAACTAAAGCACCTGCTTAGGCAGAAGCAGTGGCTGGGGTTTGATCCCCAGGGTGCCAGCCAGCCTTGCCCGCAGGGCACACTGAGACAGCGATTGAGAATGGACGTGGTGGTGAGTGCCTGTAATCCCAGCTCATGGGAGGCTGAAAACAGGAGGATCACTGTGAGTCTGATCTGTTTAGCAAGGCCTTATAGACGCTGTACTAAACACAAAAAAAGAAAGAAAGAAAAGAAAAAAGAAAAAGAAATTACTTCAATTAGTTCCTATGTCCCTTTTCTGTGGTTTCACTGTTATTTTCTCAGTAGGTTCTTCCCTTTCTGGTAGTACAAGATACTCTAGATTCATCTGGTGTATTTTTGCCATTGTTCTTAAACCAAGCATTTCCCAAGGAGCTGTGGCTCTTTTGATTAGAGGATGATTTTGGAAATCAAGATCAGAGTGTGATATGTGTGTGTGTGTGTGTGTGTGTGTGTGTTTGCTTGTCACTACTGAGATTTCTTCACTTCTACATGCTTACAGCTAAACAGTAAGAATTTAAATGCATGAATGTAAACCCAAGTATTTATATGTAGCCATCTATTTATAAACATACATCCTCACACATACCTATAAATATCTTTTTATATATTATTAAGCTGAACATGAATTTATAATGATGACTTCTACTAGTATCCATTACCATGTGGATTAAAAATGTACATAATTTTATTTTAGATATAATGTTCATGATTCATAATACATAAAAATAATTTATCGTTGACATGGATGTCTTTATTCATCTTATTTCTAATCAATAAAGTATACAAATGCAGCCTTATATTTGATTGCTACATTTATTTCTTTAAAAATATATGTACATGTTTTATAAAAATATTTTCAAGGATGAGAAAAAAATCTCATGAATATCTCCCGTGGAAACTGAAGAATTTAGGATTCTGTATGCTGCTTTCCCCTGATCTGTATTCCTACTTTCCTCCGAAAACTCTGTGTTTCAGAGTTTAAGATAGGACAGCCATTTGGAAATCTTTTCATATGAAACCTCATCTTCAAACAAACCTTGCATGAGAATCTGATACATCAAATGTTAAACAATACAACTGCCCTAGTTGAGTCGCACAGAATTATTTCTTCTTCGGTTCTTTTCAGTCCTTCGGAGAAAGTCCCAAGATGGTCTTTATCGTACAATAGAATGCGTTTACTACCATCTTAGCAAAATGTGTCCAACCTGTGTCCTCAGAGAAGACAAGTAGGCTTTCAAGGCAATATGTGTTTTCTCTATATTATTTTCAGGCACTTCCTTATAGTAAAGGAGCCTAGGAATTTGCGCACTATTGTGAGGGTAGGTCTCCTACTTAGACAAATCTATTCAAAAGAAAAAAAATGATTTGATCTAAATAAAATGATATATACTTGCAATATGCACACAGTCAAATGTCCCAATTATGGATACTGCAGTGATACAATTTTATCAAATTCTACTCTTCAATCAAGTCCCCTTCATGAGTCAGCCTCTCAGGGACAGGATGCCTCACCTCCTATGCATTATTTTGAAATCTGGGTAGAAGTCTCTGCAAAATCACAATCTTTGCCTTTTACATGCCTATAAAAGAAAT
>NW_004524605.1:19027495-19028202 GCF_000260255.1 Octodon degus
TTACAGAAGATTTAGTTTCTATACTCCTCAAACTCTTCAATGAAATTGAAAAGGAAGCAGTCCTATGAAAATCATTCCTGGAGGCAAGTATTATATTGATACCAAAACCAGGGAAAGATGCAACTAAGAAAGAGAACTACAGGCCGATCTCCCTTATGAACATAGATGCAGAAATCTTCAATAAAATTCTAGCAAATAGAATACAGCAAATCATCAAGAAGATCATTTACCATGGACAGGTAAGATTCAGCCCAGGGATGTAAGGATGGTTCAATATTTTAAATCTATAAACGTAAAATACTATATCAATAGAGCAAAAACTATAAACCACATGATCATCTCCATTGATGCAGACAAGGATTTTGACAAGTTCCAACACTCATTCTTGTTCAAAGTCCAATAGAAAATTGGAATGGATGGCTTCTACTTCAATCTGGTAAAGGACATTTATGAAAATACAACTACTAACATATTCCTAAATTTATTATTAGTTCTGGCACAAGACAAGGACATCCTCTATCACCACTACTATTGTATATAGTTCTGGAACCATTAGCTACAGCCATTAGACAAGAGAAAGAAATAAAAGAAATAAGAATAGGTAAAGAAGAAATTAAATTATCTTTATTTGCAGATGACATGATACTTTACTTGGAAGACCCAAAAAACTCCACCTAGAAGCTACTGGAATTAATACAGAAATTCAG
>NW_004524605.1:19033426-19042678 GCF_000260255.1 Octodon degus
AGTTCACAGGTATCAGTATATATAGTTAGTCAGGGTGAGAATCTTTCCAAATAACTGATTTCATTGGCTGTTATTAGGCTACTGAGAGTGGGTATATCTTGTTGATTCAGTTGTGGTAATTTGTACATTTCTAGGAATCTGTCCATTTCTTCTGTGTCTTCTATGGCTCAAGTTTTGCAATTTTGAAACATCCATACAGAAACATTTGGGGCACCCTGAGAACTAAAGGCTATTGGTTGAAACATCATAGCACAATAAATGCAACTTGTGGAATTAAAAATTATTTTATTGCCATTATAAAATATCTCCTTGTGTCCTTTGAAATTTATCTCAAATTTCCTTTCTTCATAGAGCCTCAGAATATTATTACAGCAGAGATCAGGTGCAGGGAACGATCTTATTTGTCAATGTGCATTATTGCTATATCCTAGGGGGATGAATTACTTCCTTTCTTTCATAGGAAAAACAAACAGGGATGCTTACATTCTTCCCAAGCATATTTATTCTACACATTTTCTTACCTAATTAAATATTTCCCAGCAGAAAATAATTATTGAATTAAATAAAATGTAGAGCTCACTAGGAACCACAAAATAAAAATAAAGATCAAATAATTCCTAAAAGAAAAATCTATGCAAGTAAACTGAAAGTAAACATGAATCCTCTCCTTACATACATATTTTGTTTTCTTTCATTTAACCTGAAGTTGTCAAACAAAAAAATCTACTAGGTGCGTTTTCATTATTAGTCACAAGCTTGAAGAACCAAAGAAGAAAAAAAGTGACACATCACTTCCCTTCATCAAAAATGACTTATAGTGATTTTGCAATGATGTGATCACTATAGATAAGGACAAGATTTTAGTAACTAAAGTGTACTTTATCACTAACAACACCTAATATGTGCTCCATCTCATCTTCCCTAGTCAGTCTCACTGCAATGATTTCATCTACTTTTGTTCTTTTTATGCTCAGAATTGCAACAGCGAAGGGAGGGCTACTCCACTGCATGATGGAGACTTAGCCTGTTCCTCTAACCAAGTTAAAAGCTGTACACGTGAGAATTTCATGCTTCTGGTCATTTTAAAACATTGTCTTGGGGGCCAGGGAGATGACTCAGTGGAATAAGTGCTTCCATGGCAAGCACAAGGGCCTGAGTTCAATCCCCGGTTCTGCCAAAAAAAACCATCATCTTTCCTCATTCATTTTGAAAAGATTTTGGTCTATGTGGATTTCTCAAGGAGTTTAACACAAACTACCTTAATTATTACAGTGGCCTTCTAATATGGTTATTACAATCATACCCATTTTCCAGGTAGGAAAACTGAGACAAATCAAATCGGAAATTAATCCCAAATCACGTGATTTCAAGGCCTTTCCTGTTTTCCTTACTTCACACAATCACATCACGTATGCTAATTAGGCATTTGGGGCATAAAAAGATAAGCTATCCTCAGATCTGTGTGCTAGAGATTCAGTTCTTTCTTGTAAAAAAAATATTTTAATGTATTTAGTACAGTCTATAGGGTCTCACTACACAGATCTCACTCATAATGATCCTCCTGTTTTCAGCCTCCCAAGTGCTGGAATTACAGTCAGGCGCCACCATGCCCAGTCTCAATCATCACCTTAGTGCGCCCCGGGTGTGGGGCCAGCATGGCAGGCCAGGGATCCAACCCAGGCCCCTGGTTCTACCTAAGCAGGTGCTTTAGCCCACTGAGCTATCTGGCCAGCCTGTGAGACTCGATTCTAATGTCTCTTTATTTTTAAAAGGTGGTACATATAAAATCATTTAAAGGATTTGTATAAGATATACTGGAATTAATCTGATTGCACTTATTGAAGGCAATTCAGAAGTTAAATTCTTCTATTTGGCCTTTAATATCTATAAATAATTTTTTTATACGGAATAATGATTATCCCTCAAGATGTGAGTTCCTGCAAGATCTTCACTCAGATACCCCAGCTTTAACGTCCCTCTTAATCTCTTAGGGTGCATTAAATATAAGCAGAAAATCATATGCATGAATTCGCATGATCGTCACTGCCATCAATATTCACAACACTTTCAACACCAATTTTATATGTAATATGCACAGTTTCGCCACATAGGTCATGATCTCTCAACTAAGCAGGATGTTTTTGGTTCTCTTATTTTAAATCCACTTCCTTTGAAATCACAATAAATTCATTTTTAAACTATGACAAGTCGTATGTAAATGGTGTTTGTGGATGTTACACTTACAGGAAATGTCTGTGCTCCGTTATTTCAAGCTGTCTGAAGCTCACAGGCACGCTGCACTGTTGCTAGGCAACCCCGTGCCTATAGCTACGAGTCACACTGGAAGACATATATGATAAGAACTCCAAATGCATTCTAAGGGGTTTTCTTATTTTTTAAAAAATAAGCAACTGAAACTACGCAGTTAGTATAATATTAGCCTCGTGGACCTCCACAGATACAAATGATACAGAATGTGCAACTTTTAACACCTTGTTTTATAAGATAACAGATGCTAAGTAATTTACTCCAATCACACAGCAAGTTAATTATTTAACCTTGGTTATAACCCACATGCTTCGAAACAGCAAGCTTTTCACCACTTATTGTCCTTTCCTAAGCAGAAAGCAGGCAACCTTCTTTACTGTTTGTTTGTCGTATTTTATCTTATTTCATTTGTCTACAGTTTTATTGAAATATATTGGAGGTATAATACACTACATATATATTTTTCTTTTTTGTTAGTACATGCCTGAGTACATAAGGTTCATATTCTTCGCAAGGATTTGTATAAATCCATGACCCACCTTATTTCTCCCTTCTTCACCTTCTCCTACAGCACTTGGGAGGCTGTAAACAGGCGGATCACTACAAGTCCGATGTAGTAGTGAGACCCTGAACACCCTGTAGACCCTTCCCTAAAATATGGAAAAATAAATAAATAAAATAAACAAAAGAATTAATGACATCATATTACAGATTTATAGGCATGCCTGTGTTCACAGCTGCACAATTCATAATAACCAACTCCTGAAGCAGCCTCTACTTCCATGAAAAGAAGGCTGTCTTCTGAAAAACAGTCCCTCGTGCACCCACCTTCAAAACAAGACAGTTCAGATTATAAGGAAAGTAGTAACATTCAGTGGTTAGTGAGAGGGCTACCTAATTACACATGACAGGAAAATTTCCCATGTTTGATTTTAAATGTGGTGCTTCAACTGGGTGTTTTCATTAAAGGACTTGCTGAGTAAGCTGAGATATTGTAGGTAGACATGTCCTGTGACAATACGTAAAGCACGGGATCACTGAAACGAAGGTATCTGAATGCATAGCATTAAAAAGATCATTTAAACATTGACAAACTTCATGAAGTCTAAGTCTGCAAGCATGTGTATAAAAGTCACATTCTTCTTTTATGCAAAAATACCATTCTTTCCATATTTATTTATTTATTTATTTATTTCGTATAAGGTCTTGCTACACAGCTCAGACTCTTACTGACCGTCCTGTCTCAGCCTCCCCAGTGCGGGGATTACCATGCCAGGCTTTGGTGTCCAGTACAGCACTCCATACAGCACTCTGAGGCCAGCATGGCATGCAGTACCGGGGTCAAATCCAGGTCCTTGAGCTTGCCAGCCTGGCGCTTAGACCACTGAACTATCTTCCTAGCCAAAACTCCCATTCTTAAACACTCATTTCTACTCCAAATTTTTCTCTGATGCACGTGTAATTAGTTCACATTTATTTAATTCTCCTCTGATCTATCCCTACTTTTTGGAATTTGCATCAGAATTTGATAAGTGGCTAAACCTTTCCCTAATATTACTTTCTGCCTTTGCTCAACATTATAAAAATACATTGAGAAGGAGCCTATATTCAATATTTTATTTTACCCAAGCTGACTATGAGGTAAATGTTGTGTAATTAAGTCCAAAATCATTTTGCCAAGGGAAGATCAGTCTATTCTCTACACACTGAATATGCTCTATCAGACGACTGACTCAAAAGAAAATTAATATTCCACGTGGACACAATGAGCCTAAGTATCTGACAATGAATCATCGGTGACTGGCACGCAGGGCAGCAGCACAAAAGCTATCTCGTGTTGTATGGAGTTTATTACTGTGAAAAGCTGTGAGGAAAGTGCTAAAGAAAATAATAGAGAAACTCCTTCCCAAGCTGGTCTGTTCTTTCAGCAAGTTGCATGACCTCGGAGAAGATGCATAATTGCTTGGGCCCTCAATTAAGATTGATCTCTAAATTATTTCTACCTCCAAAATACATTATTTCAGTTCAAAGAGAATTATTTAGTTATAGAGAAGTCAACAGGAATTTAATTCATTGCGGAGCTGAGAAAATCAAATGCCTTAGATCACCTCAGTTTCAATATAACATAACACCTTTTAAAAATGAATTTGTGAAAAGCTATTTCAGTCCTGAGAACTCAATAAAGGGAATTGTAATGCTTTAAGAAAACAGACCATGAGTTTAATTCTTTGCTTGACTCCTACTAGTTTCTAGAACCAGAGGAAACCACTTTCTTTGCCTATGTCTTATCTACAAACGGGCACAGCATGAATCAGTCACAGCTCCAGAGAGAAACAGCAGATGACCCAAGAAAGCCACTGGAAGGGGACAAAGTTCTGTAAACAAATTTGAGCTTCATTTTCAGTTTCAGTTCAGGCTGTGTGTGTGTGTGTGTGTGTGTGTGTGTGTGTGTACTGATATGTCCCCTCAAGCCTGCTGTTGTAGTGTCATCCTCTACTCCAGAGCTCAAGCCCAGAAATTGTGCTCTTCTTTTGTTCCTACCTACCCCTGAAGCCCAACCCAGGCCTCATGCTCTCTCTCTACAAGCTCCTCTGTGCGTGACCTTTCCCCAGCTTCATTGCTCCCGTCCCATCCAAGTCATTGACGGCTCTTGCTTAAGCTCTTTCAACACACAGCTCCTGTTCTTTTCCAACTGGAGTCACAGAACATTCAGTCAGAGTGAACATTGTAACACATGGATAACATGGTCACAAATCTAATGAACACCCTCCAGCAGATCCACTGTTCCTACTGTTTACAATACTTTGCAAAACCCCTTAGCATTTAGTATTTTCCTCTCTCTCCCCCAGGCTGGTCCTAATTTTCTATTAGTTCCTCCCAGGAGCCCAAGATACAGGAATGAACAAATTTCACTTTTTCTTCAGGGTACTGTACAAGTTACTTCCACTTTCAAGACTTTCACATTCTCTGCTCTCATTTCTTAGCCCAATCCACACCCCAGCACATCCGTTTCTTCAAGGATCAGCTTGCAGCCAGCTACTGAGAACCTTTCTTGATCTACTCTAGCTTTTGTCTGTTGGTTTCCATGTGATTGGATTTTGTCAGGGAAAATATGAAAGTCTGCTATATACAGGTGCTCACTGGAATGACCTAGAGCACTGCCTTTATGCACAATACCTGGCCATTTCCCCTGGGGGGGAATTTATGTACAAATGCACTGTGAGACCATCCTTGACTTCAGCCAGTTGCAAGTCACTCTGCTTGAAGACATGAAAGTGTGATGGCACTAAACCTCTTTTGTCTGAGCACAGTATTTAAGAAATAGCAGCAGAATGTTGGCCATTTCTGTTGCCTTCAGATGTCTCCATCTCATGCAAGATAGAGGAGTCTCCCTCTTTGGTACTGTTCCTGCCTCATTGTGTGGTAATGTATAATGACAAGATTCTCACTTCTGCTGCACATTTATAATAAACTTACTTCCATCCATATAAAAGCAAATATTTCTCCTCTGTTGGTGCAGATATAAACCTCAACTTTCTGTGGCTTTGTGTATGTGGCTCCTTGAGATTTATATAACTTAACTGAATCAAAAGCAGCTATAAGCACATAGAATTTTGTAACATGAGACATCCTAATATTTTAAACATTTTTGAAATCTTCCAATTAAAGTCAATACTGACTTGAAGTCTCAGAAAAATCATTAAAAATTAATTAACTACTGTAATCTAAGTAGGATCTGATTATCAACTGGGGAAAAAAAATAGGATAGAACCTACAAAAATTGCCTGAGGAATCTCAAATATAAGAGCAATAAAAAGTAGTCAGAAAAAGTTTCCCTAAGTTAGTCAATTTAAATCTTAGATTTAGAGAGGAGAAGCTTCATTTTTATCCTTTGTTCTAATATCATAAATGTTTAAAAATAGAAAAAGATTTGCAAAAATATTCAAATATTCCTAGATGAAGTCTGAGATGGAACACAATTAAATGTAACATGTTTCTTCAGTTTAACCACCAGAGTAGTTTCCTTAAAAAGTTATTCAGGGGCCAGCGGGACAGCTCAGCAGACTAAATGCCTGCTTAGGCAAGCACAGAAACCAGGCTTGAATCCCCAGCACCACATGCTGGCCCCACCTGCAGGCATGCTGAGCCAGCCACTGTGACTGGGCATGGTGGCTTATGCCAGTAATCCCAGCAATGAGAAGGCTGAGACAGGAGGATCACTGAGTTCAAGTTGTGTAGTGAGACTCTATACCAAATATTTATTTATTATAGTGATTCAGATCCAGTTGTAATTCTGTTCAAAATTCTGCTACACATGATTCCCCTCAGCCGAGTCGAAGCCAAACTCCTGAAAGGGAACATCCAGGCATTGTGTGGTCCACTCTTCTACAACCACTTGGTGTCCACAGCAGCCCCATCTCCCCCCTGGTCCTTTCACTTCTTTATTCCTCCATCAATTCTAATGGACAAAGCCATCTCCTTGTTATCTTGTAAGGCTCTAGGCAAACTCTTAACTGAATACTCTTCATCACTCCTGTGTATCCTACCTCAATGCTGTTCTACTCTTTCTCTGCATCTTTTCTCACTCATTGCTTTCTCAAGGAGGACCATCCTAAGACCTCATTTGCAATTGCAGCCTTCCCTGAAAAACTGCTTTCTCCATCCTTGTTTTTTGACTTTAGTTCTGTTACTCTCATGACAGGTGATCCAACGTGCTGTGCCACACACATCTATACTATGCTTATTATCACCCAACCTCCCTAATAACATGTAAGCTTCATGAGGTAGGGCTCTTTCTCTGCTTCTAAATACCTCTAAGAGTACCTGGCATATAGAAGACATTTATAACACACAGGTAGAATGAGATAATAAACTCATATTTTCCCCCATTCAAAAACAAAGCCTATGGGAGAATAGACTTCATACATTTCAGTTGGACCAGAAAAATTGTAAAATTAAGAAGTTTACTATCATTGTGAGCCAAATCTAGGTTCTTTATATATTTTGTTTATTTCCTTGCCTATATTCTATATTACTGTATTAGATATCAGGAAATCCATAATGATATTTTCAAGATGAATGCTTCAGGTGAATACTTAGTGAGGGATGCACAGGAGGAAACTAAGGCTATGCCCATTGGAATAGAACCCAGAGATCAACATATGCACCAAAGAAACTACTGTAAATAGAAAGAGTCTCCACCAGGACTATAATTTTTGTGAACTCATTAGCCAATAGAAATAGTTTTATTTCCATCTAAACTAGAATAGTATCCATAAATGGGATATACTTGTGTAAAATGTTAAAATATATATTTTTATTGTTTAATTAGAAATCTTTAATTGATTTTAACTTTGAATATGTATAGGTTACAAGTTGTGATCTTTAGAATTCTCTTACTTATGAAAATGATTCATTTTCTAACTCATTATCAGTGAAGTTTCACTTACCTAGATATTGATTATTGGTTTATTTATTTATTTATTTATTTATTGGCAGAACCAGGGATTGAACTCAGGCCCTTGCGCTTGCCAGGGAAGCGCTTATTCCACTGAGCCATCTCCTTGGCCCCTATTTATTTATTTATTTATTTGCCTACAAGGGATGCTACAAGCCCAAAGCCTCCATATCTAGGAAAGTGTTCCACTACTGAGCTACATCCTGACCCCTTTTTATTTTACTTTGAGACAGGCTCTTACTAAGTTTCCCAGGCTGGCCTTAAATTTAGGATCTTACTTCCTCAGCTTTACTAGTAGCTCAAATTAGAGAGATATACCACCAAGCAGAGCATCATTTGCCTGTTTAGCTCTTCAGTATTACAACGAATTTAGAACCTCAGAAATTTCATGAATAGAGTGAGCAGATAATATGAGAGGAACTAGTGAGCAAGTAAGATTTTAGCACTTAATGACAGCAAGTTATTCAGCTCCTAAACAAATGTTAGTTTCTCTCACTCCAAGTTTTTTTTCTCTCTCATTGCTTGACTATTAATTTATTTGAGCAAATAATCTTTTATACATCTTTAAGCTACAAATTAATTTATCCATTGCACTTGTAAGCAAAGTTGAAAAAGACACAATGGAGAGGTTTTATCCTATACAGAATGCAGAAACATCCAGGTCTTTAATCAATGATTTTATTACCACATAGGACAGAATTTAAGTGGTCAAAACTGCATTACTTCTAGAACTTACTCTCATATAATTTTTGAACTTATACAATTTATACATCACTATGTTTGAAATGATATACACTAGTTGTAAACCATTGAATTATAAGGATATACAAATCAGGGATTATATTAAAGATTGAGTGTGAAATTAACATGATTTTCTATGATAACTTTAATATTTAGAGAAGCCAGGTGATGTTCATTGCCTATTCTTTTTAGGCAAAAATATCAAATGATACTTCAAATAATTACAATAGTTTAGGTGAATAAGCTGTTAATTCTCTTCACTTCAGAATTTTTAATTGTTAATGTTGATAAGGCCAATTGATGGACATTTTGATTATAAATGGGGCATAATTATTCAATGAAGTATAAACTAGATTGCAATTATAGTTAATCACATTCAATTGCATGAACAGTGCACACTGTAGTCAATAGTTGGCAGCAGGTAATTATTGAGAGTTGGCCTAAGGGAACTTTATAAATGACCTTCACCTGATATTCAAAAGAAACAATCAAGTGTAGATATACATAAGAGAAACTTTCATCATCAAGCAGGTCATAGTACAAATATCTATCAGAATATCTTGAACTCACTTTAAAAAGTAACTCTGTGTTTAAGTACTGAGTTAGAAAGATATCTGGTATGGTTCTAATAGTTCTGTCTTATTTAACACTCATGATAAGCCAGGAAGGTGGCAACATGGTGAGGCACAGAGAAAAGGGCTTCTCTGAGATTTGGTGTCCAGACTCTGAAACACAAAAAGAGAGAGAGAGAGAGAGAGAGAGAGAGAGAGAGAGAGAGAGAGAGA
>NW_004524605.1:19042978-19044848 GCF_000260255.1 Octodon degus
AGAAGGAATGAGCTTGAAACGCAGAGCAACTGATGACCCCATCTAGTGGTGCCCATCTGAGTTCAAATCAGTAGTAGGTGCATGAACTGCTGCAGGCTGAACTTCCAGGGGAAATAAGGAGTAGCCTCAGTGAGATTACCCACTACCCTGCCATAAAGCTATTGCTTGCCTGCTGGGATTAATCAACATGGATCTGGACTCTACCCAAGTTTCTAGCAGTGACACCAGAAAAGCACCTTAAAGTGAATTTTTTTTGTTTATCTTTTCTTTTTAGTTTTGCTTCATGTTTGTTCTTGTTTTTCTTATGACTAAATATAGTTTCTAGTATCTTTGTTGTTGTTCTCTTCTGTTCTGTTTTTGTTTTTTTGTTTCTTCTTTCACTCTTTCCCTTGTTTTCTTACCAGCTTCTTAAAGTTTGTGTGATCCTCCTTTGTTTTCCATCCCTGCTTCTAATCCCTTCCTCCTCTTTTATTTCTCTACTTTTTTTCCTTTAAAATTTTTCCACTAAAGGTGAAATTACCATATTGAGGGCTTATTTACTTCATACTTTTTTGGTTCATTTTAGATTTTGATATATAAATAACAATATCTATTTCACATAGTTAAAGGTGGCAAATTAATGGTTACATCAGTTTGTCATTTTTTGGGCCATGCTTATGCTATTGTTATTGCTGATTGCACTACTTGAGCTAGAGTGACACAATTGTTCTAAATACTTGTTCTTCCTGGCATACCAAGACTGATTCCCAAAGCATCATAAACAATACTATAGGCCAGTGCCAAAGAATCAGGGATTAGGCCACATAAATAGCAAGTTTCATCCCCAATAAATTGTATAGAGAGTTCAGCACATCAGACTGAATGTACAAAAGTCAGCTTCATCTGGAAAACACCTAGGAGAAGTACTCATTTCCCGAAAGTTATAAAAAAACAATAAAACAACTCATGACAGGAAATTTACAAGCATCAACCAAATATTTAGCTGAGAAAAAATACAAAATGAGAAAACACTTAAATAAGATGCAACCCTGGATATCCAGCTCACCAAAGGAAAATCCAGGGGGCAATAAAGTGGAACAATCTGTGACCAACCGCCCTGGGCTCTCTGAAGTGGTAACAGCAGCACTAACAAAGCAAGCAAATGAGGCTTTAGAAAAAAATCAATTCAGAAATAGTTTCTCATATAACTACAGAAATGGTGACCATAATGGCAAGCATGTTTAGTGATGATGGAGCAGAAACAGATAAAAAAAAAAAATCAAGCATCTTAGGAAAATGATGGAAATGATAAATGTCCAATATAGTAAAGAAATTGAATGCATAAAACAGATTCAAACGACTACTTCGGAGATTAAAAACTCCATTGAAAGTATTCACAGCAAAATGAGAAAAAGTGAGGAAGGAATCTCAGCTGTAGAAGACAGGATTGTGGTTAGTGACAGAGAAAAGAAAGATTTGGAGGACTACTCAGCAATAAAGAGGGAAAACTGGGACTTTTATATGCAAATGAATGCAACTTCAGACTGTACTTGTAAGTGAAACAAATTAGATTCATATGTTAACGTCATATTATCTTCCCAGTACAAGAAACTAAAAGAGTGGGCTGGGGGAAACCTTGACAGTCTAAGTGCCTGCCTGGTAAGTGCAAGGACCTGAGTTCGATCCCCAGCAATGCATGCCACACAGGTCCTGGAACCCCAGGCATGCCAAGCCAGCCTTGCAACCAAGTATGGGGGCAATTGCCTATAATCCCAGTGCTGAAGGGCCTGAGACAGAGGGAACAGAGTTTGAACTGCATAGTTACACCCTGTATCAAATAAATGAATTTTTTAAAACTGAAAGATTAAATAAGATCCAAAATGTATAATAG
>NW_004524605.1:19051405-19061612 GCF_000260255.1 Octodon degus
ATGGTTGGAAGCCCTGAGACTTATAAGCTAAGAGCAGGGGCCTCGAGGGGGAAGAAGACAGATGTAAGAGAACAATAAAGAGCTGCGCAGAAAACCAACCAGTGGTCGCGTCGTTCTTGCTGGCAAGGCTGGGCGCAACACTGAACAACTACTTTGAAGATAACAATATGCAATATATCAATCATTGGTAATCTCCTATTATCTTGTCTTTGAAATTATATACCATTGTTTTTATCATTTTTCTCTCTTTATAATAAAGAAAACAACAAGAGACCATAAGAAATCAGTTCAGCAGCTGCTAGATGATTCAGAGAAGAATCACAAAACAATGATTAGAGTCTATGAAAAAGTAAGAGACAGGGCAAACAACATAAGAAAACAGACCAAAGACGTGGCAGGAAACCTCCCTGGCTGTGAAAAAGAATTGGACCTTCAGTAAGTGAGACATTTAGAATTGCAATTAGCCACGATCATAAAGAAATCTATAGCAATGCACCCCATAATCAATGTTCTAGAAATTCAAAAGCTGTTAAAGAAAATAAATGATTCACCTATAAAGCAAAGCTCCATCAGAATCATGGAAGAATTCTCAAGTCAAACTATCATGTCAAGGAGAAGATGGTGTGAACTATTTAAAGCCCTAAAATTAAAAAAAAAAAAAAATTCCAACCCAGTTTGATATACTCTGCAAAACTGTCTTTGCAAAACTGATGGATAAATAGGATGCTTCCATGAAAAGAGAACCTGAGGAAATTCATGGATACCAAACCAGCACTTTAAAATGTTCTGAAGAATATTCTGGAGAGAGATAACAAGGATGACAACTCCATGAAACCCAACAGAATGAATGCATTGGAAAGGCAAGCAATTAAAAATTGAGAAAGAAGTGACCCAACAACTGGAAAATAGCAAGGCAATGATAGTCAGTATATATCTTTTTTTTTCGGTATTTTAGGGAAGGATCTACAGGGTGTTTATGGTCTCACTACTAGATAGGACTCGTAGTGATTCTCCTGTTTACAGCAGCCTAAGAGCTGGGATTATAGGCACGTGCCACCATGCCCAGTCTCAATTGCCTTCTCAGCATGCCCCGGGGGTGGGGCCAGTAGGGCAGGCCCAGGGATGGAACCCCTAGCCCCTGTGCCAGCTTGCAGGCACTTTAATCTGCTGAGCTATTTGGCTGGCCCTTAGTCAGTATATATCAATTATAGCCACCAGTATTAATGATCTCAATTCTCAATCATTAGAAATACACTGGCACGATAGATCAAGAAGCAAGATTCAAAAACATGAAGCACACATGGAACACATTTAATACAAAAAGACATTCATGAACTGAAAGTTAAAGATAATGCTCCATGTGATAAAATGCGGAAAAGAATCAGAGGTAGCTATTCTAACTGGAGACAGGATGGATTTCAAGCCAAGACTGATTAAGAGAGACAAGAAGGCCACTACATTCTTATAAAGGGTATAATCTAAGAGGAAGAAATAACATTTACAAATATATGAATACTAAATACAAGGGCGCCCAACTATATAAAACAAATATTAATGGACATGAGCAATCAAAGAATCACCAATATAATTATAATGAGGGACTTCAATGCTCCACTATCCAAACAGACAGATCAACTAAAAAAAAATCAACAATGAAATATTAGAACTGAACCCAGCTTTTGGACAAATGGACTTAGTAGATACCTACAGAGTGTTCTACCCCACAACATCAGAGCACACATCCTTAGTTTCTCATCTGATGTTCTCAAAAATAAACCACACACTAGTCCATGGATCATGCTTAAGTAAATGGAAAAGAACTGAAATTATCACCTACATGCATACATTTGAACAGATCATATTACAATGAGATTGGAAATCAATGGCAATAAAAACCACAGGAAATTCATAAACAAATGGAAATTAAGTAACACCCTCCTGTGCAACCAGTGGGGCACATTAAAATTTAGACACTGTCTACAGTTAAACAATAATGCCAATGCAACATATCAGAACCTATGGGACACAGTGAAAGCATTCCTACAAGGGAAATTTATAGCAGTGAATAATCACATCAGGAAAACAGACCTAATTCAAATACACAAATTAATGTTGAGCCTCAAGCCTCTAGAAAAAGTAGAGCAAATCAAGCCCACAAAGCTTGTACAAGGGAGTAAATTACAAAAATCAGAGCTGAAGTGTTCAGGGAGATAGCTCAATAGAATAAGTGCTTCCCTGGCAAGCACAAGGGCCTGAGTTCAATCCCCAGTTCCACAAAAAAAAAAATCAAAAATCAGAACAGAAATGAGTATAAGGAAGACTATGAAAATAATACAAAGAATCAGTGAGATGAAGAGTTGGTCATTTGAAAGATTAAATATGACAAATATAACAGCTTGTAAGCCAGCCATGTGAAAAAGGAAAGAAATTACAAAAATCTATGCAATTGGAAATGAAAGAGTATGAGGCCAGTGAGATAGCTCAGCAGTCTAAAGTGTCTGCTTAGGCAAGCTTAGGAAAAATTCAGGGACTGTGGTTCAATCCCCAGCAGCATGTGCCACACCAGCCCCACCCCTAGGGTGGCTTGAGCCAGCTACCAAAAACAGGGGGAGAAATCATAACGGATTCTTCAGAAATCCAGAATATCATCAATTCCTGCTTCAAGAACCTATATTCTAATATGACAGAAAATGCAAAAAAAAAAAAAAAAATTGGACAGATCCCTAGATACACTTGACTTACTAAAGCTGAATCAAAATGGTATAAAAGATCTAAAAAATCAAGTATCAGTCAACAAAAGTGAAGATGTAGTTTAAAACCCTATCAAAAAGAAAAGCCCTGGTCCTGAGGGACTTACTGCTTAACTGTACAAGAAATCTAAAGAACTATTAACACTATTTATCAAACTCTTTA
The DNA here is from genome assembly GCF_000260255.1 of Octodon degus. Taxonomy (NCBI): domain Eukaryota; kingdom Metazoa; phylum Chordata; class Mammalia; order Rodentia; family Octodontidae; genus Octodon; species Octodon degus. The sequence continues at coordinate 19,054,319 of NW_004524605.1, forward strand.
ATGAGGTGGAAAGAGAAGAAATATGCCCAAATTCATTCCTGGAAGCAAATGTTACCCTGACAATAAACCAGAGCAGGACCCCACCAAGAAATAAAATTACAGGCTAATCTTTATAATGAACATAGATGAAAAAATTCTAAATAAGATACTGGAAAGCAAAATGCAGCAAATTATCAAGAAGGCTATATACCATTGCAAAATAGGATTCGTCCTTGGGATTCAGGGTTAGATCAACATATACAAATCAGTTAATGTAATATACCATATTAAAAGGGCCAAGGATAAAAAAAAAAAACATGGTTATCTCAGTAGACACAGAAAAAGCACTTTGCAAAGTATACACCCATTCATGACAAGAATCCAACACAAGATTGGAATAGATATATCAATCTGATAAAATCAATTAATAACAAACTAGCAGCCAGCAACATGCTAAATGGACAAAAACTGAAAATTTTCATTCTAAATTGATGAACAAGACAAGGATGTTCACTGTCAGCACTCTTATTCAGTACCATTCTTCAAATATTAATCAGAGAATTTAGAAAAGAAAAAGGAAATAAAGGAATAAGAATATGAAAAATAATTTAAATTATCTTCATTTGTAGATGATATGATACTCTACATAGAAGACTCCAAAAATTCTACTAAAAGACTCGTGGATTTAATAACCAAAATCAGTAGTGATGTTGGTTACAAAGCCAACACTTAAGGGCTGGCCAAATAGCTCAGCAGATTAAAGCACCTGCAAACAGGCACAGAGGCCAGGTCGTCACCCCCCAGGCATGCTGAGACACCAATTGAGACTGGGCTTGATGACGTGCGCCTGTAATCCCAGCTCTAGGGAGGCTGTAAACAGGCAGACCACTAAGAGACCGATCTAGTAGTGAGGCCCTGCACACTATGTAGACCCTTCCCTAAAATACAAAACTTAAACCAAGCAAACAAACAAACAAAAACCACAAAGTCATCACTTAAAAATCAGCAACCTTCCCGTACATGAATGACAAACTCACTGAGAGAGAAATTAGGGAAGCAACGCATTTCACAGTAACATCCATAGAAATGAAATACCTAAGACTCAATATAATGAAGGAAGTAAAAGACCTTAACACTGACAATGACAGTATTCTGAAAAAGGAGATTAAACAGTATATCACAAAATGGAAAGATCTCCCTTGCCCATGGGTGCAAACAGACAACATAATGAAAATGATCAGACTTCCAAAATTGCTATTAGACATTTGATGCAATCCCCCCCAAAATTGCAACAGCATGTCACACAGAATTAGAGAAAACAATCCTAAAATTCATTTAGAACAGAACTAAGATGCTAAAATCAATGCTGGCAACAAAGAAAAGGCAGAGGGCATTATTCCCTAACTTGAAATTACATTGCCAAGCTACTGTGATACAAACAGTGTGGTAACAGCAAGAAAACAGACATAAAGATAAATGAAGCAGACTAGAAGATGGAGAAAGGACTTGAAACATACTTAGCTGACTTATCTTTGACAAAGGTGCCAAACATTCACTAAAAGATAATCTATTTAACAAATCATGCTGGAAAAACTGGCTTTCCACATGATGAACATTAAAACTAGATCCAGATATGTCAACATGCACTAAACTAAAATTGAAATTTATCAAAGTTCCAAATACTAAAACAGAAATACCAAATCTACTGGAATGGAGAATAGGTACAACTCATGTAGGCTGTCATGTAGGCAAAGACTTCATGAACAAAACCACAATGAAACAGGCAGTATCATAAAGAATCAACAACAGGGATCTCATCTTGCTAAAATGCTTCTTTACAGCAAGAAAAACTACTAACAGTGAAGAGACAACCCACAATGTGGGGGGAAAATTGCCAACTGTTCCTCAAACAAAGGACCACTAATTGAAAAACATAAAGAGTTCAAGTGCCAGCCAAATAGCTCAGCGGATTAAAGTGCCTGCTTAGGCAGATTCAGGGACCAGGAGTTTAATCCCCTGGCCTGTGGTGCCAACCCCACCCCCAGGGCATGCTGAGACAGTAATTGAGAGTGGGCATGGTGGCATGCACCTATAATCCCAGCACTTGGGAGCTGTAAACAGGAGGATCATACAAGTCTGATCTACACAGTGAGACCCTGTACACACTGTACACCCTGTCCTAAATACAAAAAAAAAAACTCAAAAAAATGAGAACTATCCAGATTTAAAGATGTAATCCAGAAACAGCCACCTGAAACAAATGCATACTTCTCAGATGAAGTATAAACAGCAAATAAATATATGACAAAAATCTTCATCATCTTTGGTCATTCACAAGATTCAACTTAAAACAATGTTGACATTTCATCTCACAGAAAGAATGGCTATTATCAAGAAATCAATAACGAAGTTGGCAGGGCTTTGGAAAAAAAGAGGCCCTTTTCCATTACTGATGGGAGTGTAATCACTTTGCAGTCACTGTGGAGATCAATGTGGAGATTCCTCAGAAAACTAAAGCTAGAGGTCTCATTTGACTCAGCTATTCTCTTTTGTGGTATCTTCAAAAAGAATGAAAAACATTATGCCACAGCAATTGATGCCCATGTTTTTAGCAGCACAGTCTGTAACAGCTAAATCTTGTCCAAATGCCCATTAACTAACGAATAGATAAATAAGATACGTGGGGTTTTTACAATGGAGTACTAGTCATTCATAAAAAAGGATAAGTTTGATACATTTCTAGATAAATAGAGTCACCCAGAAACAATACTCTTAAGTGAAATACATTGGACAAGCATGTGTAAATATGGCATTGCTTCTCTGGTGTTAGTAACCAAAAGTGTAAATAAGGATCTAAATATATAACAGGTATTGTAAAATTGGAAGAAAATGTTCAAATGGAAGTTGGACCCAGGGAGGGGAAGGGGGAAAGAAGGTAAAATAAAGAATTAGAAATTGGGAAAAATGCAAACAGTACTTTTGTAAATAAGGCCAGGAAGAGGGGTTGAAGGGAGGGTAGGAAAATGGAGGAGGGAAGCATCAGTCTATATCTTATCTAGGTACAAATTATCTATGGTGAATGTGATCCTTATGTATACCTAAAATGTACCAATAAACTTAATCAATAAAAAATCTCTTGATGAAATGTCATATCCAGTGCAACAGTGTTGTATGGTGGTGACTAAGGTGATGTCTTCAGGTCATGAAGATTCTGCTTCTATGAATGCATTGGTTCTCCTGTAAAAGGTATCTGTAAAGTGGGTTTCCTTTTGTCCTTCACTCTTCTATAATGCAAGGAACACAGTGTATACCCTCTGGAAGTTTCAGTATTCATAGAACCATTCTGGAAACAGTTCAGGCTCCTACAAGACACCAGGTCTGTGAAAATCTTCCTGTTTCACCACCCAGTTCCCACAAGTGTGAGATTTAAATTTCCATTCCTTACAAATGACTCAATCTCAGGTATTCTGTTATGGAAGCACAAAACCAGCATAGATACTATTAACGTATTTTAGTAAAAAACATAACAAATGTGACCAAACTACCTTAATTCTGTGAAAGAGCCGATTGTGTTCTCATGTACTACCAGTCATTGCATATTGAGTGCCATACTAAACATGCAATGTATGTTATCTCTCCAAATCCTCATAATAATCTTAAGTGCTCATTATGAGCTCTAATTTACAGATGGAGAAATAAGGCTTAGAAATGTAGTGATTTCTATAACTAAGAAACAAAATGGTGAGGCCTGAATTATAGCTTGGATCACACCAAACCCAGAGCTTGTATAAAATGAGATCGTCGAGCTATACCAAGCAAGCACCAACAGCTGCGCTAAGAAGCAAAGACTAGAGGGAAAGAAGCAATTTTAGTTTTTCTATCATTCCTGTTATTTAAATTTTGTAATATCCTTTATTATTAAAATGAAAATTATAACTTTTTTTGAAAAGATAGAAACTTATGTGTGACATTTTGTCAACTGTGTCTTTGATTCTAGAAGAGAGGGCCAGCACAGAGTTTCCAGTGCCTAGAAAGTGGGCCCTACTCGGGCTCTCCTGGTGAACTCTTCTCCAAGGAAAGCCTGTCTCACATTTATGAGCATGCCTTCTTCTCAGGGAGAAGTGAAATGGCACATTCAGTATTAAATAATAGCAGGTATGGGATGCCAGAAGAGAAAAATGGCTAATGAAATACATTTGCAAATAAAATGTACAATAAGGACAGTACACAGATAATTTCTCAGACACACTAAAGTTAGGAGCAGGCTCATAGTTTTACAAGTAATATCTAGACCTTCAGACAGAATGAGTCCAAACTGCCTGCCAAGCCTGGTGCACTTGAGGATTCTGAAGAGCCAGCCTTTGGGGCTAGCAGAAGCTTGGTGCTTGCAATGCAAAAGTTTATCTTGCTTTATCAATTATGTTAGTAAAGATTTTTCTGGCAAACCATCTGTGCACTATCAGGTTACTACTTAAATGATGTGGATAAAAATAGCTTTCTGGCAGAGATATTATCTTCATGCTGAGTATATGACAAGTTGAACTTTTTAACTCCTCAGATAGTATTTGAAACACTCAGAAATATTAGCTATTTGCCTTTAATTCTTAATAGCAATTTCAATTGGATACCACACACAGTTCTCTCCACAAAATAATCACTAAATCTGATGTATTTCACCCATTTATTCAAGAGTTCTTTACAAGTTTATAATGGTACAGATACTGTACTAAATACTTAGGGAAAAAAATCAGAATCAAGATATAGATGTTTTAGCTGGGATATAGTGGAGCATATCTGTAATCCTAACACACTGAATGACTAAAGCAGGAATATTGAGTGTTTGAGTTCAGCCCAACCCAGCAACTTAAAGACTTAGCAAGAGAAAGCCTCAAAATTTAAAACATGAAAGGAATATGGATGGATTTCAGAGCAAAGGCCATAGTTTTAATCCATACTGCTGTTAAATATAGATAGATGGTTGATGGCTTGATTGATTGATTGAATGGTAAGGGTTGCATCATCATAGAATGGGTAAGAATATAGAATATTTGAATACTATATAAAGAAATGTTAAATTCCAGCTCTGAAAAGCAATTAAAAAATCCTCAATTTAATTCATGGACATACTTTGATTTCTATGACAATATGTAAGCGACTAATAAATTTTATTCATATACTCAATCTCTAGAACAAGCAACATTTGTTTTTAAGACCGAAATATTCCTTTAGCTTTTGACCAAGCTATATTTCTTTCATTAGACTTATTTTCTAGTGATAAACAATTCCAACCAAGAACACAATATGTTTATTTATTTTTCCTAAATAGTCTCATACCCTGCTTTTATATGTCACAACAGTTATTAAATTTAAAACACCAAAGCAGTTCCTTTACTTGGAATTTGCAACAAAAGCATCTGTCCAACATTTTTCAATAAATGGAGGAGGGAAACACTGTAGCAACTGAAGCTTAAGGGGAAATTAGAGAACAGAATTGCATGATCACATTTATACCTGAGAAAATGTTTGTGGAAAAGGAAGACTTATGTTTCCACAGCAACCAACTTTGTTAGTCCAGGGAACTGTATTAAAAATGAAACAAAGAAAACTGCAAGGAAAAGCAGAGTGAGGTCTAATGTGTATTGGCATGCTCAGTAAAAATATTGAATGCCAAAGTGCAGATCATTGGAAGAATCATAAGAAGTCTTCCAATCATGAGCAGACTATGAGGCTCTGGATATTTCAGAGTTTTTATTTATTCATCATTAACATCATTTTATGGTAGTAGAAATATGAGATCTCCTGTTTCACCAAAATTTGAAGTGTACAATTTATTATCAACTTTAGGCAAAGTATTGTACAGCAAATCTTTAGAGCTTATTCATCTTACACAATGGAATCTCATGATCATTGATTGGTAATTTCACATTTTCCTGGCCCTCAGTCAGTAGTAACCACCACTGTACTACGACTTATAAATTCGACTATTTTAGATAACTCCTAAAATGAGGTCTTTATCTTTCTGTGACTGGAATATTCTGCCCAGCATCATGCCTTCAAGATTCATCCATACTGTCTCAGATTATAAAGAGATCAGTGAAGAGTAGAAAGCTGCTATCTCTCCCAGGTCCTGTTTTATATTATTTTATGTGAGTATCCAGAAGTGGGATTTCTGGACCATATAAGAACTCTAACTTATCATGGAATTTCCATATTTTTTCCATAGTAACTACTTCATTTTCCTCTATGATCAACAACATATAAGAGTTTTAACTTCAACATTGTTTCTTTACTTTTTTCTATCAAATCAACCCTACTCAGTGTCAGGTAATATCTCTTTGAAATTTTGATTTGCCTTTCCATAATAGTGTCATTGATCATCTGTTTGCACACGTATAGTAAACTGTGCGTCTCTTTTGAATAATATCTTTTCAAAACGCAATTTTATTTCGCAGAAGTCAGCCCATTATCTGACATACAGGTCGCAGGTCTCCCACTTCATAGGTTGCCTTCTCACTCAGTTCATAGTTTTCTTGTTGTGGCTCATCTTTAATTTAATGTGGTTTTACTTTATCTAATTTGTTTATGTTGCCCGTAGTTCTCATATGATATTCATGAATTCACTGCCAAAACACATATCTAAAAAAAGTCCTCATTTTATTTTCTACTAGTTTTAAAGTTTGAGAACTTTACATTTAAGTTTTAACTCATTTTTGGTGATTTTGTGTATGATGTTAGATAGTGTTCCGATATCATTCTTTTTATGTAGCTACCAGTCTTGGCAACACCACTGTAAAAGAGAGAACCTGCTTTCCTAGGGGGGATATCATTGGCACATTAGCCAAAGATCAATTGACTGAATGCTCATAAACTTGTTTCCACACTTGATACTGTGTTCTATTGATCTATGGCTGTATTTATTCCAGTACTACACTGTCTTATTTATATTCTTGTTGCTGGGATGAAATACCTAACAAGCACAAGTTAAAGGAGAAAGGTTTGTTTATTGATTAGCTCAGTTTGGGCAGCTGTAAGTCTACAGCCAGTGGCTCCAAGGTAGAGCAGAGTGGCACAGGGTATGACAAAGGACACACATTCTGTGGCAGGGCAGTCAGGAGGCAGGAAGCAGTGGGTCTTCCTGTCTTTTTTTATTCTATCCAGGCTACAAGCCTATTGGCTGGTGCCAACCATACCCAAGGTTGTGTTTCTCATTATCCACACCCAAAACTATGTGAAATATATCAGAGTTGTAATCTCATCAGGGAATGTAATTCACATTCCCACAATTCAGTACCTCACACTTAGAACAAGCCACCTC
>NW_004524605.1:19070027-19073925 GCF_000260255.1 Octodon degus
AGAGTAGAACGGCTATATTTATATTCCTCCGGCATTCTCCATAAAAAAAAAAAAAAAAAAAAAAAAATCAGGGCACTCTGTCTACTTTTGTCCTTCCTGCAGGGAAATGTTGAGGATTATTCATCCATTTACTTTTGTATTAAGCCAGGCAGAGGAGCTATTGTTACATCCAACCCAAAAATGCTATTCTTGTTTTCAACCGGCCCTAGACCACTAGAAAACTGGCAGGTCCCAGCAGATCTCTGGAACAGGCTCAAGAGAATCCAGTACTTCAGGAGAGCTGGTAATTAGATAGGTAGCCTACCTCTTTTATTCCCCAGCATGAATCTGAGATCGGTGGAGAGTTTCAAACACATCTTATAGCACCACACCAGAGATAAACATCATGGTAAGAGTGTGTCTCAGATTTCACTACCAAATCTGCTGTGACTGATCTTGGACTTAACTTGAGGGCAGAACCTCTCGTTTGAGTTCTCGATTTCTCTCGAATGAAATCTCTCCATCAATTATTACTTAATCACTATGTTTGTAGGAAGAAAAAGGGCTGAGGGCTTTTTTTTTTTAATCACACCCTCTTGTTGATGTCTTTCACTTGAATTTTAGATAAACTGCTGAAAGCCTAAATGTCAATTGAGAAAATAAGTTATATAAATTAATACAGTGGTCAGGTAAAAATGAGTAAAAGTCGGTTTAAAATTAAACTCGGCAGCTGCTCAACTCAAATGCAGTATGGCCCAGCAAGAAATCGTATGCAAGAAACACGAAATTATGCATGTGATATTCCAATATTTACAGTGTTGCTGTCACAGTAAATTAGTAAAAGGGGTTTAAAATAACATCTTTTAATTAATTCACTGTTCTGTAGGTAGAAAATCCTGGTTCAGCATGACTGCTGAGAGTCTCCCAAACCTAAACTTAAGGTGTCTGCAATTTGCATTTTTTGCTATACAATCTAGAGATCAGTCTACTTCCAAGCTAATTCAAATTTGAAAAATGCAATTCCTTCTGGTTATAGGGTTGCATTTTATACTTCTTTTCTTCCTTTGCTACTAGAAGCTGCCCATAATCCTTTTGATGCTTTCTGTATGGCCTCCCGAAGTGAACGGTGAATTTTTCTTATGTGTATCTCGCTTTTCCTACTACCACATTTCCTGCTTTCCAAAAGGAAGATTCTTGTGTTAAAGGCTCATAGGATTTCAGTGGGTCCATTTGAATGGACCAATTGAGGATCATTTTCTTATTTTGTGACCTAGCCCAACGCCTTAATTCTAACTGCATCAATTCAAATTGCCTTGCTGCACAAGGTAACTTACACATAGGTTCTGGCGATCGGGGCACGTGCATCACTGAGAAGTCATTATTCCTACTAAAATGCCAAATACAAAATGTAGGCAAATAATAACAAACACTCTTTGGCCAGACAAAACATAACACAGCAATGTGGAAAGCTGAAATTGTTCTAGGACGGAGTCCAGCCTCACAACATAGCAAGACCCTGCCACAAAATAAAAAATTAAATGGGGTGGAGATGTAGCTCAAGGCAAAGGCACTGAGTTCAACCTCCAGTACCAAAGATGACAAAATAAAACAAACAAGCAAACAAAACTCCCACACATCTGTGGTTCTTATCTTGACTTAGAGACAAGATTTATAATCTACTTTAGGAGATGTGTTACCAACAAGACCAATACCTCATTACACCATCCAAAATAAAATGACCTTAAATTAAGTGACATGAAGATAAATATATTATTAACAAGAAAAATGGGTGATAAGATTAATGGTCTTTACTCCAATAAACATTTACTACTACTACATGTAGGTTAGGGTCTTCTAGAATGGAATTTGTTAATATATTAATAATTAATAATCAATACATGGTTATGATCTTTGCTTTTGTAACACTATTAGATTCATTACTATTGTGTAGATTGCCTTAAAGGCAGCTTAAATAAATTATTTTCTTACTGGGCCTGATTTATGTAACCTATTAAGCATTTTTATTGGGTTAAAAGACAGAATTAATATTAAACCGCAGAATAACACAGCATTTATCATTTCTTTATTCTCATTAGTTTTATGATAAAATGAACTATGAAACTACTTTAAAGTATATTGGCATTAAAAGCCATCTTTTGCCATTTCATTTATATCTTACAAGTGTAAATTTTAATACAAATTTTACATGCTACTAATTTAAAAACAATACAGAAACATCAACATTGGGGAAGACTGGCAGGAGAATCAGAGCACTTCCTCACTAGTCTTTTCTCACCATAGACTATTTTCTAAGCGCCTCTTAACTTAACCAACAGTAAGGGGCTGAGTTTGGGAGACACATGGAATTGGATGGAACCCAAGAGAAAAAGGCTCCTTACTGGTCAACTCGGACAAAACATTAAACTCCAGAGAGCTGGCCAAATAGCTCAACGGATTAAATCTCCTACAAATAGGCTCAGGGCCCAGGCATTTCATCTGCTGGCCTGACACCCTGAGACAGCAATTGAGACTGGGCATGGTGGGGCGCACCTGTAATCCCAGCTCTTGGGATCACTGTGAATCTGATCTAATAGTGAGACCCTGAGTACCCTATAGAACCTTTCCTAAAATACAAAATTAAATAAATAAACTCCTAGTACATAAACTCAGTGTTCTCCTTATTAAATGATTTGTAGGGCTGGTGGTGGAGTATGCTTGAGAGGCTGAAAAACAAGAAGGATTACACGAGTCCGATCTGTGTAGTGAGACCCTGTAACCCTGTACTAAATACATAATAAATAAACAAACAGTAAACTGTGCTTCCCTGCTTCTCTCATGTGGCTGTAAGAGGGAGACAACTCACATAAATATGCAAACAGTTAACGATACTTAGTGTGCTCTCAGTAATAACATAATTTCAATCTTAGCTCAGATAATGTTTGGTTCACAGGGTTTACTACTCACTTATTAATTCTCCTTTAGGCAAATCCTTGTAAATCAAATAGCTAATATTATTAAGTATTATTGTCACTTTTTTTGAGTACTGAGAATTAGAAACTAAGTTAAGAATTTGTATCATTGCTTTGAAGATTGAGTTTAGCTATAGTCATAAGTGTTTCATCTACTACAAATCATTAAAATGACCAAACAGGGGCCAGCCAAATAGCTCTGCAGATTAAAGCACCCACAAGCAGGCACAGGACCTGGGGGTTTGGTCCCTGGGTTTGTGATGCTGGCCCCACCCTCGGTTCATGCTGAGACAGCAATGAAGACTGGGCGTGGTGGCACGCACCTGTAATCCCAGCACTGGAGAGGCTGTAAACTGGCAGATCACTATGAATCTTATCTAGTAGCGAGACCCTGAGCATGCTGTAGACCCTTCCCTAAAACATAAAATAAATAAATTAATTAAAATTAAAATTAAATTTCACATTGAATTTGACAGTCCTTGAAGGCCAATAAAAATAACTTTTAGTGATGTTAGGTCCAATTTTTGTTAGTAGTAATATTTCATGTTTTTTAAAAAAACAAAGTTGCTAAAAAAAAATCCTTTAGTATTGGCAGTAGATTTTTAACATGTACATATACTCGTGTACAAGTTTACAGAAGACATCAATGCAAATGGAATTTTAAAAATGAGAAGTGGCCTTAATTCTTCTCACTTCATCAGGCCAGACAGTTCTCATTTTGTGTACAGAGCCACTCAGAGTGGTTCATGGAAGCACAATGGTATAACTAGGAGGAAAAGAGGTTCTGAAACTGGTGGGAGACCTAACTTCTTTGCCCCTGTTTTTATTGGTACTATTTCATTCGTATAGTTATATATTACATTTCAAGAAATGATTCCAGGTAGCCAATTGGATAGTTTATTATTGTAGATGCAAATCCAGGTCTATCTGCCTGAAGCTATAGATAAGTA
>NW_004524605.1:19074245-19080155 GCF_000260255.1 Octodon degus
CAAAGCAATAAAATTTTGCACATAGTTCTTTAATTTCTCATTTCAGTGACAAAGCAAATGGAAAGCTTATGTCACAAGCATTCAGCTCCACATAGAGAATCCCTCACAGTCTGTCCAAAGTTACTGACCTCTGAACTGAAAACTCAAGTCTCCTGAGCATCCTCCCAATCAGATTTCTATTATATCATCTATCTGGTTTAAATGGCCAAAACAGTAAGTCAGAATGCAGAGACTGGTTTTAAATATCACATGATCCAACCTCTTTAAAATGAAATCACAGAAGATTATACAGATGTTGCCGAAAATGAATAATGGAAATCTCATTACTTGCAGAATTGGTACGTTCACTTTTAACATAATACTTTAAGTGACTGTCTTGATCACTTTTCTCATTTCTGTGATGAAAATACCCAATATCCACATTTAAAGGAAGAGTTAATTTTGGTTCTTTTTTTTGGTAGTTTCAGTCCTTGCCTGATTGGCAGGATGGTTGATGTGTGAGCATTTGGTGGGGGGTCATCAGGGTAAAATACCAATTCACACCTAGCCCAAAAGACAAATGGAAATCTCCCTATACGAAGTACATTTAGTTCATATCTGAGTTGCAAAAGTCCTAAAGTTTCAACATTACTGAAATTTACAAGTCCAAGCTCTCCTTTGAGACTCAAACTTTTAGCTGTGAACCCATATACAAAATCAGAACAAAAATATTATCAACATACAATAACATGAGGTAAATACCCCCATTCTAAAAGAGAGGAATACAGGTGTAGAAAACAGTAGGATCATGCAAGGCCAAAATTCAGCAAGACAAGGACTAAAATCTGCAGTTCTGTGTTCAGCACCCGGAGAGGGCTGTGCTAAGTTCTGTTTCCCAAATTATTCGTGTAGGCCTGTCTCCATGACACTGCTAGTTGCAGCCTTCATAGACTCTCTCTAGGAGTGGTTTTTCTCTCTGTCTGCTACTTTCTTTAGTCAATATTTCACAATCCTGTCATCATCTACTTGTTGGGGTTCTCCACTGTAAATTTCAGCTTAAATCTCACAGTTTCACACATCAACTTCCTTGGGTGTCTAGACTCACAGGCCTTCCTCTGAAATCTGTATGGCAGCCTCCCTGACCTAGTAATTCTTGCATTCTGCATGCCTGTAAAGGCAGCTCAACATATGTAACACCAAAGTCTGCAGCTAGCTCTTGCAGTAGCCAAGCCCTTCTGAATCATGGCTGCAGAGGTTCCCGAGTATTTCAGCAGCTGAGCAAAAAAGAGCAATTCCTGATGAACTGATTCCTTAGGGGACCATGCTGAGGCAGGTGACTTACAGCTGCCTTTTCAAACAAAAATCTTTTCAAACAAAAATCTTTTTGCAGGACAAAGGGCTAAGTTTTGTTGTTACCTGGGATGTTAATGTCATCAAGACATCTTTCCTATTGTTTTGATACAAAATACTTGGCTTCTTTTAAATACTGATCTTACTAGCGACCAAGTTTTCCTCAGCTAAAATTTTATAAGTCCTTCTTTCTTGGTGCAACTAAAAGTTATCAAATGGACTTATTATTGAATTTCAGTATAAACCTGGAAAAAATAAATAAATAAATAAATGAGTGTCCATGCCAGAGCCTGAATTTGGGGCTGTTCTGAAATTTTCTGCACTAGGTTAGCCTGCCATCCATAATTTCAGTCTCACCCAAAGTCTCAGGCCATAAGCAAAATATAAACAAACTTTCATTTTTTTTAGATATCCATTTTTTATTTTAAATAGAAAAAAAGCAAAAGCAAATAACAAGAACAAAGATGAAAAAAGAAACATAAAATGATACAAATGGTACATAATTTCAACACAATAATACAAAACTAACAATAGTTGCTGTATTATATATTATTATCAAATTTGTTGCTTAGATTATCAGATATAGGCAGACAAGATTGATCAAACAATTAAACATTAATTCTTCTTTTCATTAAATCTTAATTTTTTCCTTGACCTTTTTATTTTTAAATTCCTTTTAAAGAGAATATAAAAATAATAGATAAGACATAGCAGCACAATTTGCCATAGCTAAATATTGGAAATAACCCAAATGCCCATCATCTGAGGAATGGATTAAAAAGATGTGTTTTTATATAATGGAGTAAACAAACTTTCTGCCAGAACATAATGCACATGGCCTAAAGTCCAATTGCCAATGAAGTATTTGCTCCCAACTGAAATCTCTTTAGCTAAAACTTTATAGTCTGCCATTTTGTGGTCAGCAGTTTTTTCTCCTGAGCTCCAAACAAAATCTCCCACCAAGAATACCCTCTACCATTCTAGGGCTACTTCTTCAGCTGACATCAAAATCTTTCCAAATTCCTTACAAGAACCACTTCCAAAGGGTTTAAGCCACATGTTCAGGTAGTGTCAAAGCCATGACTTATACCAAAATCTGTTTTAATAATTTTCTCACTGTTAAAACATAATATATGATACCGACAATTTATAAGTGCAAAGCTTTGTTTTGTTTCATGTCTCAGAAACTGTAGTCCATAGTTGGCTCGTTCCAACCAGAACCCACATGATAAAAGGACCAGGATGGAGCGAAGTTGGTCTTGTCTTAGCAGCTAGGAAGCAGAGCATAAAAGGCGTAAGAAGGGAGGGAGACACAGCCTACCAGGCCAGTCTCCTGGAGACCCACCTCTTCAAATCACCTTTACCGGAAGTGCTGCCATGATTCAACTGCTCCACAAAGGCTCCACCTGTGACCCCATGAGGCTTTGAAGAGGAAATACAGATACAAAGCAGGATATAAAGCAAGAGAAAGTAAATTTCACTATAATTAATTTTGAACCACTTTTATGTGGTAAACACTGTCATTCATGGTAGCTACTACAAAAATGGATATGTAATTACTGAGGAAGAAAAACAATTCTTCTCAAACAATTCTGTGATTCCTGTCCACATGGAACTTGTAGGCCAAAGAATGAAGGAATGAAGAAACACACACACACACACACACACACACACACACACACACACACTTTTTTTATTTTTTAAAGAGTACAAATTAGCCAGTCAAGCAGAAGACCCAATACTATTATGGACTACTGCACTATTTTGGAATATTTTGCTGAGTTCACACACCTATAATATTTAAATGATGGAACTAAACAATAAAAGAGGATGCAGATGAATGTACATTTTGATCTGTGTATTCAAAATGGTTAGGATAGATATATAGCTACATTCTCTTAATTCAATGAATAGAGGGATTTGTTCTAATAGTGTTTGTAAATAGTATATCATGTCTGCATCTTGTACAAAAAATAACCACTAGGAAGGCAGTATACAATGTGTTAATTGTTGGAACTGTCCTACCAATTTGATTTGTAACTGTCTCATTGTTATTTGTTTCTCAATAAAATTATGGGAAAAAAGAGTACAAATTAGAATTAAAACAGAAAAAAATACAAATGATACAGTATTTCACTTAACAAAGTAATATGAACTTCACAGTATTTCTTGTAATATAGTGTTGTCTTCCAACCAGTTATTCATATCACCAGATACATGTATGTAAGTTATTTTAATATGGACAGGGAAATTCAGTACCTAGGTATCTGCAGTTAGCCAGTTCTTCACTGTAAAGCTAAATATCCTAAATGAAAGAGAAGACTGCAAAATTCCTTTCTGGGTATAACATTTTATTCATGGTCTAACTTTAACTAAGACAATAAAATTTTGCAAACAAGTTAATGTTGTCTGTTTAACCATTTAGGGAAAATAAATTAAATGCATTGCTTTTAAGGAGAAACAAAGCTGTAAAGATAAACAGCTGGTGACATTATGTAGGACAAACCTACCATTGACAGACAGGAGGTGTCTTGGGATTGCTTCCTTTCTAAAGACACATGGATAAGTGGCAACTAAAAGTTCCAGAGCTTAGCTTCCTGACTTTCGGATGTATTTGTGAAGGAAACTTTTCACTACTGGCAATTAGTACCCTCTAGACATCTGTTTCCCAGAAAAAAATATACATATGCCACAGAAAGATTAAATCTAATTATTATGATTTCCATTTCTGGGGCAAGTCCTTTCATAAATAATTATGTCTTAGTTCAAAACTGGCAGATTTCAAGCACAGTATTTATCATTCATAATAATGACTAGATTTATAACTCACAAGCTCATTAGCTACAGAAGGCTAATTAGGACTTTAACAAAAACACTACTACATGAACTTCTCATTGAAGTAATCATGGCATTTGGCTACAACACCACCTACTTTGTATCCAAGGAACTCCATCTCCTGACCCTGGGAGCAAGAGCCAGCTAATATCCATAAGACCAGAAAGAGGACTCAACAGCTCTGTGTGAAGTGACCCTTAGGTAATGGCATTTCTTTTGAACTTCTAAAGGTATGTATACTTAAAATGTGTCAATGGGTAACAAAGAGAATAAAATCCTAGAAATCATAGTGGCCAGGTGGAAAAAATAACATCACATATTTTCAGAAGGAGAGCTTGAAGAAAAAAATAAATGTTACGATTTTTAAAAGATGTATGGTGATTACGGAAACCATCAATATTGTGTCTGCATTTTCTATATACTTAAAATAGTTTGTAATTCTTTAAAAAGAATTTAAAAACATGTAATTACTCTTATTAAATTGTAATTAGGATGTCAGTTACTACTCACTGGCCATCCCTCTGATACCATGTACCCAAAGAATTCAGGAATGTTTTCCAGGGCTTTGCTTTGTGACTGATACCCTAATACACTGAAAGGTCTCGAGGGAAGGAGCCTCTTTCTTCTGGTTTCTTACAGTTTCCTCCACAGTCAAGTTCAGAGTTTGCTGCACAAAAGCACTCCATGCATGCAGCACATTGGCATTTTATCTATGTTGTAGTTATGTCAAGAGTATTTGGGAAGGACACTTTTGCTTCCATCAATGGAACAGACAGTGCACTTTAATTTAGCAGATCATATAGTACTCTGCAAAAACAAGAATGAAATGAATCTTTGACTACATGCGGGACAGCTTCATAATTTATGATATGCTATCAATAGGAAATGACTCCCAGTAGTTCACAAATGGTATACATACTAACAAATCACCACTTGCACATGGGGTCCTGTTCTGCTCAGAGCAGACAGACTTAATCTATTGCCCTTCATTCCATTCTGCAGTGTAATTTGGTAAATTAGCAATAAAGTCTGACCTAAAGCGCATTACAGATGCAGTTAACTCTAATAATGTGCATGCTACACTTCGTTTATGTAATTCAGTATACCTATTTTCAGTGGTTGATTTTACTTATTCTCATTGATTCAATGTCATTTCAGGAGCTAAGGTAAATTGATAACTTAGCAAATGTGTACAGTAGTTCATATCCTTTCTACACAGGGCTTTCTTGAACTTTTTGAGTCATTGTAAAGAACCAAAAGAAATAATTCCTACTTCCCAATATGCCACCATACATATAGTAACTATTTTTCTTCACAAATGAGCCTATTTAAAAATCTCATAGTGTTTTTATAATTTCAAAGGAAAGTAACAAAGGAAGATTAGAGATTCTAGCTTCCTGGAGAATTAGTTCTAAAACCAGTGACAAAATATAAGTATTGTCCCTTTTCCTCAAGCCTAAATAAAACATTGACATCTATGCAGCCCCAGGATTCTGACACAGGGTTGTCTTAAAGTTGGTTCTTTCTTATATTCAATCCTGAGAGAAAATGTTGCTAAATTTTTATCACAGACTTGACATGACTTCAGGGGGAAAGTCAAAGTTAGATATTTTCCCATTAATTTTCAAGAGGCCATCTGTAGAAGAGATTCTCAAAGTTCCTTTGTTTTGGGGGCCAGGGAGATGGCTCAGCGGAATAAGTGCTTCCCTGGCAAGCGCAAGGGACAGAGTTCAATCCCCAGTTCCA
>NW_004524605.1:19080800-19083790 GCF_000260255.1 Octodon degus
TGTCATGCACATTAAGAAGATGTGTACTAAAGCACTGAGGCTCATTAAAATTAATTTTACTATTCATTAAAGATGGAGAGTGGGCCTCATATTGAATCATGAGTGCATGGTGGCAAAGAGTATAATGACTGCTGGTCCAGTACCTTCCTGTTAGGAAGTATTTCTGACCTGTAGCCACCTGACTGAATGGCAGAGATCCTCAGATGTTCTTGGGACCTATACTGGGACCTACAGTCTTAGAATTTAGCATGTATAAAATTCTATACCCTGAAAGTGTGTTGCTTTAAGATTACATATAAAAAGAAATGTTTAGTGATCTGCTACAATTTTCTCTAACATTTTTGGTTCAAGAATACGTTTAAGATCAATAACCACTTTCACAGCACCCACCCCTTCTTCTACTAGCTACTATGTGCCTTCCTGGAGATGACCAATGGAATTATGTAATCTAAGATTTTTACACATGAAGAAATTGAGATCAGAAGGGTAACATTTAATGGAATGAGGCCAACTGTAAGACCTGTGGTCCCCAGACAAATTATATTTTATATTTGCATACATGTGTCCATCCAACTGCATGATTGTTCCTTAGTTAGCATATTCATTTCCCAATTTTTCCATCTAATCCTTCTTTTTATCATAGCTAGCAATGCCTCTTGTTTGTGTTTTGCTATTTCACACTAAAACATCTTTAAAATATAATCTCTGGGTGGTTTGACTACATTTAAAAGCAATTAAAAATGGAATAATCTAAATCTCTGAAGAATGTAGTTGAAGGAGAAAACAAAATGCATATAAGTCCTAATTATCTTTGCATGAATTTGAAATATTTCTGGAAGAGAAAATATTGTTTAAGTGTGAATAATTGCAGTGCAGAGGAACTGTGTTCATCCCGAAATGCCATCTTGGAAGACAGCGTTTACTCCATTCTTCAGAGCCTGTAACCTTGCCCAAATTAAATATAATGAGTATGAATTTATTCAGAAAGTACAGCAGAAAGTACCGGGGAAGAAAAAATGCAATTGATATTTTCAGTCGTAAATTACAGGTTTACTAATCTAGCTGTACCATATTGCAGATGCTGCTTGAGCCATTATAAGTGAACTCCAGCAAATTTATTTCCTCCTACACAGAATAAAATTATTACCTGAACCCTCTTGCACAAAGGAAGGATGGTGAGAGAGGAAATGACCATCAAACACTGGATAACAGCTTTAAAATTGTTCCCACCTGAAATACACACTGTCTTTAGCTATTAAAATGTGGTTAATAGTCCCCTTGTCAGTCATTTAAGTGCTATTTAGATCTGGCTAATTGAATTGAAAAGACCATTTTATTGTAGAGAAAAAAGGACAGACCAGGTTTCTTTCCCAATATAAATTTCTTAAAGAACCTTTTTTGTGTCCAGTGTTTGAAATCGACTTACAACTAATTTAAAAAAGAAATATCTAGAAAGGTAGATTTTAGGATCTCAGCACCAAATATCCTAATAGAAATGGATCTTTTAATGTTGAACTTTGCAACACAATAGAAAAGACAGTTTTGATACTTAGGATTATGTCTTCACTTTTTCTAGGTCTTGTATAGTACAAATCTAAAAACGGCTTCTTGCTTATAGCCATACCGTATATCACTCACCAGACAGTTCTCATTTACATTTCAACGAACAGAGATAATTGTACATTTTCTGTCAATTCTTCATGCTCTAAATGGACTAAGCCAAGGCAAATTTCAAAGAGATCTATGTAGATAGGTAAGAGAGGAATAAATATAAAAGATGATTGAATATTTAAAAACTTCCCCTGGCAAAGTGTTCTGAGCTTTACAAGACCCCATACTCAGTCCACTGAATGAGTTACTAATCTAAACTGTCATTTTTCTGAAGATTATCAGAATTTTTACTTATTTATATGTCTAATATAAATATGATGGCTTTGTTACACAAGTGCATAAGCAAGGTGCTTAGGCCTGTAGGTTTATAGCATTCAGATTGCAGCCACATCAAAATTATTTTAAAGATTGGAACTTATTTCTGTCATTTATTGTAAATTATAAGAGATTATTTGAAATGACAGCCTCTCCTTGATCATTTTTCTTTGTCATCACCTTTTTGATCATTTTTTCTTTCTGATCACCTCTGACCCAACAATTTTATATCTAATCTAATATTCTACAACCAAAATATAAAGCTGAAAGAGGAAGCATCATATCCAAGCATGAAAGACAGGCAAGAAATTCTTTCCCACTGCATTTATGGGATTAGAAGGATTGGCTGAATGGTAGGAATAAAAGTGATTTTGATCCTCAGTTCTCCCAGGCCAATTTCATTTCATTTTTCTGTTGACAATGGAGGAACAGATCACTAACAGGTAATTTACAGTGAGCCGAGGTGCCAAACTCAAGCAATGTGAAGTCCAATGACTCTAAAGGCAGAAGTGAGCACTTCAAGTTCCAAAAACCAAAGCTGACTGAAAAGAGCAGGAAAGTTTTAATATTCAGCTTCACTGAATACAAACTGAGTCTATCACAGTGGAAAAGTCATCCTATGCTAAGCTATAAGTGAGAGATAAGACTCAAAGTGAAAAAGAGAAAAGGAGACAGGGCAGCTTCTGTTTTACAGACAGCAAATCTTTGGTTCAACGATCACTCAGCTGTTAAGACAAAAGTACCTGGAAATAAAATTGCTTCACAGGAGAGGAAATCTGAGAGGAAGAAGAACCGATGTTTCCTTTATGTCCCACCTACATTGCATGATTTCAAGACCAGCAACAGCAGCTCCACTTATTAAGCATGTCCTGTAAATGTGATCTGCTCTTCGCATGCCTAATGGGACTAAGCCAAGGCAAATTTCACAGCTCTCTATGTAGATAGGCAACAAGAAGAACAAATAGGAGAGATAATTTGATATTAAAATCTTCCCCTGCCCATCTCTGACAAAACAAAACAAAAAAGGGTAATATAAATGAAGGACCATTTTGTCTCTCTCTCAC
>NW_004524605.1:19091484-19101180 GCF_000260255.1 Octodon degus
TTATTTGTTGAAACTGTACTTTCGATTTGATTTGAACTGTCTCATTGCTATATGTTTATCAATAAAACTTTGAAAAGAAAAAAAAATTTAGACCCTCAACACCAATATCCAGCACCAGTATCAAGCAAATTCTGAGTACTCTTTACCAAAGAAATGTGTTAACTATGTCTGAAGGGATTTTAAAGATGCTTCCACAAATGAAATAAAAAGGCTGCGAAATAAAATATCTATAGCCAAAGGACTATAGATATGTCTCTGTAGCGCTATGAATCCGAGTGATTAATCTATGTCAAAACCCACAAAATTACAGGGATACAGGAAACCATACTGATCTACTGCTTTTGGAAAAAGCAACCTAAACCAGAAATAAGTTATATCCTATTGATTGCTGTTATTGTTATTATTATTATTATTATTTAGAAGGTAGCTTACTCACAGCATATTGATGCTTACCCTCTTTAGCATTTTTAAGAGAATCAGCCTGTGTTAGCTTCTGTGGAACTATGCATAATTCAACCCAGGGACATCGTAATAAAACTAACACTTCATGCTGCTTTGAATGTTTACAGAACTCCTATTGTGCATTATAACACTAATACAAAGTTCACAGTCTCATTATTCTGTGAACCACATATACAAACCAGTGTTTCAGCAACTGAATAGAGAAAGGTCTATTTTTTTTTCTAGTACCTCAAGGTTTGTTTTTTTTTTTTTTTTTTTTTTTTTTTTTTTGTTTTTGTTTTTGTTTTTTTTCTTCTCTCAAGTTTCTGCTGCTGTACAATTCTATCTATGTTCCACTGGAAAGAAAGTCTGCATTTGTTTCATGTGTTAAAGTACCTGGTTTTACATAGTATATCACAATATCAATGCTGAAAAACTTACCTTGCCTATCTTTGCTGTAAGCATGTGATCAATAATCAAACTTTATAGTACTGAGCTGGGTATAGTGGCATATGCCTGTAGTTCAAGGAATGGGAGACTGAGGCAGGAGAATCAGGTTCAAAGATAGCATGTCCAGCGTAACAAGACAAATACATAATGAATCCTTTCCAAACACTTTAAGATTGCTATGTTAAATGACATCGGAAGACCAATACTTTCACTTGTTTTTAAAAAGATGACAATGTTGCTGAAATTTATAAAAGGGAGACATTTGTTTTAACATGCTACTTAAGACAAATAGGAGCTTTAAGGCCGGGCACATAGCTCAGCGGATTAAAGCACCTGCTTAGACAGAAGCAGGGGCCGGGATTCGATCCCAGCTCTGCAGTGCGGGCCCTGCCCCCAGGGCTCGCTGAGACAGCAAATGAGACTGGGTGTGGCACACGCCTGTAATCAGAACACTTGGGAGCTGAAAAACAGGAAGGAACACTACAAGTCTGATCTGTGTAGTGAGATCTTGTAGTCCCTATTCTAAATATATATTTAAAAAAATAAAATAAGAAAACCATCAACTTTACCAATGACTATGAGGTAAAACATAAACTCAGAGAAACTTTCAGGTAGTCATTGTTTCAAAGCAAGAAAAAATACATACAGATTATCAACTGATATCTGCAAATAATTTTGTTAAAAAGAATTTCAATGGGCAGGCCAGATCGCTCAGTGGACTAAAGAGCCTGCTTAGGCAGAGCGCAGCAGCCTGGCTTTGATCCCCAGTGTGCTGAGCTGGACCTCCCTGCGGGTTGGGCTGAATTGATGATTGAGACTGGTGTGGTGGTGCACACCTGTAATCCCAGCACTTGGGAGGCTGAAAACAGGAGAATCACTGAGTCAGATCTGTGTAGTGAGACCCTGTAGACCCTGTAGACCTGTACTAAGTACATTTAAAAAAAAAAAAAAAAAGAATTTTAGTATTTGCTGTAGTGGACTTTTCTGTGTAGGACATTATTATAGTTATCTGAATGCTATCACGATCCCAGTAGATGATTAGGAAAAAAAATGAGAAAATGAATGTTCTAAAGAGAGCCATTCACCTTTTAAAAAACTGGGGTGTATTTAACATGTCGTAAAATGTTGATTGTTTTAAAATGCAAAGTTTATTTGATGTGTCCACAGAATTGTAGAATCATGATTCTCCTCTCTGATTCCAGAATTTTCATCATTCTATAAAGGTATCCAGTACCCATTAGTAGCTATTCCTCCTTCTTTCTTCTCCTTAGCCCCTGCCAGGCACTAAATTCTCTTTATCTAGATTTCCCATAAGCATAGAATTAAGTAAATAAATAAATAAAGAGGAAAAAATGAAACAAAATTTCAAAACAAGGTAATAGGTGAGCAACAATGGTTAGTAGATTACATATTGTTATCTTCAAAGTAGTTACTCAGAGTACAAGATATAGGCATGCAAAATTATCCAAGCAACATTGGCATCAACATTTCTTTTCAATGAACTGAGAAAACTTAGTAGCATCACTATCTTGTGTATGTCCATGATTTTTTTTCTTTTTCCATTCTTTTTTTCTCCTTTCCTTCACCCCAGTTTCTCTTTCTATTTCAAAAGTTTCTTTGATTTCAGAAAATGTACTGTACAATTTGGATCTTATTTACCCTTTCAAATTCTCACATCAAGGAGACAATATGAATGTTTACGCATGTGAGTCTGATTTATTTCACTCATGAATATGGTCTTGAGTTGCCTCCATTTACCTATAAAAGTCTCTAGTCTATTATTCTTTGCAGATGAGTAGTACTCCATTATATAAAATGACCATATCTTTTTTATGAATTTCTCAGTTGAAGGCTATTTGGGTTGTTTAAAAAATCTAGCCATTGCAAATTGTGCTGCTATAAATGAGTGCACATATATTGCTGTGCTGTGATGTTTTTAATTCTTCTGGGAAGATACTTAGAAGGGGAATAGCTTGTCAAGTGGGATCTCTAGTACTAGTTTTTTGAGGAATCGTCACACTGATTTCCACAGTGGTTGCACCAGTCTACACCCCTAACAAGTGTGGAAAAGTGTTCATTTTTCCCCAAAGCTCTGCCAGTATTTGTCATTGCTTGATTTTATTGTTGATAGCCATTCTTTCTGGAATGAGATGGAATCTGAGTATGGTTTTAATTTTCATCTCTTAGACAACCAATAATGTTGAACATATTCTCATATACATATGGGCTATTTTCATTTCTTCTCTTAGAATCGTGTACTCATCTCAGATGCCTATTTTTGGATTGAGTCTTTGAACTTGGGAGGTCTGATCTTTTCTCACTTTTTTATATCCCTAGATATAAATCTTTGATCTGAGGTCAGCTGTCTATAATTTTTTGTTTTGTTGTACAGATTTAATGCAATCCCGATCAAAATACCATTAACACACCTTACAGAATTCATTTGGAACCAAAAGAGTGCTAGAACAGCAAAAGTGATTGTCAGCAACAAAGGCAAGGCAGGGGCATCACACCCCCGGCTGGTTTTGTGATGCGTTGGTTGTCTTTTCAACCAAAAGGAAGGTAGGAAAGATTTATTTAGCTCATAGTTACTGTAGGTTTCAGGCCATACTCAGCTGGCTCCAAGGCAGAGCGGCATACGACAGAGGGCAGCAGTTCATGCTGGAGGCGAAGAGCAAGAGAGGAAAAGGAGTGCCAGCAGCTTAGGCAGCAAGCTAGCCTCTCTTCCCTCCTCATATTGTAATGCAAATTGCCTGCCCTAGGGCAAGTACAGCATCCACATCCACAATAACCAATCACGAGGTGGGCCAGACAGCTCAGCTGATTAAAGCACCCCTGGGGCAAGTGAGACAGGGATTGAGAATGGTGTGGTGGTGCGCAAGGGTAATCCCAGTGCTTGGGAGGCTGAAAACAGAAGAATCACTATGAGTCCAATCTGTGTAGTGAGACCCTGTACTAAATACATTAATAACAATGATAATAATAATCAATCAATCAACCACAAACTCTAGAAGCCATGCCATGATTGCATGAGGCTTTAGGGGAACACTTACATACAAGCCGTAACACTGGTGAACCTAATTTATCACCTGCTGGCACCTCCCTGCTGCTTCAGTTTTCCATACATGCTGGTCTCATTTGGGCCTGCATGTGTGTATCTCTCACCTATGCATCCCTTCTAGGGCTCCCTGATTGTTCCACTTGTGGAACGTGTGCATGCCCACACCTGGGTTCATGTGACCTGGGCTTGCTGAGTTGCTCCACCCACTGCAAGCATCTGTGAACCCACACCTGTCCACCTAGCCTGCTCTTGTTGATACACAGTATAAATGATTTTAAACTAAAGATAAGTATAGATATAAAAACAATTACAGGTTTATTGTTCCATTGCAAGTGACTGTGGGGTCTTTTGCAACGTATGTTCAGTTTATTCTGAAAACTATAATATTCCTAATTATGTGTCAAATTAAAGCTATTTCTACCAACTATTATCAATATTTAACATCACATAAAACACAAAAGACACACTGTATCAAAAACTGGAAAGCTCTACAGTTAAGAATCTTTCAGAGTGTATGAGATTAAGGAGATTTGGTAGCTTGCATTTTACTAAGTTCTTAAATGAATAATAAAAAATAGAAAATAAAAATAATTAAAAATGAATACTAGTACAGATGTAGAGTGAGGAAAACTTACTGAACAAATGCAAAAATCATATCATGACTTTTTTTTTTTTTTTTGCAGAGCCAAGGATTGAACTCCTTGCACTTGCCAGGCAAGTACTTATTCAACTGAGCTATCTCCCCGACCCCAAAGTGTCAGGCTTGTCCTTAGAGCCGGAATTGAACCAGCAACCTAAGGATGTCTACAGATGTGTGTGATGTCTACAGTCCTCCACTCTACCAGCTGAGTTATTGAAGGGTGCATCATATCATGACTATAAAACATAAATTGTATGCTAACATTGACCTTTTATCCAACTTAAGACAGTAATATTCATACTAGATATTTTAAACTCAGATTTCGAACCAAGATTATGATTGCTATAATACTTTGACATAGACAAATTGAATATAATATAGGAAACAATATTTTAATGAATTTATCTCTGAAGCAGACTATAGATACAAAATATTATTTTTTCAAAAGTTTATATAATCTTTTGCTGAAAAGTTGTAGGTTAGTTGCTGAATAAAATTAAAAGAATAACTGGTACTAAACACAGTGTTTTAAAAAGGACAGTAATTGTCTGTTTAGGCATCCATGAAACTTTAATAAAATTCTGATTACATATTTGACTGGAAGAGAATACGCATTACATAATTTAAATTGGAAAGAATACAAATCACATCTCTTACTACAATCTAATTTTTAAAGCAAAGGAAATTAAAAGAAAAGACTTATACTAGTCTCTCAGATAAAGAAAAGATTAACTTCTTTGATGCAAAAGGCATATAATAAGCGAGTCAAAAAATTATTTCTAAATTCCAATGAGCAATCAGAAATTCACAGAAAAAAAAACCATTTAATAAGTCACACACCTTGAATAGGCTGAGATTTTAAATTCTCGAGTATGTGATAATTATATAAGCATTAAGCAAGCTAGTTATGTTGTAAACAGTAAAAGACTAAGGAGAAAGACCCCTAATGAAAAGAAAAGAAACAGATGGAGAAATTATGACAACAACAGTAGCAGACAGAACCTGGCATACAAAAAGCCTACTTTTTTAGAACTTGGTGATTGTATTGTATCCTCCATGGGCAAAGCGGATCCTGCCTCCTAAGAATAGTCAGCTAACTCCCCAGGGACATCTGAAAACAGAATCCAGACATAAACTGAAAATCATCTGATTACCTCTACTTTTCTGCACTTTGAGAATAAAAAACGGGAAGATGTACATTATCTTTTGTCTTTACTTCAAAATAAGTGGTTTGGAGGGCGTTGTATTTCACTGTCTAACTTTAAAAACATTTTCTAACATTCTTTCCAATGAAACTATATTGTTTGCTTGTTTGTTTTATTTTTATTTTACTTTAGGGAAGGGTCTACTGGGTCTCACTACTAGATCGGACTCTAGTGCTCTGCCTGTTTACAGACTCCCAAGAGCTGGGATTACAGGCATGTGCCACCACGCCCAGTCTCCATTAACATCTCAGCTTTCCCAGGGGCAGGGCCGGCAGGGCAGGCCTGGGGATTGAACCCCTGGCCCCTAAGCCTGCTTGGAGGTGGTTCAATCCACTCAACTATTTGGTCAGGCCTGAAACTATATTGCTGAGTACTATGCTTTTAACAAGCCCTAAATCAGAATTTTTAACACAGAAACGTCTACACTAAAGGTCAAATGTGCCACAGTGAAGCAGGTTGATCAGACAGGGAAGCTTCACTATCATTTATAATAAAGGAGTCAGGAGGGGTTTCTTATATTCAGAGGCAAATGTATAATCTATGAACCTTAAAGTGCTAAAAGATCAGTTAATAGCCTTGCTTTATAAGAAATAAACATTGTTTAAATCAATGTCAAAGTTTTATGTAAGTTAAGGGCCTATAGAACATTCATTATGGCTTCACTAAATGATAGCTAGTGTTGCCATCTATTGTTTCCACCATTGTCTAGAATTCACATGAAAATATTAACAGGGAAGGGAATGAGCTGAAGAAAGAGGAAATGTCAGGTGTCCAGAGAACAGTTTATCAGGGCACTTCTGTCCTCTGCTACTGAAAACCCTACATCATTAATCATAAATTTACTTGTAGTTTTAGTTTATAGGCTATGGAATTCCTCTGCTGCTGAGAGCCTACTCTGCCATTTCTTACTAAATCTTTTGACATTTGGAGGTTTTATGAAATTTTCTAGATTTATAATAAATATTGAGCTTCAATAGGAAATCTATACTTAGATATTTCTTGGGGGAAAATGCTGTAAAGTTGTTATGCACCTGGAAGAAATAAAAGAATTAAAGGATATGGAAAGCCTATTCTTTTGCTTTTTTTTTTTTTTACTCTATATTCATAACTTAAGAAAGCACATACAACGGTGCTTTTAAATCTAGATTCCAATTTGTGCTACTATCACGTAGAGGCAGTACAATCTTGTCAACAGCAGTGACTCTGCAGCACCTCCCCAACCCTGCCCGCCAAGTAGGAATTTCTGCCGCCTTACAGGAACCGGCAGACCCAGCCCTAGCCCAGGCCTGGTGAGGTTGAGGGAGAGATTCCCACTACCCTGCCCCGGCGGGAACTACTTACGCTCCCACGCCAGCTGTAGCATGGGTGAGACCAAATTCCATGCCCTTGGGACACCCCCCAACACTCCCCAGCACCTCCTCCACCCAGCCCACATAGTAGGAATTTCTGCCCTTTCCAGGAACCCAAAAACCCAGTCCTAGCCCAGGCCCCGTGAGTCTGTGGGAGAGTTTCTGGCTACCCTTTGCCAGTGGGACCTAATACTGGTCCCATAACAGGCACAGCATGGGTGAGACCACCCTTAGGATGCAGCTGTAATCCCTGCAGAGAATGCAGAGGATAAAACAAACCAGCTAGTCCAGGAGCATAAAATCTTGCCAGAGGGGCATAACAGGTTCACCCACAAGGGCAGCATCAGGAAGGAGTTGAGCACAGCAGTCAGACCCAAGCCAGGCACAGCTGGATATATCCAAACTCTGTAGATCTGAACCTGAACTACAATACATGCTAAGGGTATAACTACAATGAAAATCGACAACAAATGTCAGAAGACAGTGCTACACAAAATGACGAGAAGGAACAAAATGCAACCTCAGTACCCAAGCCCACCTGTAACAAGTACAGAGGACACTAACACAGAAGAAATTGAGAATCAATGCTGAAAGCAATGAATCAGTGGCTTCTGAAATAAAGAAACAGCTTCAGAAAGGTATAGAGGAACTCAGATTGGAAATAAAAAAAGAAATCCCTGAATTAATAACATCTGCAGTAAAGAATCAAATGCAGAAACATAGGCAGGAAACCCAATCTGAAAAAAACACTGGAGTAAAAGAATTTATAACTGCTTCTAAAGAAGACATTGATAGGGGGTCGGGGAGATGGCTCAGTGGAATAAGTGCTTCCCTGGCAAGCACAAGGGCCTGAGTTCAATCCATGGCTCTATCAAAAGTAAAAAAAAGAAGACATTGATAAAAAAAATAGAGGAGATTAGAAAAATGACAGATTCCTTGAATGAGCAATGCAGGAAAGAAATAGAACGGAGAAAGCAGAGTCAAAGAGATATAGAGGAAATTAAAATCTCAATCACAAGCTTGCAAAACAGTTTAAGTGAAAGTGAAGACAGAGTTTCAGATCTTGAAGACGCTGGTGCAGCTAGTGAGAAGGTAAGAAAGGACCTTTTAAAAACAATGAGGATGCAGGAAAGAATAATCCATCACCTGCAAAATGATGCAAAGATGAATAATGTGAAACTAATAGGTATCAGTGAGAAAGAAGGACTCAATACCAATGACATTAAAAAAATATGGGCAGAAGTAATAGCAGAAAACTTCCCAAATATGAGGAAACAATCTGACATTCAGGAAACCGAAGCATACAGAACACCAAATAAACTCAACCCAATTAAAAACACACTGAGACACATAATGGTCAAGATCCCAGAAATTCAGCACAAGAATAATATACTGAAAGCCACTAGAGAAAAGAAGCAGATCACATTCAAAGGAAAACCCATCAGAATTACGGTCAACTTCTCTTCACAAAATGAGAAGGCAAGAAGAGCATGGAGCAGAGTACTTCAAGTGCTCTATGAAAGCAAATTCCAGGCCAGACTATTATACCCTGCAAAACTCTCTTTCAAGTTCGATGGACAAGTGAAATACTTTCATGACAAAGAACAACGAAAGAATTTCATGATAACAAAGCTAACCCTACACAGGCTACTGAAAGATGTTATAAAGTCAATACACAAAAGTCTATAGCATTTCTCTACACAGAAAACAAACACACTGAGAGGGAAATTATAGAAACAATACCTTTTGCAATTGCACCAAGGAAAATGAAATAACTTGGAAATAAACTAACTAAAGAAGTCAAAGATCTTCTCAAGGAAAATTACAATACCCTAAAAAAAAGATCATAGAGGATTTCAGAAAATGGAAAGATATTCCATGCTCCTGGATAGGAAGAACCAACCATTGTGAAGATGGCCATACTCCCAAAATTGCTGTACAAATTTAATGCAATCCCTATCAGAATACCACCAACATACGTCACAGACATAGAGAAATCAATCCTAAAATTTATCTGGAACCAGAAAAGACCTAGAATATCAGAGGCATTCCTGGACAATAGAGACAAGGCAGGAGGCATTACAATTCCTGACTTGAAATTATACTACAAGGACTGTGATGAAATGAGCATGGTAATGGCAACAAAATAGACCTGAGGATCAATGGAATAGATTAGAAGATGCTGAAGCCCCGACGAACACACTAAGCCACTTATCTTTGACAAACATACTCACTGGAAGAAAGATAGCCTCTTTAGCAAATGGTGCTGGAAAAACTGGCTGTCTACATGCCGAAAACTCAGACTTGAGCTAGGTCTATCACCATGCACTAAAGTCAAAATGGATTAAAGATCTAAACATTAAAACAGAGACACTAATTCTCCTGGAAGAGAAAGTGGGAGGAACTCTTGAAGACATAGGGGTAGACAAAGAGTTCATGGACAGAAGTCAAATCACACGGGTAACTACTAAATGATTTACCAACTGGGACCTGCTCTTACTGAGAAGTTTTTACATATCTAAAGAAATTACCAACAAAGTGAAAAAGCAA
>NW_004524605.1:19102833-19131133 GCF_000260255.1 Octodon degus
CATGAAGGCAAGAAAAGCATGGAGCAGAGTACTTCAAGTCCTCTATGAAAATAAATTCCAGCCCAGACTACTATACCCTGCAAAACTCTCAAGTTTGATGGAGAAGTGAAATACTTCCATGACAAAGAACCACTAAAGAATTTCATGATGACAAAGCCAACACTACACAAGCTACTGAAAGATGTTCTAGAGAGGTACAAAAATGATCAGAACTCCACAAATGAAATCAGAAGCAACCAATTAAATAGGGCAAGCAATTAAACACAGGAGAAAGGAGTAAACGACAAAAGGTAAATAACATGTCAATCGTAAGTCAATACATCTCAATTCTAACCATCAATGTAAATGGACTCAATTAGCCAATTAAGAGAAATAGACTGACACAGTGGGTTAGGAAACAAAATCCAACAATTTGCTGTATACAAGAAACACATTTAACTAATAAAGACATTCATAGACTGAAAGTCAAAGGATGAAACACCATAATACATGCCCAGAACCTCAGAAAAAAGCAGGGGTAGCAATTCTATTCTCAGACAGACTCAACTTCAAATCAAGAATGATTAAGCGAAATAAGGAAGGGCAGTATATACTGGTTAGGGGAAAAATTCAAGAGGAAGAGGTAACACTCATAAATATGTATGCACCAAATACAGGAGCATCCAACCATATAAAACAAATCTTCATGGACATGAAAACCTAATATCCAATACCACAATTTTAACAGGAAACCTTAACAACCCTTTATCCCAAAACATAGGTCAACCAGACAAAAACAGCAAAGAAATAACAGAACTGAACCAGAGCTTAAACAAATGGACTGGCTGGACATATACAGAGTGGCCCACCCAAACACAGCTGAATACACATTTTTCTTAGCTGCACATGGTTTATTTTCTGAAATAGACCAGATACTGTTCCATAGGTCATGCTTAAGTATATGAAAGAAAACAGAAATTAACCCTTGCATATTATCTGACCACAGTGCCATGAAACTGGAAATAAATGACAAAAGAAACCACAAAAACACCCTAAATATATGGAAATTAAATGACATCCTACTCAGCAACCAATGGGTCACAGATGAAATTGAACAAGAAATTCAACAATATCTAAAATTCATTGAAAATTCAAGCACAATTTATCAGAATATATGGCATATAATGAAAGCAACTCTCAGATGGAATTTCGTGGCTGTGAATGCACACATTAGGAAAACAGAATGGGAACAAATAAATACCCTAAATCTGCACCTTCAATCACTAGAAAAGGCAGAACACACCAAACCCAGAGCTGATAGACAGGAAGAAAAATAAAGATTACAGTGAAAATAAAATCAATTGAGATGAAGAAAACAGTTTGAAGAATTAAGAAATCAAAGAGCTAGTTCTTTGAAAGATTATATAAAATTGATAAGCCCCTAGCTAACCGCATCAAAAAGAGGAAAGAAAAAACTCAAATACAAGCAATAAGGAATCAAAAGGGTGTAATTACCACAGACTCAGTGGAAATTCAGAAGATTATCAATAGCTACTTTGAGAATCTTTACTCTCACAGAATAGAAGATACTGAAGAAATGGACAGATTCCTAGAAGGGTACAAATTACCAAAGCTCAATCAACAAGATATAACCACTCTCAATAGTGCAAAAACAGCCAATGAAATAAGAGATGTAATAAAAAATCTACCGACAAATAAAACTCCAGGTCTGGATGGATTCGTAGCTGAATTCTACAAGAAATTTACCAAAGATGTATTTCCTATACTCCTCAAACTCTTCAGTGAAAACGAAAAGGAAGCAATCCTCCCAATATCTTTCCTGGAGGCAAGTATTATACTGATATCAAAACCAGGGAAAGACTCAAATAAGAGAGAGAACTACAGGCCAATCTCCCTCATGAACACAGATGCAAAGATCCTTAATAAAATACTAGGAAATAGAATACAGCAAATCATCAAAAAGTTCATACATCATGACCAGGTTGCATTCATCCCACAGTTGCAAGGATCATTCAATATTCAAAAATCTATCAATGTAATACACTATATCAATAGATCAAAAAGTAACAACCACATGATCATCTCCATTGATGCAGAAAAGGCATTTGACAAAGTCCAACACTCATTCATGTTAAATTCCTACAGAAAATTGGAATAGATGACCTCTACTTCAATCAGCTAAATCCATTTATGAAAACGCAATTTCTAATGTAATTCTCAATGGAGAAAAACTGAAATCATTTACTCTTAGATCTGGTACAAGACAAGGATGTCCTCTATCACCACTCCTATTCAATATAGTTCTGGAATCATTAGCTACAGCCATTAGACAAGAGAAAGAAATAAAAAGAATAAGAATAGGTAAAGAAGAAGTTAAATTATCATTATTTTCAGATGACATGATACTTTACTTGGAAGACCCAAAAAACTCCACCAAGAAGCTACTAGAATTAATACAGAAATTCAGTAGCATAGCAGGTTATAAATTCAATACCCAAAAGTCAATAGCATTCCTCTACACAGACAACAAACACACTGAAAGGGAAATTAGAGAAACAATACCTTTTATAATAGCACAGAGGAAAATGAAATACCTTGGAATTAATCTAACTAAAGAAGTCAAAGACCTTTTCAAGGAAAATTACAGTACTCTTTAAAAAGAGTTCGTAGAGGATTTCAGAGAATGGAAAGATATTCCATGCTCCTGGATAGGAAGAACCAACATTGTGAAGATGGCAATACTCCCAAAATTGCTGTACAGATTTAATGCAATCCCTATCACACTACCACCAACATACCTCACAGACATAGAGAAATCATTCCTAAAATTTATTTGGAACCAGAAAAGACCTAGAATGGCAATCCTGGGCAATAAAGACAAGGCAGGAGGCATTACAATTTCTGACTTGAAGTTATACTCCAAGGCTACTGTGATAAAATCAGCATGGTACTGGCAACAAAATAGACCTGGCGATCAATGGAATAGATTAGAAGATGCTAAAGCCCCTACAAACACACTCAGCCACCTTATCTTTGACAAAGTGATCAAAGATAATCACTGGAAGAAAGATAGCCTCTTTAGCAAATGGTGCTGGAAAAACTGACTCTCTACATGCCTAATACTAAACCTTGACCCAGGTCTATCTCCATGCACTAAACTAAAGTCAAAATGGATTAAAGATCTAAACATTAAAACAGAAACACTAAATCTCTTGGAAGAGAATGTAGGAGGAACTCTTGAAGACATTGGGGTAGGCAAAGAGTTCATGAATAAAGTCAAATCACATGGGAAATACTTGCAAGAATTAACAACAGTGACCTGCTCATATTGAGTAGTTTTTTCACTTTAAAAGACATTACCAAAAAAGTGAAGAAACAATCCACAAATTTGGAAAAAATCATGACAAATAAGTACTCAGACGAAGATTTGTTCTCTAGAATTTTAAAGGAATAAAAAATGCTAGGGTCCCAAAATTTAAAGACCCAGTCTAGACGTGGGCATTCAAGATAAACACACACTTCTCAGAGGATGAAATTAAAGAAGTGAATACATAGATGAAAAAATGCTCCACATCTCTAGCCATTCAAGAAATGCAAATTAAAACAACATTGAGATATCATCTCACCCCAGAAAGAATGGCTATCATAAAGAAATCAATCAACAACAAATGTTGGAGAGGATGTGGAGAAAAAGGAACCCTTCTCTACTGCTAGTGGGAATGTAGACTGCTGCAACTGTTATGGAAATCAGTGTGGAGACTCCTTAGAAAACTTGGACTGGAAATCATATTTAATCCAGCTATTCCTCTACTGGGAATTTTCCTGGGGGATCTGAAAACATCATATCATAGGGATATATGTGTGCCTATGTTTATAGCAGCACAATTTGTGATAGCCAAATCTTGGAAACAACCAAGATGCCCATCACCTGAGGAATGGGTGAAAAAGATGTGGTATTTTTATACAATGGAGTATTACTCAGCTATAAAGAATGATAAACTCGAAGCCTTTATATTTAAGTGGATTTCACTTGAAGATATACTCAAGTGAAATAAACCAGACATACATGCGTAAATATCATATATTTTCCCTAGTATAAGAACTCAAAAGAAGAAATACAAATAGAAAGTTACAAAACAACTAAAAGGAAAGCAAGAACTTGAGGACTAGACAGTGAAAAGAGAGCACGAAGTAGAGCTAGGAAACATAACACAGGCAAGAAATACTGTTATATGTAGAAGATGGGCAAGGCAATGATCCTGAGAATCTTCAGAAGATTTTTTAATCTTGCAGTTAATTGGAATGATTCTCACCCTGACTAACTATATATACAGATACCTGCAAACTAAGCAACTGAACTGAAGATAGCAATTTGTAACAGTAGGTTCATGCTTTCAATGCCTGTCATTCTGGTCTTCTGAACATGGGCTGCTTGTCATGACATGCTAGTTGCTGCCATGCTGTCTCTCAGGTATGATTGTTCAAAAAGAAAGGGGTGGTGAACAAAGGCAGGAGACAGGAAAAGGAATGTTGTGGGACTGTCCTGCTACAAGGTTATATATGGCTAGATTTCTGGACTTATGTGTAAACATAAGAATTATATAATTCTTTATGCCTTTTTAAAAAATATTTTTTAATTTTTTAAATGTTTTTTCTCATATTCTCTAGGGACTTAAAGTTCAGCATATCAATACTTGATGAAAATACCTGTTCCATGTTATGCCTAAGATGTTTGATATGCAGACAGACAGTGAAGTTAAGCTTAACAGCCTAGGTTGTATTATAATAACAATAAGCTTCTCTTCTGGAGGGTTACCAACCAAAGTTTGCAGACCAAAATTAGAGAAAAATGAGGGCTGAAAGGAAAGCCAACATTTTGGCTCTAGCCTTCAAAGGTCAATTAAGACTCAGGACATATGAGATCTTGTACTGTAATGTCTTGTAACTCAGCAGTGTCCCAAATTTTCTGATCAAGGAGATTATGGAACCACAGAGAAAAGTAATCAATGATGTATAGTGTGCCTAAGGTGAGTCACATGGAGAGAAAACATTCTTTCATCCTTTCATGGGGAGCACATAGGCCAAGCAATAGCTGTGACTCATCCACATGGCTGACACTGACAAAGGATCTACAATCTGAGGTACGGGATCTCAGGATAAATCCTGAGGAGATTTGACTGACCATATCTGACCTAAAACCTACAACTCTTGTTGTATAGGTCTTGCTTTATCTTGGTCTTAATCATCCAGCAGAAAAGTACAAAAATGAAGTACAACAAGTAAAGCCATACTATTATGTTGAGCGGTAGGGGACTCAGGTCAACAATTTCTGACACTTCCAGTCAAGTGGAAGGCCCAATGCTCTTATGGATTACTGGACTCTTTTAGAATATTTTGCTGGGTTACACACATATAATATTCAAATGACAGAACTAAACAAAAAAGAGGATATATAAATGAATGTCCATTTTGTATCTGTGTATTCAAAATGGTTAGGATCAATATATAGTTATATTCTCTTAATGAGTAGAGGAATTTGTTGTAGTAGTGTTTGTAAATAGTATATCATGTCTGCATCTTTACAGCAAATAACCACTAGGAAGACAGTATACAATGTGTTAATTATTGAAACTGTCTTACCAATTTTATCTGATTCTGTCTCATTGCTATTTTTCTGTCAATAAAATTATGGGAAAAAATAAAATCCATATTTAAAAAATACATCACATCTCGTCCTCTTCCCCTTCCACTTTCCCCTCTCAAAGAGCAATCAGAATAATCTTTTACTCAGCAGCCCATGGTATTCCCCACAAATCATACAACTTGAAATGCATGCAGAATAAAGCCTAAAGGATTTACCTGAAGGGTCTCTTCTCTTTTATTCTCTGCATTATTTTGTGACTACTCTATGTTTACTATTTTTAGTGGTAATATCTCTTAACACAGAAATGAATTCCAAGAGAGAAGAAACATTTCTGTGCAGCGTGTGGCTGGACCAGTTGGTATAAAACTGTGGGATGTTTCATGGTCTCCAAAGAAATATTTTTAAAGAGAACAACTTGAATTTTGAATTTATCAATCATGAACACAAATATATGGTCACTGCAGGGTTTTTGTTTTTTTCCAGAATGTTCGTATTGCCTTGTGTCTACGTCCCTACACGAAGGTAAATTTATATCTGAGCTCAGCTCCCCCAAACAGGAAAATCAGTTCCAAAATGATATATTTAAAAAATTTACATAGGTACTACAAATAACCTTTCAACAGCAAAATATTACTGTCTTTTTCCCCACCCATTACCTCATTATGGTTTTTCTTTGGTTTTTTAAAATTAATTTTACTGAGAAACAAATAGCAATGTGACAGTTTTAAAATAAGTTAGTAGGACAGTTACAATAATTAGTACATTGCATATTGTTGTCCTCATAGTAGACATTCATAGTAATGTCTAGTTAATATACTTCATAGTAGTTATTCGTAGTAAAAGATACAGACATGATATCCTGTCCAAACACTATTAGTATAAATCTTTCTTCACATTGAATTAAGAGAAAGTTTAATATGCTGATACAAAATGGTCCTT
Source organism: Octodon degus (assembly GCF_000260255.1). NCBI lineage: Eukaryota > Metazoa > Chordata > Mammalia > Rodentia > Octodontidae > Octodon > Octodon degus. Next base: position 19,109,417 of record NW_004524605.1, read on the forward strand.
CCTTTGTATCCTCTTTTTTTGTTTAGTTTTGTCAGAGATGGGTATTCTATTGCCATTGAAATATTGTAGGGGGGCCGGGGAGATGGCTCAGTAGAATGAGCTCTTCCCTTGGCAAGCACAAGAGTCTGAGTTCAATCCCCAGTTCCGCCAAAAACTAGCTAACTAAATAAATAAATATTGTAGGTGTGTGAATTCAGCAAAATAATCCAATATAGGTTAGTAGTCCATAATAGTAGTGGGTTATCCAACTGGCAATGTCAGAAGTTGTTGACTTGAGCCTTTTACAGCTCATCATATTAATATGGTTTTACTTTTTTACCTTGTTTTTATACTTTTCTGCTGCATGACTAAGACCAAGATAAGACATCATTATTTTTTTATTGTTATTTGTGTGTGGTATTCTTTGTTTTTTCTTTTTTTTTTATTTCAGGGAAGGGTCTACAGGGTGTTGAGGGTCTCACTGCTAGATGCGACTCCTAGTGATTCTCCTGTTTACAGCCTCCCAAGTGCTGTTATTACAAGTGCCTGCCACCACGCCCAGTCTCAGTTACCATCTCAGCATGCCCCGGGGGCAGGTCCAGCACGGCAGGCCCAGGGATGAAACTGCCAGCCCCTGTGCCTGCTTGCAGGTGCTTTAATCCACTGAGCTATTTGTCTGGCCCCATTATGGTTTTAAGAAGATGATTTTTTTTGTTTCTATTGGTCATTTATTTGATTCTATCATTGTTATAATCATTATTATATTTTATCACACAAAACTTTTCTCTATATCATACATTTTAGCTATTCTCAACCCACAGTTCAGAAGCTCTCTAATCCTATGCTTTCTTCCAAGATTTTAGTCTTTAATTAATTAATTAATTAATTTGATTTTTTTATTTTGTGTTTTAGTAAGGGCCTCCAGGGTCTGCAGGGTCGCACAACCTAGATCATATTTATAGTGATCCGCCTGTGTTCAGCCTCCCAAGTGCTGGGATTACAGATGCATTACTCCACGCCCAGTCTCAATCTTTAGCTCAGCGCGCCCCAGGGGCGGGGCCAGTACAGCAAGCTGTGAATCGAACCTCTGACCCATACATCTGCCTAAGCAGGAGCTATAATCCGCTAAACTATTTGGTCTGAACTAATTTAAATTTTTAAACCATACAAATCTACTTCTACAGCAGGGCTGGCCAAATAGTACGCCGCCGGGGCACGTGGCAATTGAGACGGCATGGTGGTATAATACCAGCTCTTGGGAGGCAGTAAACAAGCGCATCACTAGAGTCTGTTCTGGTAGTGAGACCCAGAACATACTGTAGACTCTTCCCTAAAATACAAAACAAAACCAAACAAATTTACTTCTTGGTACAGAAGGAGATGCAAGATCCAAAGTTATTTTTCTTGCACAGCTATTTCCAGAGTCATGACTATCCTATTTTCACTCCAAAACTCTTATTGGTACAATGTGATACATGGATTATCACATAGACTATGTGCTTCTTTTTTAAAAATTTCGTGGAAAATACTTATTTACATCTACTCTTTCTTTCTCTCTTTCTTTCTTTCTTTCTTTCTTTCTTTCTTTCTTTCTTTCTTTCTTTCTTTCTTTCTTTCTTTCTTTTAGAGAAGGACATTTTTTGTCATTAAATTGTTCAACACAGACTGAAACTTGTGATTCTCCTGTTTCAACTCCCCAAGGATGGAATTTCAGGCATGAGTCACCAAGCCCAACTTTTACAGATTTATTTTTCTCTTCAGCACAAGTATTACTACTACTCTGGATTGATTGAAGCAACTTTATAGTATTTACTCTCAATGTTCTTTGCCAGCATTTATGGCAAAATAAATTTTAAATTAATTTTACACTCTGTGCTGTATTCTAATCAGAACCACAGTGAATGTATGCTAATTTGATAAAACTGACATTAGCCTTCAGAGTTAAGAATAACACTTTCTTTTCCAATTACTCAGATCTTATTTTATAACTTTCAAAAAGATTTTCTCACATAAATCCTGTCTCCTTTTCATTGCTTTTCTTTGTATTTCACTATATTTCCACTATAAATTTAAATGTTTTCCATGTATTACCGCTTGAAAAAAGTGCAGATTTGTGTTTAAAGTTGTTTCTTCTTACATATATTACCCAAGTTCTCACAATTTTTTTCTTCTGTTTCATGTTTTAATAAAGAGTAATACATCAGTAGCAGCATTCTATTCCAGTGTTTCCAGGGTTTATTGCAAACTTATTGAATGTCTAAGAATGTTTAAGGCATCAATTGTTAATACAGATTTTTGATTTTCTTTCAAGTTGCTTTATATATTAGTAAGCATATTACTTAATTTTACATAAAAATTTTATAAGTTTTATGGTTTTTTATTTCAAGTATTAGAGAAATTCAAGTGTTTTCATTTATTAAAATATATTAAGCCCACCAATTTTTATTTTTGTTGCCACAGAATTGCACATAGTGTTCTCCTATAAATCTGTATAATTCAGTCTCCTATTTCTAGACCCAGTTAGTTTTTACTTTCCTGAAGCACTAGAACAGCCGTCTGTTTGCTTCGGGATACCTAAGAAGCCAAAGTCTAAGAGGTGGTAGAAACCATTTGGCCAGTATTCCTACAGCATCCCTGTTTCCTGCTGAAGCACAAATGTGGTCTCTGGGCACTCTCATCACCTACATATTTTCAAGCTCTACTCATTCTTTCACATCCCTACGGTTCTATAGAGGTTAAATGAAAATCTGGTTACAAATTCCATATGGAAATGAAGATGTCATAGGACATCCGAAGTACTTTGGGAAAGGTTAAATCTGGAGCACTTTCACTACTGCTTCCAAGACTTGCAAGTTATACTTCCCAAGATGTACAACACTGACACAAAGGTAGACATATTGATATAGCAGAACACTAGAAACAGACCCCTACATATACTCTTTTTCTCACAAATTGCTGGAAATGAGTGCAGATCCAAAAGGACACACGAAAAATCAAACATTTATACCTACATTGCACTACCCAGAAAGTCATCTCAAAACTGGCCAAGACATATGTGAAGCCTAATTTTTTTTTTTTTTTTTTTTGCTGACTGCCTTCAGGGCAAGTTTGGCTGGCTTGAATTGTGGGGTCGAACCACAGCAACCTGGAGCCTAACTGCTTTGTTGAAGCAGTCACTTAAAGAACTGAGCTAAGGGGCAGGCCCCCTGAAGCTTAAATCTTAAAAGCTTCTGAAAAACACATAGAAAGAAGTTTTCATAACCTTTAGGCAAATATTTCTTAAATGTGCTATCAACAACATGATCTACAAAAAAAAAAGGTAATTTCAACATCAACAAGAGTTAAAAGGGGCCAGGGCAATGGCTCAGTGGAATAAGCGCTTCCCTGGCAAGTACAAGGATCTGAGTTCAATACCTGGTTCCACAAAAAACAAAAAAAAAAAGTTAAAAACATCTACTTTTCAAAAGTCCCTATTAAAGATACATTAAGATATAGTTTAGGAGAAAATGTTCCAAAATCGTGCATCTTATAAAAATGATTATTCTGAATATATAAAGCACTCTGAAAATTCAAAGACAAGAAAATAACTTTATATAACATTATACAAGGATCTCAATATAATTATGCCAACAGGTGTGTGGACAGTATCTGGCACTTTTTTAAAAAAGCATAAAGTTAGCCATGCAAGAAATACAAACAAAAAATACCATGAGATTCCACTACAGAGATATTTGATTTGTCAGAATTAAAAGTCTAGCCATGTCATGTGTTTGTGAGAATTTGGATCTGCTGGGTCTCCCATGTACTGCTGCCACAAAGCAATGGTGAGTCACTATGATCATGAAATTTTGAGTTTCTAGAAAAATGAAACATACACATAGGACATAATCTATGTTTTCTAATCCCACTCAGGAACACTTAAAAGACTGAGTTAGTCATCACCAAATAAAAAAATTATGATATGCTTTCACAGTGACATAGTACTAACAAAAGATTTCACGCTTGATAAATAAAAAGCCTGGATGAAACTGAAAGTAATAACGCATTGTAAAGAAATAAAAGCTCAGAAAATATCACTACATTTCTATCCATATATCTATCTATATAGATATCTATATATAGATAGATAGATCTTCCATTTATATAAAATTGCGTAAAAGATACATAATCCTACAATTTAAGAAAACACACCAGTTACATATGAAGGAGGGCAAACTTAAAGGATTACAAAGGTGCACAAGGAAATTTTGGAGGATAGCGTGTACATTCAATATGATTCTTATGGTGATTTTCACAGATACATGACACTTTGCCCTTTGAATATGTGCAATAAAGTTATATTTCCATAATGTTGTTTGAAAAACTCTTGAAGTTCTTTCCTGGTGTTCAAATTCATGGAGCGTAAATGACCTGTAAAATCTAAGTGAACACTTTGGGTCCTTAAATGAAGGGTCCATGTGAATGCAAAAGCCGTTCATCCTTATCTCACTGTCACACCCATGTAGCTGTCAAACCACGGTCTGTTACAGCTCACAGGCAAAGCTAAACTGTTAAGTTTTTCAGCACTACATTATGAAACTCAAGTAAAACTGGATACATAGATGTAATACATAAAATATTACAGCATGAATAACATGAATATTAATCAACTGGCTTACATACCTTTGACAGTGATTGCACCTGTACTACTTAATATGGCAGTAATTACAATGTGTCTGCACATATGTGCCTTTAAATAAACTTACTTAATGAGGAGCATTCATTAATACTCATTCCAAACAACAAAGTTTAATGTTATCCTAAAGAGTATAAGGGCCTCATCACATCATTAATCCTTTAAAACTGTGTATGTGAATTTGATTAATAAGCTCTACATACTGATTAAAGAATCTACTTATATACAGATTTACTAATAAAAGCTAATTATAATGCAGGAACAACATTAACCCTAATGGTCATTCCAGAAAATGTGACTGTTAATATGGCCATCAGCATTAGTATATTAACCATATTTCCCCAGGCGTTATTGACTTCATTTTATTTTATGTTGACAAAATGCAGAAAGAAGTATTAATTTAACATGATCTATTTATGATTGATAGCAATGGTACTTGAAATAGCCAAAAAATAAATTCCTCTTTTGCTCCAATGCAGTATTTACATAATGTAATAACAAAAATACTTTATGCATATAAATATTTTAAATCATAAGTATAATATTACAAAGAAAATTAGATAACAGATATAATTTAAAAGATGAATAGAAGTTACCCTAAAGTGTGAGCAGAACTTTTGTTTTCAAAAATGAGAAAAATTTGGGGAAAAAAGTATTTTGTAAACTGTTAATACCAGTTATTAAAGCCTACATGGTAAACGGATTTTTTCTTTACTACTTTTAAAATATAAAGCTTACTTAATTTTTATGAAGTATAAAGCTAATATCTCTCAAAGCTTCAGTTGCAGATGTCCAAAGAAAGACTCTGAACATGAAAATCTGTATGATTATTTATTCAATGAAAATAACTAAGTCAAAGAATTGTTTTATATTTAGAAGACTTAAAATTTTCTCAAAGTCTTGCAATACTACAAGATAAGAAAAAGTATTTTCATTTTACAAACTTAGGAAATGAAGCTTTAAAGAGAATAAATACATTCCTCAAATCATTTAGTTACTATATACCAGAAGGTAACTTGGACCCAACTCTGACTATAGTTTCAGCTTTTGCCAATAGAATACTCTTCCTATGCAATTATCTTTTTCTTTTTCTTTCTTTCTTTTTTAAAAAAATATTTGGTACAGAGTCTTACTACACAGCTTGGACTCCTACTAGTAATCTTACTATTTCAGTCTCCCCAGCGCTGAGATTACAGGCGTGTACCACCACACCTTTCCTTGGTTGCCAGCTCACAATTGGTGGCCCCCAAGTGTGGGGTAGCACAACACATGGTTCTGGGGATCAAATCCTGGTCCCTGCACTTGCCTAAACTGGCGCTTAGTCTACTGAGCTCTTTTACCGACGCTTCTAATTATCTTAAAGCTTACTACATGTAGAGAATTGTTGCAGCACTTTCAATATCATGCAGTAAATAATATTCTAGTGCTACATATCTATCTGTATAAGAAATCTTACCATAAGAAAGAAATAAGAGAAAATTCATTGAAGAATAATATAGCACTCGGTGATGAGGTCATAATGGAAGAGACCAAACCATTTATTCATTTGTGTTTATCTCATGTCTTTCACTTAGAGTATTAGAGTATTCACTTGCCAATAGAATACTCTTCCTATGCAATTATCTTTTTCCTAATGCTCAAGGAATAGTGTTTGAACAAATGAAATTTTTCATTTGATAACAGATCATTCCCTTATAGTATTAAAATGTGTTCCTTACATTTCATAGAATATGAAGGTACATGTATCAATTCAGTATAGGCATGATATAAAACAAGAAACAATTTTCTTCATTGAGAGCATTTATAGCATTCCAAATGGAAAAATGTGATGCAATCTTTTGTCTATAAGAGCAAACATATAATGTTTGGGAATATGTGTTCTCGATGGTAAGAAAGCTTACTGGTATTTTTAGCTATTAATTGCCTAAGATCCCCAGTTGCCACATGCTGGTTAAATAAAGCACTGGTCAAGAATTTTAAACTATTCTTAAGAAATAAGTCACTGGACCTAAAAATAAACTCTGATGCAAGATAAATTCATATGCTTCCCGGGTAGTCTTTCATTCACTTTGAACGATTGCACCTGCTTTGAGACACTAATAATTGGTTTTAAGGTTCTATCATGGGTTACATCATCGTCCATATGGTATATGTAGCCCCTTGTAGAAGTATCTGGTTTTTTATAGTTTCCTGCTCATAAAAAATGGGTTACCTGGAGAGAATGTTTGCTGAGATTGCAAACACTGAGATCTAGTTGGTCATCTAAAACAATCAAAAGTAAAATGTAAAATATATAGGCAACAATTTTTGCCTAAGGCCTGCTATATGAGTATTTCATACATCAAAATTACATATAAAAGACAAACACATGCACAAAATGATAACTAATTCAGATAACAAGACAGTACCTCTTTCATTACATGCTACCAGGATAAAAATATTTATAATTTTAAATCTGTTATATTTGAAACTTATTCCCTGATTTCTGAATTTTGAATATTAATTAAAAAATATATAATTCAAGTGTACAATTTTAAATGAGGATAACCTCATTGATTAATTCATTCAACCACTCATTCAAGCAAAGAAATAAGTATTAAAAGCCTGTTGTGAATAATGCAATGTGTTAGGTGCTGAATTTTCAAAATGTGTCAATGTTCAATAATTATTTCAAGTATAAATATACAAAACATCAACTAATATAAGATGTATTGAATAACTAAGTAACAATCTAAGGAATCCTTGCTTAAAGTTGATTATCAATGGCATATCCAACATCTCTTCATATGTTATATACTGAATTTTCAAAAAATGCCAATGTTTAATAATTATTTTAAATATAAATATACAAAACATCAATTTATATCACTATAAGATATATCTGAATAACTAAACAATAATCTAAGGAAACCATTATCAGTGACTTAGCCAGTATGTCCTCATGCTTTACTGGCTGAATGCATAATTCAATGCTTCTACACTTCAAAATCACAAATACATTTTAAAAAATATAAAAGGTCATTAACTGCATGGAAATTCCTCAGACTCACAGCAAAACATGTTCTCGTTGGAATATTACTTAATGTCAGAGGCAAACATTTCTGCTGATTACCCTTGGGCAGGATGCAAACAGTAAAGGTCCAGCACTGCTAAAGGGATAATGAGCTGCTTTTGAAATAAAAAAGACTAAATTGGACTGGCTCTTCTTTTATTTTAGCAATAATACTGTAAAAATAATTCATCTACCAAGCTTACCTAAAAATAAAAATGAAACTCTTAAAACATTTATCCTTTGCTGTGGAAATTCTATTTCCATAAATTTCTCTTTAATTACAAAGTTATGTTCCCAAGGCGACCTGATGCGGATCCAAGGCAGTCAAGGATGGGACTTTCTTTCTTGAACTCAGGACCTTGTGCTTAGCAGGCAGGAGCTTATTTTCCTGAGCTATCTCCCTAGTCCCAAGACTGGACTTTCTGAGCCTCATCTTTTCTTCCATACAAAATGAACTTCATTTCACAGAGCAGCACCTACTACTTTCTAATACTTTCTGGTATTAAGGCAACTGTCCTCTCATAGCCTTTGCTAGCCCAGTATGCAGTGTCATTCCCAGATGTACATTTCATCCCCATGTTTAGTCACTTTCTTTACATTAATCAAAAATAACATGCATTTGGCACCTATTTTCCCTCCCACTGCACCCAGAATCAGGCTGCAGCACAACCCTTGCTGCAGTCAAGCAGCGTCATATCTCCACATTTTCATATAACGAGCTATTTTTGCATAACTGTGACTGCAGTTTTCATGGAAACCAGGAATTTTCAATTATTGTCCTTCAAGCAGAGGTGTAACGCCTGTGTACAGAGGAGGCCCAGAAGGAGTGATCTTGTGGTCATTTGGAGGCACTGGGGCAAAGAACTGAAGTTTTATTTGCTGAGTCGAGGTTGTGGCTGGATTTCTTTGTCCTCCAAAGGTAACTTGACATTAAATATATTTTATTTTGTTGATAAATAACCTCAATATTTTGTGCAACAAAGACATCAAGGCCAAAGTGGGGCTAGAGCTACTGGCCACAGTCTGCCCGGCTACATAAAAGACAGTTTGAGTATTAAAGAAGTGTCTGGCATATGGAGAACAGCAAATTTAAAATAATACAGTAAGAAAAGATTAATGTTGATGGCGCTGGTTGATCCTGTAGACTAAAATGTGGTTAATGCAATCCTTCCCCCTGAGCTTCACAGATGTATGACAAAATATATTTCCCTTTCTTATTTAACCTAATCTTTGCAGTATTTCTGGAAAGAAAAGAATGCTAGTGAACAAATAGAGGAAGTATTCTCTGTTCTCATGTTTTGGTTCATTCATATTATTTTTCTCCAGGACCTACAAAAAGTGCCAAATTCCAGCATTCTTTATTAGTTGAAACACATGAAAGGATGTTTCCAAATGGAAGATATTATTTTTTGCAAGTGAATACATAATATGTTTTTCATAATATTTAAAAGTTTAGCTAAGAAATGCTGGAGGCAAAACAATATCTCAGCCTGTCAAATAAAATACGCATTTCTGTTTTGGGGTCAATAATCCATAGAAAGTCCTTCATGGTGAGTTGACAACACAACACAGAGGAAGGAAATTACATCTTATTTGCTATTGAGACAGAAAAAAAAAAAAAAACCTGTAGGGTCACAAATTTATGAGTCTGTGCACCACTTCACATGTGCCCTGCCTCAGCCCCTACTCACAGTCGCTGCTGCACCCAGGACTCTTCACCTCCCACTTCCTGCCCCGGTTCTCTAACAGCCAAGCCCAGAACCTCACAGAAGCCTGCTGCTCGCTAGAAGAAACACAGTCCCAGTGTGATGAGCACTGAGGGACTGTCATGCACAAAACGCTGACAGGCCGGTTCACTTCTCGATCATTTTAAAACTAGTGTATTCAGCACTGCTAACCATGACGACACATATGACAGCTCTTGCTATTGTTTTTCAGGTATTGCTAGAAAGTGACAAATTCAGTAAGCATTCGACCATTTCAATAATTTTTTATTAATTTCATTGAGATACAAATAGCAATGAGACAGTTTCAAAACCGATTAGTAGGACAGTTTCAATAATTAATGCATTGAAAATTGCTGTCTTCATAGTTGTTATTTCTAGTACAAGATGCAGACAGGATGTCCTGGCCAAACACAATTAGTACAAATCTTTCCACTCATTGGCTTAAGAGAAAGTAGCTGTATATCTATCCTAACTATTTTGTATATACAGATACAAAATGGTCCTTCATTTGTATCCCCTCTTTTGTTTAGTTTTGTCAGAGATGGGTATTCCTTTGCCATTTAAATATTGTAGGTGCTCAATAAATTGTTGATAGTTTTTTGTTTGTTTGTTTGTTTCTGAATTGACTGGCCAAAATGGCCTCATAGAAATAAACTTGATTTGGGTCAGGGAGACAGCTCAGCAGTCTAAGCGCCTGCCTGGCAAGCTCAGGAATTTGGGTTCAGTGCCCAATTACCACATGCCATGCCAGCCTCCAAAACTGGACATGGGGGCAAACACATGTAATCTCAGCTCTGAGGAGGCTGAGACAGGGGGCTCACTATGAGTCAGAGCTATGTAGTGAAAGCCTGTATCCCATAAGTAATTTTTAAAAAATAAACTGAATTTATTCCTTATTGCTTTAATTCTACTTTATTTCCTTTTTCATTATAATTAACGTGTTTTACAGTTTGAGTGTGGATGTCCCCACAAAGCCTCAGGCAGTTGTGTGAGGGAGTGTTTTGGAGGTGGCTGAATATATAGTGTCATTGATTTGTAGCACAGTTCTGGGATTATGGATGCTAGGACTGAGGGTGGGTACTTGCTGGATTAATCCACTGTTTACAAAGGAACCACCCTAGTCCCAGTAGACTGGACACTACATAAGGACGAAAGGTTTGTCTTGCTCTATCATTGCTTTTCCATCCTCTGATGCCATGAGAAGTCAGTCCTCCACCATGTGACACTTTGCCTGGCAGTTAGCCAAGCATGGACTGAATCCTTTATACACTGTAAGCTATATAAGACTTTTCCCCCTTTGACTTATATGTCAGATATTTCAGATCAGCAATGAGAGAAAAGTAAATAAGACAATATTTACTATTGCATTAACTTTAGAGACCATAGAAGTCAAGCTTAACTTACAACTCTATGAAGTCTCCTGGCTATGAGGCACATTTAAAAGATGTAATGGATAATCTTTGTTCTCATCTTCTAATTTATTCTTTGATTATGACAATGTTAATGTCATTTGCTTAGCTATAGTGTTGAGCTCTTCAAAGGTTTGTGGCACTTTCACCTACGAGGAGCAGATGGATCATGGCATGTAACACATAAAGCCTAAAATTAAGACAATAAAAAGTGATGCCTTGACCAAGCAGAAAAGTCTTCTATGGGTTGTCACCTCCCCTCCTTTCCGCAGGCTGTGAGCCTTAATGACTGGTGAACCACAGTGCTGCCATGCCCCCAGTCAGGGTTGGTTGTCATGCATTTGGCCAGCCCCATAATTCTAAAACAATCGATGTCACAAATGACATGAATAGAAGTTGATTTAAATAGCATGGGGGAGGAGGCAGTCTAAACGCCTGCCTGGCAAGCACAAGGATCTGGGTTTGATCCCCACACTGCATGCTGTTCCAGACACCAAAATGGGGCACGGTGGTGCATGCCTGCAATGCCAGCACTGGGGAGGATGAGGAAGGATGATCACTAGAAGTCTAAGCTGGGTATCAAGATCCTGTACCAAATAAATAAATAAAAATTAAAAATTAAATAAAATAGCATGAGGGAGAAAACACAAAAATATTCGGAAAGATAAATTTTTTTTTTACAAATATAAATCAGATGTCTGCATGAAGCGAAGTCTCCCTGACCTTTTGCTTTTAAAATACCCTGTGCTGATTTATAGATGAAGAAATCAAGGCCAAGGAAACAAATTTGATTTTCTAAGTTCACATAATTACTGAGCACTACAGCTGGGATTTAAAACTTCTGGCAGTCAGAATCCAAGATTTTTATTGCTTAAGTTAAACTGGGTGACTGTTATTCATTTGCCCCCCAAAATGTAAAGTGCATGTAATGCAAAAAAACTGAACATAACTTTGAGAACATAGACAATGAAAAAATATTTTTAAATGATCAACTATTTAATCAATTAATTTCTTTCATTGTTTATGTTCTTAAAGTTATGTTAAATTTTTTCATTGTACACTAAAATTTGGTTATATATTTGGTAATCTGAACAACTAATTTGAAGACACAATATGAAATATAACAATCATTGTTGAGTTCTTATCATTTTGTTTAGTGAAATTATGTATTGTTTCTAAATTTTTACTAGTTTTATTCTCGTTAAGGAATTTTTCTTGACATTAAAATTGTGCTAGTATAGATGTATCTCTGTAACATGATGTCTTTAATTCCTTCAGGAAGATACCTAAAAGGGGAATAACTGGGTCAAATGCATGCGTGCACACATGCACACACACACACACACACACACACACACACACACACACACACCTATTAGTATGTACTTGACCTGTGCCCTATACATTTTGCTATCCTAAATTCACTTTGCTCAGAAAAATTTCACAGAAGAAAATGATATCTGTAGAAATGGAATTAATTATTAGACTTTGTTTCACTCAACACGTTCACTATCTTTTCTTAAAGAATCTATCATAATTAGAGGACAAATGGTAAATTAAACACAAATCATCCCTCTTATAGAATTTTGTCTACTAAGAAATACAAATTCTCCTAGCACACTTTTCTAACTTATCCTTTTGGTTTTGCTTATGAGACTTACTTTTACTCGGAAGTATTTGCTTACTTGTTTATAATTAGGCTTCTCCTACATCAGCAGATGGACCCACTGAAGACAGAACTCTTTGTCTTTTGGTCCTGGGGATCAAACTCAGGACCTTGAGCTTGCCAGGCACTTACACCACTGAGCTATCTCCCTGGTCTGAAAGGACAATTAGTTGCTGAATTCACAAGTCTACATCCTGCCCCTACTAGGTTTTTGCCATGTTAGGCAATACATAATGATGATGGTTGCCAGGCATCCCTCAGATTGAAAAATTCAATGAAATTCATGGAATTCAGTAAAGTTATTAGCTATTATAGATGCATCTCTATAACATGATGTCTTTAACTCCTTCAGGAAGATACCTGGAGGGTGAACAGCTGGGTCAAATGGAATGTCTAGTTTTGAGACTTTTGAGGAATTACCATGCTTGCTTCTACAGTGTTTGCACCGATTTACTTTCTCACCAACAATGTAAAATGTTTTCACTGAAACTTTGCCACAACTGGTATTACTTGATTGCTGGATGGTGGCCATTCTTTCTAAGGTAAGATGGAATTTCAATGCTGTTTTAATTTACATTTCCATAATGTTGACAATTTCTTCATGTATTCATTGGCCATTGGCATTTCTGAGAAAAGTATCTATTCATTTAGCTTATCCATTTTTTCTACTGGAGGGGCTAATTTTTTGAGTTCTTTATATATATTCTGGATTTTAGTCCTCCATCTGAGAAATAGACACCAAATATTATTGTCTACATTGTGTGCTGTCTCTATGCTGTTGGCTGTTTCCTTTGCTGTGCAGAGCTTTTAGATTTGGTATGATTCCATTTGCTGATGCTTGCTACTCTTTATGCACACAGCTTCTATTCAGAAATTCCTTGCCTGTGCCCATGTTTTCAAGTTTTACCTCTTTTATCTGTCTGAAGACTAAGGGTGCCTGCTTTAACATTTAGATCTTTCAACAATATTAAGTTTAGTTTAGACTGTGCGGAGATATATGAGTCTGTATTCAATCTTCTGCCTGTGGATAGCCAGCATCCCCAGCACCACTTATTAAGGAGAATATCTTTCCTGCAGTATATGCTTCTTTTCTCAAGGATCAAAGAGATGAATGTGTGTAGCATTGTGTTTGCATCCTTCTGTCTGTTCCACTGATATCTTCATTTGTGTCAGTTCCACCCTTTTCCTATGACCTTAGCTTTGTAATATCATTTCAAGTCTAGGATGCCTCGTGCTTTTCTCACTTTACCCAACAGAGCTCTGGTTCTTCTGGGTCTCTTTGAGTGCTATGTGAATTGTAGGATGTCTTCAAATATTAGGATGTTTCATGAGAAATTAAATTGGTATTTTAATTGAAATTGCATTAAATCTTTATGTCAGCCAACTATAAAGTAGCCTCCTTCCCAAACAGAAGTGATTGGACTCTGGGATAGAGGCAAAGACTTATAGTTAGCCATGCCCAGAAAGCATCACTGAAAAGCAGACATTAGGGGCCAGGGAGATAGCTCAGTGGAATAAGTGCTTCCCTGGCAAGCACAAGGCCCTGAGTTCAATCCCTGGTTCTGCAAAAAGAAAAATAAATAAATCAGAAAAAAAAAAGCAGACATTAACTAAAGAGGTCTCCATATTGGTTATATATTCTTAGAGCAAAAAGACACAAATTACCATCAGGAAGTGAAAATCTACCTAAATCAAAGTCCAGGACCAAAAAGGCACAAGCGGACTCCCACTGCGCTCTCCCAACAGGGCAGAAGCCAGTACTCAATTCATGTGTGAAAAACACATCAAACACAATCAGCCAGAGAAGTTCACCTAAGCCCTCCAGTCCAGAATTCATTTGTCTTTTATGGCATAGTCTGGAACACCCACACAACTGCTGTTAGTCCCTCCATCTGCAGGCCCTTCTGAACTTAAACAGACACAAAGTTAACCAAAAATTCACCATAAGTCACACTAATAGCCTGAAATATCTTCTTTGGCTCAAGCTTTCTGGCAGATAAAATTATTCTTATCAGATAGAACATTTCAAAATCTTAGACATTATCTCTTCAGCATAGACCTTGGCCAGTGCAAGGTTTGCACTTGTCATGCCTGAGAAGTCAACAGTTCATTGCACAGAGATATTTTTGAACACTGAGTGAATGAAATGTGAAGAATTTTATAAAACCAGATGGAAATTCACTGCAAAGTTATATAAAAAGAGATTACATCTCATTTAGAGAATTAGAGAAAGCATCCCAGAAACACAAGATTGGACTCTGACCAGGAAGATAAATGATGGCTATCAACTAAGAGATAATTTATATCAAGAGGGAGTAAGATGGGAGGTAACAGTAGCATGGATAACACGCCTGGAAAAGTGAGTGTGCAGAGTGCGAATGACCTAGATACACATTTGTCATTCTTTAAATCCATGTGCATAAATGCACTTTAGAAGCGTCATTTAAAATTTTATGTAGAAAAATACAGCTGCTTGAATGGGCCTGCATAGATCAGAATCGCTTTTTATTTAGTTTCCCTTATTAGTGTATTTATTCAAAAACTATTTATTGAGGTTTACTATATAATAAGCATCCTACAGAGCAAGGTCAATGTAATGGTTAATCTCGGTTCTCACACTCAAGGAGGCATTTTATCTGGAAGGAATCTCAGGTTTGTTTTTGTTTTTGTTTTTTTCCCATAATTTTATTGAGAAACAAAGAGCAATGAGACAGTTTCAAATCAAATTGGTAGGACAGTTTCAATAATTAACACATTGCATACAATCCTCCTAATGGTTAATTGCTGTACAAGATGCTGACATGATATCCTATCTAAAAACACCATTAGAACAAATCACTCTATTCACATTAAGACAATGTAACTATATATCTCTCCCAACCACCTTGAATACACAGATACAAAATGGACATTCATCTGTACACCCTTTTTTGTTAAGTTCTGTTATTTGAATATTATAAGTGTGTTAACTCAGCAAAAGAATCCAAAACAGTTCAGTAGTCCATAATAGTATTAGGTCTTCCGCTTCACTGGCAATGTCAGAAATTGTTGACCTGAGTTCCCTACATCTCAACATAACAGCATGGCTTTACTTCTTATATTTCGTTTTTCTACTTTTCTGCTGGGTTGTTAAGACCAAGCTAAAGCAGCACCTATGCAACAAGAGTTGTAGCTTTTGGGTCTGATAAGGTTAATGAAATCCCCTCACGATTTATCCTGTGATCCTGTACCTCAGATTGTAGAAGCTTTGTCAGTGTCAGCCATGTGGATGAGTCACAGCCATTGCTTGACCAATGTGCTCTCTGTGAAAGCCTGAGAGAATATTTTCTCTCCATGTGACTCTCCATAGGCACACTCTACATCATTGATCACTTTCCTCAAATTTAATCTCAGTTTTATAAGTTAAGAGATTGTAAAACAAACAAACAAACAAACTAAAACTGTCAATTGGAATATATAAAACAAAATGTACAGCATTGACATTAAGTTGACAAGGTTATTACTCCCCAAGGAATAGCATGAAAATACATGTTGGAATGGCATGGGTGAGTTTGCCATGCAAACCATGAAGAGAAAATGAAACCGAGAATGGGCACCCATCCTGGAAAAAGAGCTCCAGCCGATGCGAAGGCCCAGAGTGAGAAATAAGCTGACGTAGCCCCTAGACAGCATCTACCCAGCAAAAGGAAGAATCAAAACAGTTCAGAGCAGCCTGCAGAACAGGACCAAGTTATTGCGGGTTATTCACTGACAGATAGTTAATATCTAGAAGATATAAAAATTAATAAAATAAGTAATCTAATTCAAATGGACAAATAATCCACAAAATTATCAAAAGAAGAATACAAGTGACAAAATATGTGGGGAAAAGGTCATTAATCATCAAAGAAATACAAATCAATACCAAAAACTATATACACACTAATATTGTCATCCTTATATTCAATAAATACTAGTACAAATCAATACTAAAATCATATCCTAAAAATCAAATACCATCTTTATTGAATAAAAATACCTATTATTATATAAACAAAAAATTAATGTTGGCGAAAATATGGAAAGAAAGAGCTCTGATACACTATTAGTGTATTATATCATTATAAATTAGCATAAATTATAATTATAAATTATAAATTAGCACAGCCACTATGGAAAATAGTAGATAAAATTTCCTCAAAAAGCTAGAAATAGTTTTCCATGATTCAGCGATCCCACACTTTTTGTTCAGTACATGCTTACAGTACATAGAGTTTAAATTCCTCATAGGAGTCAGCACACTCACATAACACATCTTCATTTCTTTTTCTCTTCTTTGCCTCCCACTACTTCTCCCTCCATGTATCAGTCTCCTTCTTATTTAAGAAAGGAATGGCCTACCAAATAGCTCAGTGGACTAAAGTACCAGCTTAGGCAGGCCCAGCAACTGGAATCTCATCCCCCGGAATGTCGAGCCAGCCCCAACCCCGGGGTGCTGAGACAGCAACTGAGACTGGGCGTGGTGGTACACGCCTGTAATTCCAGCGTTTGGGAGACTAAAAACAGGAAGATCACTACGAATTTGATCTGTGTGGTGAGACCCTGTAGTTCTGTACTAAAACATATTTTTAAAAAAATGAAGGCAGCATACTAAAGTGATTCCTGCATTTCCATATTTATTGCAATCCTATTCACAATAGCTACAATATGAAACTATGTCTATGAAACCAAGATGAATGGATACAGAAAATATATATACAATGGAGTATTAAGCATACAGAATAAAATCCCGTCATATGAAGCCAAAATAGATAGAATTGGCATACACCAGTCACAGACAGACAAGTATTATGTATTCTCTGTTATGTACAAAAATTATTGATCTGAAAGTAGAATAGTGACCACTGTAGACTAGGCACAGAGCTCAAGGGACGGGAAAGGTGGAAAGATAGAATCAATCTATGCTGCACACAGAACACAGTGAATTCTACTAATATATACAATTAAAAAATATCCAGAGGAGGCAAGGATGAAATTCTGTCAAGCATCACTTCTTACAAGGAACATTGAATTATGGAATAGCCTCACATAAAAAAGTAGATAAATGTATTTGCAAAGTCTGCAAAGTCCTTCAAACATACAGAAGGGAAATTAAATGTTGTGCCTATTTGTAGCTTTTACTGAAGAAAGGTTAAGCTTCTGCCTCCTTCGGTGTGTACTGCTAACAGTTTGAAGTCTCCTCTTTTTGTGCCTGAGTAACATATCCACACTATACCTGGTCATTAAAGCTGTCTGAGCTATGACTTTAGAGTGATCAGATAAAGGAACTAAAATTGTATCATGAAACTCAAATTATACCTAAAATTTTATTCTAAAACCCATGTCAAAAGCAATAGAATATTTTATACTTATAAAATATTATAGAATGATGCATTCAAGAAATAAAAAGAAAAAAGTTGCATAAATCTCATCTTGAAGGGGTGGGCAGTTAAATGATTGTTCACTGCATGGGAAATTAAGGGTGGTGATAAGAAAGCTCCAGTTGTACACAAGTAAATCTCTGTGGTGCTGTTTATATTATGCTATTAAACTGATCCTAAGCTAGAGAGATGAACTTTGAATTCCTTCTAATCAAAATGCAAAGCTTTTCTAAATAAGAGAGTGACAATTTCAATTCCTTGTGCTCTAGTTGAAGGAATAACAGGAGAGGTTACTAACAAAGGTAGCAGCTTGGCAACATTGAAAAAAGTTTCATAATCAGTTCCTATTCTTTTACTTGTAGTGAGGTAAGCATTTATTTCCCTCTTCCAGGCTTTCCTGTTTTATGTCCCTCTACTCTTTCCCCCGACTAAGGATAAGTAAAAACAAAACAAAGGGGCAAGACTTTCTTTGCACGATATAACACTAATTTGCTCACACACTTAACAAATATTTTCAAAGTATCTAAGCATGGGACTTTGCATACTGAGGAACAGGACCCTGACCATGTGGCATGTACCTTTTTCTCACAGATCTCTATAATCTAAATCTTTCGTTGCAACTCTTTAACAAAAAGTCTTTATGATCCAATGAAAATCCCTCTATCAGCCAAAGGCAAAAATTTCAAGATGATAAATGCTAAATGCTTGCACTTCTTTCCTAATACATGGTGGAGCTTCAAAGTCCCAGAAGTATCATTTTATGGTGAAACAGTGGGGACAACTGGGAAGAGAACAAAATGACAAGGAAACTGAATAAAAGGAAGCCTATCAGAGAAAATGGAAAATCTGTGATACCTCTCCAAGATGTACTGTGAGCACACAAATTAGCAGAAAAAGTTAAGAATTGGTATGTACCACTGGATAGCGTTTATAACACCATTGGTATATTAGCAAAATGTAGTGTTAAGAGACTCATTTTTCCCCATTTTCTTATCTTTTCAGGAAAAACATTTTGCTATGGAAAACTAAAGTTTTATTCAAAGGAGGAGAAGGGCCAGCCAGATAGCTTAGCAGACTAAAGCACCTGCTTAGGCAGAGAACAGTGGCCAGAGTTTGGTCCCCAGTATGCCATGCCGGCCCTGACCCTGGGGTGCGCTGAGATGGTGACTGAGACTGAGCATGGTGGCATATGCCTGTAATCCCAGTGCTTGGGAGTCTGACAACAGGAGAATCACTATGAGTCCAATCTGTGTACTGAGACACTGAAGACCCTGTATTAAATACCCAAAAAAAAAAAAATAGAGAAAGAAATTTTGTCACTTATGTCAATACTATGATCTAAAAATTCTAAAACTTTCTCAGTTGATACTCAGGATTTTGATCCTTTAAAATCAAAAAAGAAAAGGAGGAAACAGTCCTTGTGCCATGCACCATCCTGCTCCCACTGTGAAGGCAGAATTGTTGTGGCCTCTCAAACAGATGCAAACTTTGATTCCTGTGACAAAAGGTCCAGCAAAGCATATACCATCCCTTCAGTCCACAGGAGAGAGCCACGACAAAGAGACAAGGGGCACTCCTGGAGAGACTACATCTTCTCTGCCTGCAGGGAGGGCGCAAGCTCCTTAGGGACAGAGGTGTGAGAAGGAAGGTCTCACAGTGGCAACACAAATGCAAATGCCCAGATATGGTAGCTTTTACCATCCATTAAAGATAGAAAGCTCTCCCATCTCCCTGTAAAATAAGATATTAGAAATTTCTGGAAATGAGTTCAGAAGATTTACTGAGTTGGGTGTTTAGAAAGGAATGCAGGAGAAAGAAGCATCTTAAATATTCAGAGGAAAAAAAAAAACAAAAACAGGGAACACACTTAGGTGGAATGGTGAAGTCACCCAAGGTTTGTTTACAAGAAAATATTGGGATCAATAATTTACTATTTCTAAACCTACTGATACTGAGATAGGAAGACTTTAATCAAATAGTATGAGCAAAATTTAATAACTTTACATAACAATCTGAGAAAAAGAGAACTTTATATTCATTATTCCTTATTTCATTTCAGGCTACGCTGGGGAAATACTGCTGTGGTAGGAAAAGAAGAAGCTTTACAGTGTGTCGTGGCTGGTTATTAGAACCTGATGATATTTATCTGGCAATAAGAAATTCTCCCAAATGAAAATTGGGAAAGCAAATTTAAAAAACTATCAGGTCTATAATATTAATGGATAAATCTAAATGTCATAAGGAGTTTCTGATATTAAAACCCTGCAGTCCTATGGGCCTTCCCTTGAAATGATGTATCAAGCTACTAAGAACAGCCTTTGGGGTAAGATAGTTCTCTGTTAATTGTGTAGTCTAGGGAATGCCATTCAAACTCTGAGACTCATACATTTGAAACATTGATTAACTTTTTAAATGTATTTGGTTGTTGCAGGGTCTCATTACACAGCTCAGACTCATAGTGATCCTCCTGGTTTTCAGCCTCCCAAGCCCTGGGATTGCAGACGTGCACCACCACATCCAGACTCTGTGGCAGGCTCAGCTTGTCCTGGGAGCAGGGCTGGCGTGAGTGTGGTGCCCAGGATTGAACTGCAGTCCCTGGGCTTTCTTAAACTTACCTAAGCAGGCGATTTAGTCCTCTGAGCTATCTGGCCATCCCCCTGGTTAACTTTTGACTGAACATGAACTATGGCTCAAAATCAGGTAAGCTATTTAGAATGCAATAGAGAAAAGTTGCTGTAGTCCTTGACTTCCTGAAGCTTATACTTGATGGAAAGTTTTTAAAACACAGTAAGTAATTACAAAAACTGTGAATTTTGCAAAACTATATTACACTATTATTGACTGTCTAAATTTTGCATAAAATAATACATGTATCTATCCCTTCATTTGCATATAAATATAAGCTATCTTAATTACTACTAGTATTTTCAGTGATAGTGTGGACCTCCAGAAAGATGCTTTCATGGAAAAAAAATACAAATATATACTTTATGGCAGCTTCAAAGAGTAAAGTTAAACTAATTGCAAATCAATGATAATTGTAATTTGTAGCAAGGATACCATAGGGACAGTGAAACCATGCAAAAGGTTTATGTTGTGATGTTTAAATGACACCTACACTGGCAAACATCAGTCTTTTTATGTAAAAAATTACTACTGTCGTTGGATCATAGGATCAAGGCCTAGTTAATGGTAACTAGGTACTTCAGGCAACAACAAAACAAAACAAAACAAAAAAGGCCAAGAAGAAACTTAATTACATTTAATAGAGATTGAACTTCAAAATAACCAAGGGAACAATTTACTTTCAGGACAAAGAATTTAAGGGGATTTTTTTGTTTTGTTTTGTTTTTTTTGCTCCGAATACCTTCAGGGCAGGTTTGGCTGGCTGGAGTGTTGTGGGGATTGAACTACAGCAACCTGAGCCTGCCAGCTTTGTGGAAGCAGTCACTTAAAGAACTGAGCTAGGGCCAAGCCTCCATGGACAAAGAATTTGAGAGTATCAACAATTTCAGTAAATATTCAAAAATATCCTTGAAAATAGGACAAGGTTAAAGAACAAATTTGTACAAGTCATCAAGAATCTTTTTCTAAGAGTTCAAAATCTGAAAAAGATAGTATTAAGCAACATAAAGACACAAAATTATATTTCGTTTTTATACTTTTCTGCTGGATGGTTAAAACCAAGGTAAAGCAGGACCTACTTTTCTACTGAATGGTTAAGACCACGGTAAAGCAGGACCTATGCAACAAGAGTTGTAGCTTTTGGGTCTGATAAGGTCAGTGCAATACCCTCAGGATTTATCCTGA
>NW_004524605.1:19132265-19142031 GCF_000260255.1 Octodon degus
TGCCAATTTGATTTGAAACTGTCTCATTGCTATTTGTTTCTCAATAAGATTATGGGAAAAAATTTTAAAAAGACACAAACTAATAAAAAGCTATTTAAAAATCATTAGTTGCCTACAAATAGAAAAGTAAGTGAGATACAATTTATAAGATTTAAAAATCAAAATCTTCATTTTATTATGTCCTTTTAGAAATCAAGAATTTGAATTGACTGTTTTCCCTGATCTGGTCTGTACACAGAAGAATTTCAGGAAATATGTATTGGATAAACTGGCATTTGTAAACTACAATACACTTTTTTTTCTGCAAAGCTTTACTCCAGAGGGGCTCAGTCGTCTTGGCAGCTGTCTTCCTCATGGCGGCCAGCACTTTGCTCAGCTCCTCAGGCTTCCTCTTGGTGCGAATGTGAATCCCCACCCTTTTCTTGATGAACTTGTGGGCCCCTTTGTATTTGGAGACCCTGAGTAGCTCCATGGTGCACCACTTGTAGGAGGTGAAGCCGCACATCTCCCCAATGATGTCCCGCATGAACTCGGTGTGTCTGGTGAGGTGTCCACGGCAGTGGCTGTCCCTCGGTTTGCTCACATTCTTAATCACCTTGTGGCCCTTGTTGAGGCCCACAGCCATGGAACAGCAGAGGGCCATGGCTACTGTTCAGTGGTTGCTGAGGCAGAAGCCACAATACACATTTTATACTGCATAAACTGAAAATATTGTTTAGTAGGGGCCAGAGAGATGGCTCAGTGGAATAAGCGCTACCCTGGCAAGCGCAAAGGCCTGAGTTCAATCCCCAGTTCTACAAAAAAAAAAAAAAAAAGTTTATATTGTTTAGTCATTCATTATACAAAGTCTTAACAAGACACACCATAGTTTTGCAAGTATCCAAACTTACATTAGTGCTTCAGGTCTAATGTCATCGTCTAACATGAAACTAGAATGCACATGATTAGACTGATTCTTTCTTGCCTTCTTTATCTTTACTAATCAGTTTCTTCAAGATCAGCTGCCCATCTTGGAGCCATCACAGAGCCTGGTCTGAGACTTCAGTGTAGTTGCTATGTTCCACCTTCAAATAATGTTTAAAATAATTGGTTGGGTTTCTATTGCTCTTAATAATACATGGGTTCTGTCTGAAAGAGGAAGCCTATTGGAAGGATAATCAGTTTGCTGAGGAATGCACTATAAGAAGTTGTTACAGAAAGACCACAGCATGTGATTAGCTGTAAGAAGCATTCATAGACCTCAAAATAGCACTTATGTACATATTCAGTCTAACTGCTTCTATGGTTAATGCCCAATGTTCTAATATGCAGAACATAATCTAAGGCAATAGCAACAGTAACTTACACCATAGCAACAACCTTCTACGTGGTTTCCCTACTTCTGTTTCTCTCTCTACAATTCCTTTGCTGCTGAATGGCCATGTTTATCATCGTAACAGATAAATCTGGTCATGGTGCTCTTCTGTATATGCACTTCTAGTGCTTTTCACTGCATTTGGAATCAATCCATGTTCTATACCATGGTCTTCAAGGCTGGTAGGATCTGTACCCTGGAGAACACTCTAATTCCAATTCAAACTAGGAACCTGGATTTGGTACATGCTTACTACACTGGCCTTTCTTCTACTACACTGGCCTTACTTCTACACAAAGTGTGTCTCTTCCTTAGAGCTTCTAGGGCTGTTTTTTCCTTTGACAGAAATGTCCTGATCAAGGCTTTCTAATAGGTGTCTTACTATTTTTCTCAGTTATGATACTTGTTCCAAAAGAAGTGCCTTCAGCAACCAATCTAAAAGAGCTGGTAGTCCTGGAGTTCAGGATCACCTGCCCTTTTCATATTGGAAACCTGAATTTATCACTGTCTAAAATGATTGTCTTAAATCATTTGCTTGCCTATTGGTGAGCCATCTGTCTAACAAACCAGAGACTGTCAAAGGCCCACAAATGTATGTTTAAATATTTAGATGTTTAGAAATCAAACTACAACAATGTTAAATAAAATATGTTCTACCTTACTACTTGGAAAAGAATGAGTTTTTAAGGAAAAACTAAGTTCAAATTTAAACTGTTTGGATCATTTTTTTAAATTTGGAGTCTTGTTTTATTTGTGGCCCTCATGGTTTAGTTCATGCCTTTAAAAGTCAATAAAGAACATAATATTAATATGCTTCATCAAAACTTATAAACTTAACCCTGCCCCCTGGGTAATTGAGACTGAGTGTGGTGGCGCATGCCTGTAGTCCCAGCTCTCGGGAGGCTGTAAACAGGTGGATCACTATGAGTCTGATCTAATAGCATGACCCTGAATACACTGTAAACCCTTCCTTAAAAATTAAAAAAAAAAAACCTTATAAATTTAGATAATTACCCTTAGCCAGAGCTCCAGGACTTCAGTTTCAATATCCAAAAAACCCCAATACATGACTGTAGCATGAAGTTCCATCTCATTGCAACATTCAAGAAAAACAAACTATGTGCTGGGGATATAGCTCAAGAGCATAAGCACTTGCCTGGCAAACTCAAAGTCCTAAGTTCAGTCCTCAGTACTATAAAAAGAAAAGAAAAGGAAAGAAAGAAGGAAGGAAAGATAAAGAAAGAAAGGAAGAAAGAAAGAAGAAAGAAAGAAAGAAAGAAAGAAAGAAAGAAAGAAAGAAAGAAAGAAAGAAAGAAAGAAAGAAAAGAAAAAGAAAAAGACAAGCAAACTAAAGAGTATTAGTGGACCACCATAGCCTGGTGAGATACTTTCTGTGTTCTGATGTACCAAATATAATAGCATAAGACAGGAGGATCTACACTCAATGATATCTTGCGTTCTTTCTTCTTATTTTTGCTGTCCCCATACAAAGTCAGGTCTCATAGGTAACGCAATTGCTCATTCAAACATGTTCCATCGGCAGCCTCTGCAACTCCTCCCATCTCAGATAAATAGCTGCATACCCAGATGTGGTATGACAGTGGTGTACTCTGTATTTGTGCAAATATACTCATGAAATAGGCTTCTGTACTCTCTAGAAGTGAAGTCAGCATGGTTTGGGCAGGGAATTCAAGAACTCAGTTACCTGGATCTTGATTTCTGTGACAGAGGAAAGTTAGTGCTTTTCCTGGTCCTTCCAACTCCTTGATCAATAGGACAAGACCAGAGTGTGTTCTTTTTATATATAATGCCCAGGGCAGGAGCCTGATTGCCTTAACTCCAGGGATCTATTTGAGTATAAACTCAACTCCTATCCCATTCTTATCAGACTACATGAGTCAGAACAGGTTTGGGGTGTGTGTGTGTGTGTGTGTGTGTGTGTGTGTGTGTGTTTTCCTAATTAAACAGTTTTAGGAAAGTAGTACATGCTTGCTAAATATTAATGAAATAAATTCTTGGCACTTAATCTTTAAAAAAAGAAATATAATGATTCAATCTCAAAATAGCCTTGTTACTGTGTATGTCCTATATCCCTGTACTCCTGGTGTGTAAGCGTGAGTATAAGCCAGGAGAAATAGGTGTCTAAGTTCACACACTAATTATTGAAGCAAAACCGTGAAAATTAAAAGAAGCCTAGTAGTCACTACTATCCAAGATGCCAGATTTTGTAGCTTATGAAATTTTGGTGCCCTTATAACAATATGGGAAAAATAAAACATTTAGAATTCACATTTCATCAACTAAACTGATGAAGAACCTGGAACAAAACATCTCACATGTAAAGCAGATGTTTGAGAGGACTTACAGGTTGGCCCTGGGTCTGCCTTGGCCATGGCCCCGAGCTCCTATTGGAGACCTAGGGAATCATGTAAAGACTGAGGTATAAGTTGTAACTTGAGATCTGCCATGGGACTTCTCAACGGCTAACAAAGTGTCTCCATTTTACTGGATGAAGAATTTTTGTTAAAGGAATGGCCATCAAAAAATACATACCCGGGTATGATTTTCCTAAGCATGGGAAAGTTAGTAAGAATACCAATAGTCTGATCATGTGGCAACAACAAAACTCTTATGGTCAGGACGGTCATGGTAGTCTTCTCACTAGGAATCAACTCCTGGGACTTCCTATTTTCTTGACATTGTAATATAATCAGCATTAATTTGTGTCCTTACTACCAGCACCCTATTTTAAAAGTATTTTATAAATATCTGAAAACTAATTACAAAACAAAAAATTAATCTGGAAAAGTACATGGGCCTTCTGTATTCTGACTCCTGCAAACTCCTTTAGCCTCACCACACGCGTCTCTCTTCTCATTTTCTAGGACCCAACCCCAGGCTTCATTCCATTCCTCAGAAGCTGGCTGGTACACATCCTTCAATACGTTACCCGCTATGTGATAGGGACTCTCTCCATTTTTCCCAGTGTTCCCTCAGAATCTTAGTTTGTTCAGTGTGCTACAATAATTTACCAAGAGACTTAGAAACTACTCAAAATACAAATCCATTTCGGCAGGTAGGGAAGTGTAAGACAAAGGACTGGCGGAATTGGTATCTGGTGGAGGCCCTCTCTGGTTAACCTCTGGGAATCACTGAGATTGACTTCTAACATCACCCTCTCAAGGATACTTCCTGATAGCTCAGATTCAGAGTGCAACTCCTAATCGTAGCATCACATGCCTTTATTTCATCATCCTTACCACAGTTTTAAAAATCTTGCCCCAATTGTGGGATTATTTCATGTAGCACTGTCTTCTCAAGCTCACGACCTTCCTGACTCACGGGATGCTCTATGCAGGCAAAATGGAAGTGCTTTCACTCACTTTTACGCCCGTGACTTGAAACCATTCTGAGGACAATGTTAGAGCTTAATGGATATTTCTCAAATCAGGGAATATGCACACTGGGCACATTTGCGTATAAAAAATATCTTCTGTATCATTCACATTACAGAGGTGGAAACTGAACTTGAGTGAAGAAGCCAACACCATGTTTTGACTCCAAGTCTGCACACTCAAAAACTCTATTTATATTTCTGCAATAATATATCTTCAAAATTGAACTCTATGTTGCCCTCCATAAAATATTTCTTCTTTCTTTTGTAGCATAAACTCTTTTGGAGAGAGTATTTCAGTAACGGTAAAAATATTCCTTAATTATTCCTATAATTATTTTCAAATAGCAAACTGAGGCTATTCTTTTTCAAAATACTGACTTTTTGTAGATGGGAAAAAAAACCCACTCAGAAATGTATTTCTTTATCTACAGGCAAATTGAAAAATAATGTCAGGTACCTATGGTGTTGCACTAAATTATTCCCTTTCCTTTCCTCAAGCAAGTGGTATAATCAGACTCTTGCCACGAAAGTCTTCTACCACTCTGCCCCATGGTATTGAATTAACCTTTACCTGACATTTCTGGGTAATCATTTGGGAAATATCCAATAAATCATTTCATAAAATGAAAGTAGAACAGTTTTCCAGAAAGCATGTGCTCAGTTCAAGTACTTCTACTTGGAGGCCATTGCACTCAGCAACAACATAGTTCTTTGTTTTTGTGGTTCTGGGGATCAAACTTAAGACCTTGAACTTGCCAGGGAGGTGCTTATGCCACTGAGCTACCTATCTCTCCTGCACGAAATAGTTCTTTGTATCACCAAGAACAAGTTCTACAAAGACATCCAGGAAGCTTGTGGCCATGAGCTTAAGTGGGCATCTTATGGCACACAAGGACAACCCTACCTGGTCCATGTCATCTTCACTGTGGCCAGTGAGCTTTTGCAGTTCATTAGAAAAGCAGATCACCTTCCCAAGATTGCCTTGCTCTTGCTATAAACACTGATGGCAAAACTTCTTACCATTTAGTTTGACAGATTTATTGTTTTGGGGGCAGAAAAACAATACCTACTTTATAAATGGGAATAGAAGGAGAATCAGATTAAAGTTCATTTTCTTCTTTAGAACCTCATGTAAAGTCCACCTAGTTGTGCCATGCTCAGGAAGTAGATCACAGCTGACACGTTTTCGAATACTGTAGCATTTGTTTCAATCCTTGATGTTACAAGTTGATTTCTTCAATGAGCAGGCCAAAGTGCCTAAAAGACAGGACTTTTGGGGAAAGGATGGAAGTCAAATTTGTAATCCTGGTCTTTGGGTTCTGAAGCTAAGAAATCTAGAGGAGTAATCCAAAACAACTTAAATTTATGTGTACAAAAAGAAATAAAAGCACAGAATGCTGGTTACCTAGGAGGTCCTTTTTTACTTAAAAAAAAAGAATTTTATGTTTGCTATAACTGGGGAGCATTTGGCTTTAATGGATGGAGGCCAGAAATGCTGGGAAACACCTTACAATGCACAGGTCCACCACTCATAGCAAAGAATCTTCTAGTCAAAATAGCAACAGTGCTGAGATTGAGAAATCCTAACACTGATAAGAATCAGCCATCTCAATCTCACATTAAGCCATGTTCAGATCTTATTACGAGCTCCAAGAAAATCAATGAATCTGAAAAATAGATAGAACCTTGGAATCACTTCACTTCTGAGACACCTAAATTCTCTATTCCAGAAATATATATACTAAAGAGAGGCCACTCAGTTACAGTTGTCTGCACAATCCCAAGTCAGAACCTGAGAAAGCAGCTGTTATAAGGTGTCCTGCAGGGAACTTATACTGGAAGTTTAGCAAAAGAAACTCAACAACAAAATTTGAATAAAAGGAGAGTATTATAATTCATATCTAGAAACCACTGTTGGCCTCTTAATTGTGCTATTCTATCCTGGTGCTATCCTACCAGTTCTAATACTGTTATCTCTTTTAAATGTGTTTGAGTGTGTGTGTGTGTGTGTGTGTGTGTGTGTGTGTGTGTGTGCACTGTAGGAGATCAAATTCAGAGTCTCATACTTACTGAGCAGATGTTTTACCACTGAGCTACTTCCTCAGCTCTGTTTTACTATGGAATACAGATCCATATACCTCCCCTAAAAATAGTACTTGTGCTTATATCTGAAAGTTATTGTGCAGGTTAAATTAAATGGTTCATATCACAACATGCAGCATATTTACAAAACTTAAAACTCAACAAATCTAGGTAATAGCAACATTGCTTTAAGCCACCTTAGAAGAGTGCTGCAAAATAGAAGTTGATTGAGAGAAGGGAATTCTGGGAATTTTCTACATACAGATTGTCTTTTATGGAAATTCTAATTATGTAAGATATCATTTAGAGCATTAAGATAAGCATGAAAGATGAAAAGTTAGAGTGTATTACCCCATGTTGATGGTAAACCAGAGCATTTCATTAATGTCAATTTTAAGGAAATTTTTATTATAAAAAATAGTCACAGTAATCAAGAATTTTCATATTTTCATTGTAGAATTTTATCTCTTGAATCACTTATTTCAGTATTTTAAAATTGTATCTAAAAGTATAAATACAATCATATAAAAGCAGAAAAATTTGCTGGAAATGACAAATTTGTGGATAAAATACCAAAAAAATGTAATTGTCAATTTAAAATATGCCTTGTACAATTTCAACACGAATAGTTGAATGACATCTACACGAAAATTTCTCAGGACACAGACCTATCTACTCCAGCAGGAAACAGAACCTGCTCAGTAGCTCCAAAGTATCTATGCTGTAGAACTTTTCCCTGTTGAAGCATTTGTTTCACACCATTCCATCTTGAAGTCAATTTGTCTAGGTATGCACAAATGTCCCAATACACATAGAATTTATTTATTTATTTATTTATTTATTTATTTATTTATTTATTTATTCAGGGTCTTACTATGCAATTCAGACTCATCCTCCCACCTCAACCTCCCCAGTGCTGGGACTACAGGCACACACCACCACTCCCCATTGCTGGCCTGACATGGCATGGGGTATTAGGGATCAGACTTGGGACTTTGCACTTGTGAGGTAGACCCTTGTGCCACCAAGCTATGTCCCAGCTCCACACAGAATTTATTATTAGGTAGTTAAAACCTTGAAAGACTTCAAATGATTTACATATTGCATTCTTAACCTGTTATGCATGTCTTGATATTGGTATTAGTGTTAGGATCTTGGGTTTGTTTTCCCTCCTGAAAACTAAGAAACAAACAACTGAACCTTTAAAGGATAGAAAAACATCTTTGCTAAGGGATTTATCCAGTGCACCTCTTATGGTATCATATCCTAATGCCCATAGATAAATATTTAGAATCTTTAAAAGCCAAAGCACCACATGATATCTTAGAAAGCTTGAAATATTTTATCAAAATTTAAAAAATACTAAAAACAGAAGAAACTAATAGGGGAAAAGTTCAAGCTAACACAATGTATGAAGAAATATATGATAATGTTAAAATGTTACATTTAGTATTACTAAATTCACTCGGAATGGTGACATTTAAATTCTTTCACTTTCTAGAACTACGATATAAGTGACTTTCTCACAGATTGCTAACCCCATTCTAAAAATCTCAGAGACTTTTAAATTATCTCACAACATCTGGAATTACTATAAGAAATAACTTTAACACTTAAGTTTAAGTATTAATTTATAAAAAGCAGTGTAATAGAAGGTGGGAAACACACTCTACAGAGAAAGATTTCACTTTATTGTATCCCTGGGATGAATATGTGTTATTTCCTTGCATCCATCTTTCTTGTGCCAGCCTTCTCTTCTCTATGCCATGACATTTGAGAAAATGAGACCAAGAAGGGTGAGCACAGCGTAAGTGCAGACCTTCGGGAAAGCTGGTATAAACTGCCCTTTGAGCCACATGGGAAAAGTTCATTTTCAACATAGGAAAAACAATCAGTGCAGAAGAAACAGAATCTCATGATTAAGAGATAAAAGCCTTGCAGTTTCTGACTATTCATAGCAGAGTTGTTGTCTTTATTTTAAAAAGCTATGAGAGTGTAGATAAGAATTGAGCAAATCTGGTCAAATTCAAATATGGCAAAGACCACACAAACAGCAGGTTTTTCTCCTTAGTTTCCAGGAAGAAAAAAAGGACAAAATCATAACTCTAATACCAACATCATAGCATGGGTAACAGGTTAGGCATGGAAAAATTAGTGCATGAGTTATATTTCAGAGGTTATTGTTGATTTGATGACATTCGGGCAATGGCAAGACATTGAGGTATCTCTTTGTGTCAGACTTCTCATATCAATGTCAAATCTGGTAAATGGCTTCCTCCAGCCATTAAATACTCAATATCTTTCAGTTTCCCTTCACTCTACTTATGACAGCTAGCAATGTGCACTTTTTTTGCATTATAGGGGGATTTCAGTGGCTGCTCCACCCCTAGACTCAGACAGCAGTAAGGTATTGTATCTATTTCATGTATCACCAAAACCTGAAGTACAAAGTCCAGTGCTTAGAATTAGAACTGAAAACCAGTAACTTCATGATGAATGAATGAATGGCCAAATGGGTATGAGTTGAAATCAGGCCTTATTGATCTTATAAACATGTTTAAACAATATAATAAGTGACATAAATATGGAAAAGAATGACAAACACCACATTTTCTCACATATGAGGAAGTTACAACATTGATCTCGTTGAAGAACAGAATAGAATAGTGATTACTAAGGCCTGGGAAGTATGCAGCAGAGGGAGGTATGGGGAGAGGACAGTTCCTGCATGAAGGGGCCAGCTGGATTAAAGGTGAACAGCGATTGCTACAGCACAGTAGGTTAACTATGGCTGACAACTAACTCCCTATTTCAAAAAACAGCTATCAGAGAAGATTCTCAGAGTTCCCACCACAAGAACATGACATATGCCTGGAGTGATATATATGCCAATTATGTGAATCTAATCATTATATATTATATATTTAAGTATG
>NW_004524605.1:19143228-19148233 GCF_000260255.1 Octodon degus
GTAATGGCAGAACTTGGGAGTCTGAAAAGCAGGAAGGATCACTGAGTCCAATCTGTGTAGTGAGACCCTGTACCAAATACATAAAAAAGAAAAAAAAACAAAAGAAAGAAATAGTGACAAAAATAAATATATGACACAAAATTCATTGATTTCAAAAACTATGCCATCGACAACTACAGCCCTTCCTCCCAGGGGTTTCAGTAAAATTGAAGTTTTTGCTTTTCTTATGCTGAAGATTATAGCAATATTATAAAAGAAATAATGGCCATTGGAGATGAAGAATGAGCCAAAGCTGGATGACACATAATATAAACCCTTCAACTAGTAAGTAAAATCATTATCTATGAATCAAGTCTAAATCTGTGTGAAGATTCTAAAGCTGGCTTGAATATTATCTAAATATCAATTTAATGTATTTTCTTGTGTCATCTCTCAAACTTCAATAAATTGGTTGAATAGCACAAAAATAGGATTCCTTGAAAAGTAATTGTGGTACTAACCAAATTTTTTTGCAATCCTCTTCCCATACAGATATCATGAAATTATACTGTTCATGGTGCACAAAATCCAAAGATAAGTAACTGAACTTGCTAAAGGTCTCCACCCAGTTTCAGTTCTTTTTGATGCATAACCACAGATACATAAATTTATTTTGGATTCATAATGATCCTCTCTCACTGGCTTAGTGAGATAAGGCACACTGTAATCGTTTAGCTTCACATTTTCAATTCATGATGAATATAGACTCAAGTCATGCTTTGACTATTCAATATGTCAAGAAGTGATAGATCATGATTTGGGGACTATTTTATCTTTGATTAAGAATGCTACATGTCTAATGTGATTTTAAAAAATAGCTTCTACATAAAATACAATTTGTCACAATTCTTACTTGAATTATATGTTTTAGTTTACATAAAAATCTAAAAGCAGAGTTGCAACATTATCTGACAAACTGGAAGTAGAGGCTATAAATGCACCCTGGTATAACATAGGGGGCCAGAATTGCTGAATGCATGATGCCAAGTTCCCTATCTAGGTTCAAAGATAGGTTGGCTTCTGCAATTGGCAGTGTTTCCATTTATTAATACCTAATGTGACTGACTGGTCTTCACTATCGAAGAAAAATAACATAGTGCAATCTCTCTTTTGCTTTTGGCATCCTTAGCTATCTTCTTAGTGTGGAATTCTAAATTCAGATAGCAATTTACCTTTGGAGCTCTGGTTGGAAAATATTTTGTCTAAATTTCTTAAATTAGGAAGTTAAATAAGTATTTAAATGTAAATGACCAGTGTCTGTGAATAAATGTCCTTAGAGAATTATGTTCTTCTAATTCTTTTTTCTCACAATGCAACTGTAAATACAGTTACTGTTAAACCTATCTTACAGATTAAAAACTGCGAAGAATAGTTCAGTAATGGGCAAAAAGAAACAATTATTAAATCTTCAAAGCCTTGGCAATGTCTTTTATCCTACCACAATGTTCAGCTATAGTAGTAGAAAAAAAAACAAATTTTTGAAGAGAATATGCAATGTGAAATAGAACATGGAGCACACACAATATTTCTAATTATACTTAGAATGTTATGGGCAGATAGAGCATGCTTCAGAGTCAGGACAATGATGATCCTTCAGGAAAGACAATATCAATGCACTTATGTAGAGTTGCTTTACTTTTTTAGATTGCACATTGTAAATAAATTATTCACAAGCTGAAATGAATATAACAATAAAAATTGTCTAAAATAAAAATGAAGAAGAATTTACAGATCAGTCATATAACAGTTTACTCTTTGTCAAAATCAAGAAACATATTCATATAATTAGAATTCTCAAAGTAGAAAGGGGTAAGCAATAAATATTTAAAGATTTAAAATTTCTGAATTTTGTTGAAATTATAGTACCACATTTCCAGGAAAAATGAACCTTTTTGCACAGGAAATATGAATAAAATCATACCAAGATACACAAAACTGAAATTGTCCAAAACTAATTGTAAAGAAAAAAGTCATTAAAATATATATAAAATATTAGAATTCTATGGAAGAATAAAATTCAATAGCATCTTATTCCACCTTAGGGGGAAAAAAGAGCAAGTGGATAAGAAACTAGACTAATTAATTCTTAATTCAAAAGACTGAAAAAAAAGATCTTTCCTCATTGAATTTTATACTTAGCAAACATACCTTTGTAAACTAAAATAGAGCTGCTTTAGAAAGTATAAAGGAAAGAGTAGTCACGTAGTTTAAGGAAGTACCAAGCTAAAATGCTGGATTTTGTACTGTAGGCAGTGGGAAATACTGAAACCCTCTGAGCAGAAGAGCAACAAATTTAAAACTGACTCTTACAGATACTAATCTGGCATGAGTATGGAATTTTAAAAAAAGAAAAGAGCAAAAGACCAAGAAGCACTGCAGTCTTTGGAAAACCAGTACAGCAGCTCATAGTAGAAATAATAATGAGCCAGATGTGTTTAAGATGTTTTCACTACAAATAACCACCCAACAGATTTATTTTTACCAACTAGGAAATAAATAACCCCACTTTCCACATTTGTCCTTATCTCATTGGTATCATTCTCAGTTTAATTGTATTTTAAAGTACAATACTTAAATAATATTCCAAATTACTGAAAAGTAGATTTTTTTCTCTTTTTTGAGCCATGGTCTTTCTGTGTAGTTCAGACTCACTTTGAGCTCAGTATGTAGTCAAAGCTGGCTTCAAACTCAGGGCAATCCTGCCTCAACTTCCCATGTGCTGGGACAATAGGTGTGTTCTGCTCTGTCCAGCAATAGATTCTTAACTGTCCCAAATTTTTGCTTTCTTTAGAATCTGAATCTATTGAGGATTATCTTTTGTTAATGATAGTCCCCAACTAAAATAAAATTGGATTCTATCTAAAATATGACTTGCATTATATGGGTTTCAAACACTACCCAATGTATAAAAAACACCATAAACACTGACAAACACATTGTTTATTATAACCAATTGACTCACAGCCCATTTAAAACTCTGAAATATTATATGAAAGAAGCCTTAACACACATCTGTAATCCTAACGCTGTGGGAAGCTATGGCAGATTCAGTCCTAGCCTGAGCAATTTATCAAGAGCCTTCTTAAAATAAAAAATGAAAAGAAGAGGTCAGGTATGGTGGTACATGTCTGTAATTGCAGCACGTGGGAAGCTGAGGAAAGAGGATTTCAGTAATTTCAAGGCCAGCCTGGACTCCAAAATGTTGAGCTGCATAGTGAGACCCTGTCTCATAAAAAGACACTGACATGCACAAAAGAGGAGATAGGATGATTTCTTCACATAAAAAGAGAAAAGAAGAAATAGGGATGTAATTCAGTGAAGAGACCCTACATTCAATTCCCCCGGTAAAAAAGAAATTCTCAGAATGAAAACTTTAAAATCTACATGTTTTATTTTTAATAAGACAGAAAAGAATATATAGTTTAAAGAAATTACAAATAAAATGACAATTGGACACATAGGTCCTACTAAAGTCTTCCTTCTACCTCAAAATAAATAAAAATATATAAATTCCTGTTGTGAGAACAGTTGTGTTTTATCCAACTTCATTTTTAGTACAGTCACCATAACTCTTGAAATGGGTCATTTGTAGAGATTGTGAAAACTCAGTAAATTTGAACTTTTTTCTCAGAAAGCAAATATGTCAACAAACAATCATACTTGTTACAAATGACCCCTAGAGGTACAAACCCTTAATTCTTGTGAATTATTTGAGACTTTGTCAACTGCAATATAAAGTTTTCAACAGGACTTCTGAAATGTAAAGTCAGGTATATTTTTTACGAAGACTTTTAGGATTTTGTGATTATCCTTTTGTTACAGAATGGTTAAATCATTTTCATCTTCAGCTATATATTTTACATGTGTTACACTCTGACCAAAAACATTGTCTTCATTTGGTCTATGTCTTGAATCCTTGTAGATTTGCATTAAGGGCATAGATTAATTGATCTGACAGTGAAAACTTCAAGGCAGGTCAACACTCAGGATGTGTCGTGGCTATTGCTGGCTTTCATCCAGATTTGAAAAGACCTGGGAGACCAGGCAGTGGGTCACTGGGAGGGCAGTGTATGAAGCTGCCAGGCTGGAACCCAAAGTGAAGTGGAAATGCCAGAACATGAAATGTCTGCTGAGGAAAACTACCAGCAGCAAGTGGAACCAAACCAAAAGAGTGGCCATAGGGTCTGTATCCAGCAAGGCCATAACCATGGGGCTTCTCAAGTTCTTTGAGATTTACACCTTTCCATAGCGCACCTGAGTCCTGGGCATGTGTGACCTAATGTTAACCCTGCTGGGTCTGGGCCTCACTTTAGTTCCACTCCTTTCTATCCCTTACATTTACTTTCTGGGGTGAGAATGCTTAAAGGATTATGCTTTCAGTGTCTAGCTTTCTTTTTTATTTTTATAGGGGCTCACAGCTAAAAGTCTGTCTTGAGTCTCAGAGGAGACTTTAGATTTAGGCTTTGAAGGAATGTGGAAATGGTTGACATCAATGACTCTTACAGATATACTAAGTACATCTTGCATATTGAGAAGGACATAAGCCTTTTGGACCCAATGTCAGAATGATATGCCTTCAGTCTAAAACGTTCCTCCAAAATTTCACTGTGCTCAGGGGTGGACTTTGAGATGTAATTAGATAACTTGAGGGCCATATTCATTGGATTGATGCATTGATGAGCTCAAAGTTGAATGTGCATTTTGAAGGTGAGGCCTGGTCAGAAGAGATTGCTCAATGAGGATTTGGCCGTGAAGGGTACACTTTTGTTCCAGGCTTCTCCCTCCTCTCATTGCCTGCTAATAGCCATGACTTCAACAACTGTCTTCCACTGTGCCTTCAACTGTGCTATTTCTTCACCAGAGCCAGCTACCCACAGGTTGAACCCACTAGAAATGGTGAGTCGAATAAACTTTCCTCCCTTAAGTGGCAGATGTTGGGAGCGCAGGCCCGGTGAGTGAATGAGAC
>NW_004524605.1:19150296-19157768 GCF_000260255.1 Octodon degus
AGATTTTGTACCACTGTTTTTTTTTTCTTTCTTTAAAATAAAAATAACTGATGTCAAAAAAAATAAAAATAAAAATAAAAAAAAATGGCAGATGTTTGACATTTTGTCCTAGCAACCTGAAAGTGACTGACACACATGATAATACACAGCTCCCTAAATTATGGACAAGTTCCATATGGGGAAATTGTCCATACATCTGATTTGTTTGTAAGCTGACAAGTTGAATCTTATATAATACATTTATGAAAGGTTACAGTTAAAACATTTATAAGCTGAGGACTTACTATAATGAATCAGAGTTTTAGTTGCAAAATGATTAACTTTGAGAAACAAAAAGGAAGATAAAATTAATGTAAAATTTTAGACCCAACCCTGAGCTGCCACTGCAGTCACACCTTGGGCACTAGGGCATGTGGAGTTACAAGGAATGGTGAAGTCATCAAAGTTTTCAATGATATGAAAGTAAGGAAATATTGTGCATAAGAGGAGATCAAAAAGCCAAAGAAGAGCCAAGGAGATAGCGCAGGAGACTAAGAGCCTGCTTAGGCAAGCACAGGGCCAAGGGTTAGATCCCGGGTACTATGTGCTGTGCAAGCCCCTCCTCCCATTTGCGCTGAGCTGGCCACTGAGTCTGGGTGAGGTGACACACACCTGCAATCCCAGGCTGGTGAGACTGAGAACAGATGAATCACTATGAGTCTGAGCTGTGTAGTGAGACCCTATACTAACTGCAGTAAAAAAATAAATAAATAAAGCAAAAGAAAGCAGTTGTATTCTGCTTAAGCAATGACGAAATACAAATAATTACAGAGGAAGCAAAGCAGATTTGGGTGGGTGACACTGATGATACTACAGAGCAGCCTTCCACATCTTTTGTGACTTAGCTGTCTTTGAATAATTGCCAAAATGTTTTATATGATGTCACATGTGAAACATGAGTCTCAAAACAGAGACCACGTATTTACATTGTAATTGAAAGTGCACCATTAAAAGAGTAAATAA
Organism: Octodon degus; assembly: GCF_000260255.1. Lineage (NCBI taxonomy): Eukaryota > Metazoa > Chordata > Mammalia > Rodentia > Octodontidae > Octodon > Octodon degus. Next base: position 19,151,299 of record NW_004524605.1, read on the forward strand.
AATCTGAAAAATACTATAGATACTGTGGAAGGGAAAGAATCTATCCCAACAGGTGGGAGCAAAACCAAGATTAGGGTAAGGAGAAAATAAGGGAGGATTTATATATATATACAGAATATCTTGGATAATTGTACTTCTTATTTCTGCTGGCCTGTTAAAAGGAGCAGTTAATTCTTAGATTATTTTCCTCTCTTCTTTTCAATTTTTTATAACTTTTTGATCAATTTTGCATGCCTATATCTAGTAATCTGAGCAACTAATTTTAAGACAACAATATGCCCTATAACAATTATTGTTGCAGTGCTACTATTTTGCTTAATGAAATCCTGTATGATTTCTCTTTTTTACCATTTTTATTCTATTTTTAAAAAAGCAAGATGATTTATGCCTACTCTAAAAATTCCATTAAAATGAAATTAGCAGACATTAAACACGAGTGGCAAGTAAATGGCTTGGATGATATTAAGGACCACTCAGCACTTGGAGAGAAACTGAAGGGAATGCAATCGTTTCACTGAAAGGGAAAGCATTATAAAATGATAGTCAAGTGCCATCTGAATCTTAGGATACTTTTGTTTTCCCAGCTCAATCCATTGGAATAGGATTAGGCTCATGTTTTGGGTTTTCCCTCCTTTACACTGAGCGCTTCCAATGCAATAAATGAAGGTGATACCATTCGTTCATTTAATCAACTTGTCAGTGACTTCCATTAGACTATTTAACACAGGTACTTTTACAAACACCCTGAGGAATGCCTTCCCATCTTTAACCAAAACAGCTGGTTCTATGCCTCACTTGCTGCAAGCACTACCATGAATGCAATAGTCACTGGGAATAGCTTAGAATGCTGCAAATGCTAGTTGAATGCTTTGGAAATATTAGCCATTGGCAGATGATAAACTCTCTTCAGTATTATTTATATTTGCACCGGATTTCAGTTCTGTGAGGTGCTTAGCATTTGTACTCTCACCTGCCTTGGCAAGCCTATTCTTGTAACGTGGCAGCACACATATAACACTATGCACTAAAAACATTATTTTTGTAATGAGTTTAATCCTCTGAAAACAATGCCAATTAAACTTCATGAACTGCATCGTCCTTTACCCTAGTGTCTCAGTGTTCATTCATGCTACCTGCATATCTTAAATAGCTGTTGCAGTATCAATGCCTTTATGTTTTCTGTTGAGTGTGTACCACTGAATAAGTGTAGAAATTCTATCTTTACCATGGGAGTCTTGTAACACTGAAAATAGTTTGAATATCAGTCATGATGACAATTTATGTATGGGACAAAATTTTGAGCTCAAACTCACAAATGTAACCATGTTGCAATAAAAAGTGTGTCATATCTCAAAATATATAAAATATCAGGAAACTAATTTAGATTAAGTTTCAAGAATTCCATTTTATCTCAACATTCAGGACACTGAGGCAGGGGGATTGTCTGGGCTAAGTAGTGAGTTCAAGCCCAGCCTGAATTACAGAGTAAGAACAAAAACTGAGCTTTACCTTAAATAAAGCATGCATCAACCAATATCCATCTATTTATTCTTTCAAAAACTTCATATTTCTTGAATACCTACTACACACCTAAGATAAAGTATTGAACAAAACTGACAGCAGTCTTAGCATCTACTGGGCCATATAGATATTAATAAAGTAACTATGTTAATTTGTATATCATTCTAATTTTAAACAACTTATCCACAGCAAGATCTGAAATGCTTTGACATTTACAGCACTTACAAAAAATCCCTAGCCTGTATATGCAAGTCAGTGAAATACCCCATTAAGAAGTGATAATCTTGTGCTGAAATCTTGAAGATTAACAAGAATTAATACAGGAAAAAAAGAAGATGATTCACAAGAAAGAAGCAGAAAACAGGGCCTTAGGGAAGTAAGAGCCTACTGGAGTGCTGAAAGATAAGGAAGAAGACAGTGTGGCTGTGGAGATGGGAGGAAAAGGAGGGAAAACATTGAGAGTAAATGAGAGGCTGAAAGGATTGTGGTGAGGATTTTACCATATTAAGAATACTAATTACTGTATGAATAATAGAAAGGCATGTGTGAATTATAAGTGGGGGGACATAAGGATATTATTTTAAAATAGACTTCTCACTACTCTGCTTGTTTTATATTTATTGGATTAAGTGAAATATATTTTAAGTGAATTTCATTTCATCTTACTTTTTCTTTTTTAAGGTAGCTACTACAAAATTTAAATTTGATATGTGCACTGCATATTTCTCATGAAAAGTGCTATCTGAATTTTATTTTCCTCTACTGCTTTTGGTTTAAGAATTTAAGGAAAAGTCAACTGACAGAGAATTCTATGCTTAGTAGGTGTCTCAGTTACTCTTCTCTCGTTGCTGGGACAAATACCTGACATCCAAAATGAAGGAAGGAAAGGTTTATTTAGTTCACAGTTAATAGAGGGTTCAGACCACACTCAGCTGGCTCAAAGACAGAGTGGTCTAAGCAGAGGGCAAGCTTTCATGGTGGCAGCAAAGAGCAGAGAGTAAAGGGGAGGAGTAGCAGCAGCAGTGGAACAGAGAGGATATCTGTTTCCCTTAAGTTGCATTCAGGCTATCCTCCCAGGCTGGGTGTAGTTCTCACACTCATAATCCCAGAAGTACTCACACATAATCACAGTGGGTCATGAGTTAATCACAGACTCTAGAAATCCACCCCATGACTGCATGAGGCTTTGGGGGAACAACTAGATGCAAACCATAACAATAGTTATTATTTTACCTTTCTTCTTTCCTTTCCCCTTTTGTCCACCAGAGTTATTCCCTTCTGAACAATTTCTTCCAGTTTTACAATATCTATTATACATTTCTATCCTTATTAGCTCTTTCAGTTTCTCACACCAGGGAGACAATCTGATGTGTACATGAGTCTGATTTTTTCACTTGAGTGTAATCTCATATTGAATTGATTTAGCCAGAAATGTCTCACATTTATATTTCTTTATGGTTATTTTAAGCAGTTTTTTTTTTTAAACTCTGAGATTCTTCCATATTGATTGCCTCTACTCAGTTTCTCACATTTTACTGACTGATGTCATAGTTACCCAAAAACTGTTGATGCTTGTTGGTATGTGTACTGGTTGGTATATTGTGTCAACTTGAGAAGTTTAGAAGTTCAATTAAGTGGCTTAGCAGAGAGCCAGAGTTCTTAGTTTGTAAACATCCTCACTCTATACAAGATGAAGATATAGACATTGTGTGATTTCTACAGTCACAGGCACAGGGTAGCTTGTTTATTATATAAGGATGGGAGAGAGGTTGGTTAGAAGCCACAGCTGCTTCCCTTTGCTCTTTGCTGTTTTCTACTGCCATAAACTGCTGTCCTCTGCCATGTGCCACTCTGCCTCGGAGCCAGCCAAGTATAGATTGAAACCTCCACAAACTATGAGCAATATAAGCCTTTCCTTCCTTAATTTTGGGTGTTGGGTATTTCATTCCAGCAATGTGTAAAAAGGAACTGAGACAGAATTTGGTACCAGAGAAGTGGGGTCATTGCTGTGAATACCTGACCATGTTGTTCAGGAGCTTTTGGGAATGGCTTATGGAGATAGGAAAGGTTTGAAGATGTTTCCTACTAGTGAAGAGCTCTAATGCCTTTGGCTCTTCTGTATGGAAGCTTCTGGTCAGAGCTCAAAAGACCAGAATGCGGACAGAAAGCCTTCCTGTAAAGATCAAGCTGGAGAGGTTTCTGATGGGAAGAAGCACTGGTTTTTGGACCTTGCATGATTTGTGTTATGGCTTGGCAGAAAGTTTGTCTGCACTTTGCTCCTGTCCAGAGACTTTGTCTGAGACTAAGTGCAGTAGATTATTTAATCTTATAAAAGAAATCTCAAGGTGGTCAAATGTTGAGGAAGTGGCATGGCTATTGTTGGGGTCTTTAAGCGATACCTGTTAAGAATCAAGAGCAAAGAGTTCAGCAGGATGGTTTAAAACATTGTAAGTTTGGCCAGAAAGGAAACACCAGGAAGACTGTGGGCTGAAAAGATAGAGCTGAGATATCCATTGCCCAGGAGGAACAAGAGAGGAGAAAGGATGTCCCACAGGGCATCACAAGAGGTGGCAGGTCCTCACCCTTTGCAGTAAGAATCCCCTTAGGAATTTCAAGGGTGAAGGCTCAGGATTCTGTGGTTCGATCCCCAGATCCTCATGCCTTACCAGACCTGCCCTTAAGGCATCTTGAGCCTGCCAAAAAAAATCCTTCAGAATGTCAAAGGTGAGGGACTTTGCTTTAGGAAGAAAGTTGCAGAGCCCCATGTTCCAGAATGGAGAGAGCAGTCACACCAGATTCGGAAGGATGTTGGTGTAGAGACTTTGTTCCCTGGAATCAGGGTCAGAGTGATCAGTGATCCAGGCACTTGACCCTTATATCCAAGAGAGAAGAAATCCTGGCTACTGCTCCCACTGGCATCAGAACTTGGCATCACCTATGAGGCATTGGTTTTAGGTGCATTCATAATGCAGGAGTTCTGAGGTTAAGAAGATTTCCACCTAGATTTCAGAAGGCCTGGGAAGTCAGGTAAAGTGCCACTGAGAGGGCAGTATGTAAAGCTTCGAGTGAGAAGCCTATTTAACACATGTAATTTTACAAACACCCTGAGGAATGCCTTCCCATCTTTAACCAAAACAGCTAGTTCCATGCCTCACTTGGAAACCCCAGAAGTTTGGAAAAACCAGGAAGCTTTATTGTTTGATAAAAGCTTCAATGAAGGATCAAAGCCAGATGCAAAGAAAAGCCATGAGAACTACCAGGAGAAATGCTCTAGGGATGGATCCATGTAAGGCTTTTTGAGCTCACAACTCATTACAGATTGCTTTGGATGTTCTACATGGAACTATAGGACTTAATGTTTGCCCTTCTGGATTGTGGACTTGTTTTGATCCCAATGGCTTGTATTCTGTTGTGTATGCCTTTTGTAATGGTAATATTTATCTTGTACCTTTGAATGTTGGAAGTATTTAACTTTACATTTGAACAGAGGCTCAAAGCTAAGAGATTTTTTAAATCTTAGAGACTTTGGACTTAGACTTTTCAGCAATGCTGAAACTGCTAGGACTTTGGCAACTGCTACAGATGCATTAAAATGCCTTTTGCACAAAGGGATGTGCATGGGTCTTTGGGGGGTTACCCAAGGGCAAAATGTCATGGTTTTAATGTAATACAGTGTTCAAATTGAAAATGTTAATAAGCATGTTTAAGTACCTAGAAACTAGTTTAAGGAAATACCTGGTTGCCAAGTTGTCAAGGGGTGGATTATCCTGGTTGATACATTGTGTCAACTTGAGAAGTTTATAATTTTAATTAAGTGACTCAACAGAGAGCCAGGGTTCTTAGTTTGTAAACATCCTCAACTTGTGTAAGAGGGCTTGAACATTGTGCAAGTTCTACACCCCCAGCCCAGGGTAGCTTGTTTATAATATAAGGAGAGGAGAAAGGCTGGCTAGAAACTGGTTATTGCCCTTCCCTTTACTGCTAGCTGTTTTCTGCTGCCATGCACTGCTTCTCTCTGCCATGTGGCACTCTGCCTGGGAGCCTGCTGAGTATAGACTGAAGCCTCCACAATCTGTGAGCTATATAAACCTTTCCTTCCTTAATTTTCAGTGTTGAGTAATTTGTCCCAGCAACAGGTAAAAAGTAACTGAGACAGTATGCAATGTAAGTTTGGCACTGAAGGTTCGGGTATGTGTTGCAGTCTTTCCTATCTGCCGTTGTGCTTTTTTCTGAAACTCTAAGTAGGCTAATTTATTTCTCTGAGCCTATGGTCATTTACTCTATTTCAGCCCTTCATCATTCCCAAAGTCAGATTTTTCTGTGAATTGGCTCTGTGTGTGTGGGGGGGGAGGGTAACTGTTTAAGTAGTAAAGAACAACCCAAGTCCTGGTTTTCCACAAATACACAGTTGGTATGTTATTTAAAAAATGGGAGTGTACTTAGACAAAGTAGTGGTTTCCCAAAAGTCTCTATCTACTTGCTCCTGGGTTAGGTCCAGGGTGACCATTCTATGGTTAGACATTGAGGGAATCTTCCCAGCTGCAGTCTGTTATCATGGATTGACCAACATTGGGCTCCTACTGCACACCTGTGGTCAGCACGGCCAACCTTAGTCACCCTCTGAGCTCACAGATCACCCAAATGGCAAAACACTGGGTGGGATCAAGTTCTAACTTCCTGTGGGCTTCCTACTGCTGAGGCAGACACACACCCCACAGCCACTACAGTGAGCTATGGGTGATGCTATTTGAAACAGAGGTCTGAGAGATTTGAATATTATAGCTTATGTCTAGATGTGTTCACAAAGCCTTGTATGTGGATAAATGCAAGTTTTGAGAGGTAATTGGATCATGGATGCAATAAGTGAATTAACCCCGATGATGGGTTTGTACCTAGCTGTGATTTTGGGAGATGGGGAGATAGATATGGAGATTATATATATATATATA
>NW_004524605.1:19166350-19172966 GCF_000260255.1 Octodon degus
TTGGAGTGCCTGTCATTCTGGTCTTCTGAATATGGGCTGCTTGTCATGACATGCCAGTTGCTGCTATGATGTCTCTCAGGTAGATGGTTGTTCAAGAAGAAGGGGTGGTGAATGAAAGCAAGAGACAGGAAAAGGAATATTGTGGGACTGTCGTGCTTCAAGGTTGTATATGATGAGATTTTTGGACCTGTGTGTAAACATAAGTATATAATTCTTTATGCCTATTTTTAAAATATATTCTAATTTAAAAAAAAATAAGTAAAAAAAAATAAAAATAAATAAATAAAAAGTTACTGGCTTTAAATATTCTTGATGTGATAGATCAATCACATGAACGGTCCCATGTTTGTGTGTACTACTTACCAATTTTGCTGTGTGACTGTATAGTTGCATTATTGATGAGGTTGAGTGTATTTCCTTCCACCACATTTAATATTTATTGGAAAACAGCTATACTTCCCATTCATGGTAACAAGTGAAAACAAAACACATAGATTACAAATGTATTCATATATAAAATAGTGATAACTCTCACCACAAAATTTATAAGACTTACATACAAAAAAACTAGAAAATATTATACAGAAAGTAAAAAGTTCAAGAAACATTTTAAGGTGAAACTCTTGAAGATAACACTTTACTTACTCTCTATGTTCTTTTTATTGGAGTGCAATATAAATAACAATATTTGCCCTTAGAGTCATTTTAAGTTTAAAATGACTGTGATAGGATGTACATTGATGTTGTACCAATATAAATGTCACACATAATGTTTTCATCTTCATTAACCATTGGTATAGTACTTCTTTTTTATAAAGAGAGATAAAATAAAACAAAGCACAGCTTCAAAACATGCTAATAGGAGAATAATAATAATTACTATACTACATATTAATTTCATAGTATTTACTCAGAGTAAAAGATGAAGGCATAAAATATTATCCAAACACTGTCAGCACAAATCTCTCTCCAATGAAGAGAAAATATCTATATGACAATCTTAATTATCCTTTGTGTATATAATATATATTTCCTTTTCCCTTCCTGCCTTATCTGATGGCTGTTTCATTCTTATTTTGAACAGCTGTTTCCCACTTCACATTATCTACTATACATTTTGGATGTTATTTACTCACTCAGCTTCTCAGACTAGTGAGACAATATGATGTTTATTCATGAGGATTTGATTTATTTCACTTAAGAAAATGGCCTTGAGTTTATCTTCTTTTATAACTGAGTAATACTCCATTGTGTAAAAATACCACATATTTTTTATTCATTCCTCAGTTGATGGACATTTGGATTGTTTCCACAATTAGGCTATTAAAAACTGTGCTTCTAGAAATATAGGTGCACATATATCTCTGTGATATGACATATCACAGTTCTTCTATTTGTCAAATAGGACCTCGAGTCCTAACTTTTTGAGGAACCTCCATACTAATTCCCACAGTGCTTATGCCAGTCTCTGCTCCCACAAAGAGTGGAGAAGTGTTCCTTTGTCACCACAGGCTTCCAGCATTGGGAGGTTTATTGATGATAGCCATTCTTTCTGGGGCAGGACAGAATCTGTGTTTTAATTTGCATTTCTCAAATGACCAAGGATGTTGAGCATTTTTAATATATGTATTTGCCTCTTGTATTTCATCTGAGATGTCAGTGTTCATCTCAGATACCTGTTTTTTGGATTGTGTCTTTGAATTTCGAGGAAGTGATTTTTTTTTCCAATTCTTTGTATGTTCTACATAAAAATCCTTGGTCTGAGGCAAAACTGGCTATAATTTTTTCTTGCTCTGTGGTTTGTCTTTTTACTCTGCTTGATATCTTTGATGTGCAAATGCTTTTTAATAAAGCAAAATTCCATTTGTTTGTCCTTTGTAGCATTTCCCATGAAGTCTGGCTTTTGATGCTGAAGCCTCTGCCTATACCTATGACTTCAAAAATTCTACCTATAATATAATCTCTTCCAACAGACTTAGAGTTTCTACTTTAATATTTAAGTCTTTGGGCTGGGGAGATAGCTGGCAGTCTAAGCACTTGGTTGGAAGGCACAAGGTCCTAGGTGGAATCCCTGGTACTATATGCTATGCCAGCCCTTGCTGAGCTGGCCACAGAAACAGGGCAAGGTGGTGCACACGTATAGTCCCAACCCTGGGGAGGCTGAGATAGAAGGATCACTATGGCTCTGATCTGCATGGTGAGACCCTGTACCAAATAAATAAATAAAAGATTAAAGGAGTATATTCAGGTTCAGTTCTTTGATCCATTTCAATTTTAGTTTACTATATAGAAATAGACACAGGTCTAATTTTACTCTTTGGCATGTAATATTTCCAGGAACATTTATTAAAGAGATTATCTTCCAGTGAATGTATTTGACTTCTTTGTCAAAGATAAGGTGGCTAAGTGTATTTGGAATTGTGTCTGTTTTCCACTGGTCCTCAGGTGTATTTTTTGGCAATACCATAGTAATTTTATCACAGTAGCTTTTTTATTTTATTGGCTGATAACAGGTAATTTAGAATTTTTATGTTTTCTTGATTTGATTTCAGTGTGTCTAGGAACCTGACCGATTCTTCAGTGTTTTTCATCTTATTAGAATATAGGTTTTTCCTAGTAGACATTGGTGGTCTTCTGGATTTCTGTACAAGCCATTGCAACTTCCCTTTTCCATTCCTGTTGCTTAGATTTGTGGTTTTTCCTCCCTTTTCTGATGAGTCTGGCTTATGGGATGCCAATTTCATTTATTTTTTCAAAGAATTAACTTTTTTATTCATTGGTTTTTTGTATTTTTTCGTAATCTCTATTGTATTGATTTCTGCTCTTCTCCCTAATAATTCCTCCTTTTTATCATCTCTGGCTGTGATTTGTTTTTTCTTTTTCTAGGAATCTGAGGTTTAACACTAGATTATTTGATTTCATCCTGTTTTCCTAAGCTGAGAGTTCACTGCTATAAATTTCCTTCATAGGACTGCTTGCATGGTGTACCCTAAGTTTCAGTATGTTGTATTTGCATGTGATTAACTGTATATACTGTTTAATTTCATCTTTAATTTCCTCTGTGACTATTGGTTGTTCAGAATCGTATTTCTTACTTTCCATGTATTTATGTAGCATTTATGATTTTTTTCTCATTTATTTCTAATTTTAAGGAGCCTGCCCCTTAGCTCAGTTCTTTAAGTGGCTGCTTCAACAAAGCAGTCAGGCTCAGGTTGCTGTGGTTCGATCCCCACAACTCAAACCTACCCTGAAGGCATTCAGACCAAAAAAAAAAAAAATCCTTCTGCCTATTTCCAATTTTATTGTACTATGGTCAGATAGTAAGCATGGGAGGATTTCAATTCTTCTATATTTACTTGAGAATTTTTTGTGGGCAAATATGTGGTCACAGGTACAGCTGAAGAATAGGTAGTCTGATGTTGTGGGGTGGAACACTTTGTAGACTGCCAACTGCGTTTGTTCACAAGTTTGGTTTAATTGTGATATTTCTTTGAATTTTGTCTAGTTGATCTATGTATTTGTGAGAATGGAGTATTCCCTACCACAACTGTGTAGTGCTTATTTGTTTTATCATATGTTAATATATGTTCTATATGGTTTGAGGCATTGGTATTTGATGCATATATACTTATGATTATCACTTCTCAGAAGTTTCTCTTAACAAACGTCTCATGACATTCTTCATCGTTTTTTTTTGTTTGTTTGTTTGTTTGTTTGTTTGTTTTTGCATTTAGGTCAGGGTCTACAGAATATCAGTGCATGGATCAGACTGCTAGTGATCCTCCTGTTTACAGCCTCCCAAGCACCGGGATTATAGGTGCATGCCACCATGCCCAGTCTCCTTAGGCATCTCAGCATGCCCTGGGGGTGGGGCTGGCACAACAGACCCAGGATTCAAACTCCCAGACCCTGCGTCTGCCTAAGCAGGTACTTTAATCTACTGAGCTGTTTGGCTGGCCCTTCTCTATCTCTTTTGATTAGTTTAGGCTTAAAGTTCACATTGTCTGCAAGTAGAATATCTCTACTTTTATTTAGGCTGCTGTGGCATGGAGAGTTTACCACTCTTTGACTTTTAGCCCATGATTTGTGGGGGGCATTATACATGTTTCCTGAATGCAGTATATTGTTGTATCTTGCTCCTTGATCCAATCTGGCATTCTGCTTCTTTTTATTGGTGACTTGAGGACATTTACATTGATAGTTATAACTGCCATGTATTGGCTTATCTTTTTTATATTTTTTCCTTATTGTTGGTTTTCTATCATTCTCCTTTGTTTACTTGCCTGTCTTGCCTGGTGGCTTCTTTCTATTGCTGTTCTTGTGTTTGTAGTTTTGTTATCCTTTTCTAAAATAATCTTCAGATCATTCTGGAAAAATAATTTCATAGTTATAAATTTCTTCATTTTTTTCTTTGGCATGAAATCTAAGGATTTGTGTTGAGAAATCTATTGTGATTCTCACTAGCTTTCCTTATAGGTGATTTATTTCTTCTCTAGTTAATTTTAGTATCTTTTTCTTGTGCTGAATTTCTGGAATCTTGATTATTATATACTTTTGTGTATATTTATTTTGGTCATGGCTATTTAGAATGCTAGATGTTTCATTTATTTATCTATCAAAATTTTTATCCATGATTGTGAAGTTTTCTGTCATTATTTCCTTGAAAGGTTTTCAGTGGCTTTTGCATTATTTTTTACTTTCTCACTCCAATCAATCTTCCTTTGGTCTTCTTTGCTTCATCTTGTAGCTCTTGAATTGAATTTTCATGATGCTTTGTTTATTCTGTCCCGGAAAAAGAAGAAAAATGGCAGAAGAATGAGCTTATAATAGTACTTGTGCTTACCTCTTGTCCTATGAAAATAGCATGAAAGAATACACTCAGGCTTACTTTTGAAGGAGAGAATAGAATAAACAGAGTCAGACTGTTCAAGTTATCCCAGATGAGGCCATAAGGTTAGGAAGTAGGCATGTAACCCACAGTCAGAAGACAGAGCCACTAAGCCAGCACCCTTTGACAGCAGCAGTACAAATGAGCCCAGCTGACATCAACCAAGCAAAGCCAAGTCAGCCATGTTCAGTTAAAATCAGCAAAACACCATAAACTAAAGGCTAAATAAATGATTATTTTATGTTTGATAGCATTAATTTAAAATTTGGATAAATGATGTATCATCTATGGGAAGAATCCATAGAAATGATTTATAAATTTATTTATGATGATTGGTTGATTGATTGATTGATTGATTGATTGATTGATTTTGGTGGTACTATGGCTCAAACTCAGGACCTTGTGCTTGTCAGGCAAGTACTTATTCAACTGAGTAATCTCCCCAGCCCTCTATTTATTTATTATTTATTTTACCAGGAATTAAAATCAGAGCCTTGTGCTTGTCAGCAGAAACTGTGTCACTAAACTACATCCCTGTCCCCATGCAATATCTATGGCAGCATAATTCCTATGCAGATCTTGGAATCAGCCTCCATGTACATTGGCAGATAAATGACTAAATAAAATGTCATATCTGTACATAATTGGTTACTACTTGGCTATAAAGAGAGATAAATTTGAGACATTTGTAGGAAAATAGATAAACATTAAAAACATAATGTTAAGTAAAGGAGACACAGAACTTTACATACCATATGGTTTCTCTCATTTGAGCAATCCAAAGTGCAAACAAAAGCAAAATAAAAAACTGATCAAAGGAAACAGGGAGATAGATCACACACAAATAAAATAAAATCCAAGAGACAGTAATTAGGGGAGAAGGAGAAGGATAGAGGTCATAAAAAAAGATGAGATATGTCAGGTACATGAACCAACTACCTATAATGAATGTAATCATTATTGCAGACAGGAACTAATGATAATGATGAAAATGTAGAAAGGAGAGCTACAGAAATCTCTTCCAAAAATGAAGAGAAGGGTGAGGGACAGGGGAATGAAAATAATAAAGATATGTTAATTACTTGGACCTAATTCGTAAGATGAATGTAAATATCATGAACAGTAGACAAATAATAAAAAATTAGTAAGAGTAAAACGTTATGTGAAAATAAACCAGAGCAACATGTATAAATATCATATTGTCTCCCTAGTGCAAGAACTCAAAAGAAGAAATAAAAATTGAAAAGTATAACACAGTTAAATGGAAAGTCAGAACTTAAGGTATAAACAATGAAGAGAGAGAAAGGAGAAAAGTTAGGAAATATGGAAGGGATAAAACTACATTTATATGATCAAGATAATTAAGTGAATAGTCCTAAGAATTTACATAAGGTTTTTTTTAAATAGTAGTTAATGGGTAGAATTCTCAACCTGACTAACTTTATATGCTGATATATGTAAACTAAGTCACTATACTGAGGATAACAATGTGTAATGATAAAACCATGCTTGAAATACCTGTGAGTGAGAAACTACTTTGGCAGTAACAATACACAATGTACTAACCATTGTTACTCTCCTAAAATCTTGTTTTGAGATTTTGTGCCATTGTTTTTATTTTTTTTCTTTAAAATAAAATAACTGATGTACAAAAAAAAAAAAGAAAAGAAATACCTGTCATTTTGATCTTCTAAAGGAATAATGCTTCTAATGTCATGTGAATTATTG
>NW_004524605.1:19173066-19173816 GCF_000260255.1 Octodon degus
ATGCAATAAGTGAATTAACCCCGATGATGGGTTTGTACCTAGCTGTGATTTTGGGAGATGGGGAGATAGATATGGAGATTATATATATATATATATATATATATATATATATATATATCAAATGTATTTATATACAGGTGATTCAAGTAGGAGGAAGGTGATACCAGCAATTCTTTTCTTCCTTCCTAAACATGTTTTACAATTTGCTTTACTATAAACAGACAGGATGGCCTCTCATGTCATTTCCTTAGGTTTCGTGCATGTAATCCAGTGCATGAGTAGCTATTCACTGTGGTGTGCTCATAAGAAAATGTGCGGAGAGGCTTAGCCACTGGTTTTCTCTACCTTGAGCACTTTTTCGTATATATCCTAGGCATTTTTGTTTCTTCTTTGGAGAAATGTGGTGGGTCTACCATCCATTTTTAAACCAGAGTTTTTATTGAGTTGTTTCGAATGCCTTATGACTGCCAGATGTTAACCTCATGTCTGATGTTTATTTTACAAATATTCTCTTCCATTCTTTAGCCTGTCTTTTCAATTCTATTGGTATTCTAGAATGAATTTCCAGAATTAAAATCAACTCATATTACATAGAGTACTATGCTAAGACACATACAATATCTTTCTACAATTTTTAATGCTGTACATTCCAATGTACTTGTGAAGAATATTTAAATTTCTGATGATTCATAATGTTTTGATTAAAAAGTTACTGGCTTTAGAGAGTTTCCTGCTACCCTGCGCCGGCGG
>NW_004524605.1:19178458-19179431 GCF_000260255.1 Octodon degus
TCAAGATCCCAGAAATTCAGCACAAGAATAATCCACTGAAAGCCCCTAGAGAAAAGAAGCAGATCACATTCAAAGGAAAACCCATCAGAATTATGGCTGACTTCTCTTCACAAACCATGCAGGCAAGAAGAGCATGGAGCAGAGTACTTCAGGTCCTCTATGAAAACAAATTCCAGCCCAGACTACTATACCCTGCAAAACTCTCTTTTAAGTTTGATGGAGAAATAAAATACTTCCATGACAAGGAACAGCTAAAGAATTTCACAATGACAAAGCCAAACTTACACAGGCTACTGAAAGATGTTCTGGAGAGGAACCAAACAATCAGAACTCCACGAATGAGATCAGAAGCAACCAACTAAAAAGGGTGAGCAATTAAACACAGGAGAAAAAAAAGTAAACGATAGCAGGTAAATAACATGGCAACTGTAAGTCAATACATCTCAATTCTAACCATCAATGTAAAAGGACTCAGTTCACCAATTAAGAGAAATAGACTGGCAGAGTTAATTAGGAAACAAAACCCAACAATATTCTGTGTACAAGAAACACATTTAAAACATAAAGATATTCATAGGCTGAAAGTCAAAGGATAAAACACAATACTACATGCCCCAGCACCTCATAAAAAAGCAGGGGTAGCAATCCTATTCTCAAACGGTCTCAACTTCAAACCAAAAATGATCAAGTGAAATAAAGAAGGCCACAATAAACTGGTTAGGGGAAAAATTAAAGAGGAAGTGGTAACACTCATAAATATGTATGCATCAAACACGGGAGCACCCACATATATAAAGCAAATCTTAATGGACATGAAAAATCTATTATCCAATACCACAATTTTAACAGGAGATTTTAACACACCCTTCTCTCCAAAAAATAGGGCAACCAGACAAAAACCTAGCAAGGAAATAACATAACTGAACCAGAGTTTGAAACAAATGGACTTGGTGGACATATACAGAGTGTTCCA
>NW_004524605.1:19183941-19185827 GCF_000260255.1 Octodon degus
GAGACAAGAAAAAATATCATAGGATTGTCCTGCTATAACATTGTATATAGTTTGATTTCTAAATTCCTATGCAAAAAGGTGTAATTGTTTTTTTCACATTCTATAGGGATTTACATTTTAGAATATCCATGGTTTCTGGAAAATAGCAGTTCCATGTATGGCTAAGGCATTTAATATCCAGACAGATAATGATGTTAAATTCAACTGCCTCTGTTACAAGGTAATAATATCATTAAGCTTCTCTTCTGGATGTTCAACAACTAAAATTTGCAGACCAAAAATTAGATAAATAGAGGGGCTTCAAGTATAGTCAATATTTTGGCCCTAGCACTTCAAGGTGAGAACTCAGGATATAGGAGAACTTGTGCTGTGACATCCTATAACTCAGTGGTGCCCCAAATTTCCTGATCAAGGAGATTATGGCGCCACAGAGGAAACTGATCAACAATGTATAGTGTGCCTAAGGAGAGTCAACTGGAGAGAAAAATTTATCTCAGGCTTTCACAGAGAGCAAATTGACCAACCAATGACCATGACTCATCCACATGACTGACACTGACAAAGGATCTACAAGGTGCTGTACATGGTTACAGCGTAAATCCTGAGAGGATTTGACTGGCATTGTCAGATACAAATGTTACATTTTTAGTTACATAGGTCTTGCTTTAACTTAATCTTAACCATGCATCAGAAAAGGGTAACCACGAGGCACAAAAAGTAAAGCTATATTAATGTGCTGAGCTGTAAAAGGCTCAAGTCAACAACTCCAGACATTTGCTATCAGTACTGATAGCTCAGTACTATTATGACTATTGGACTACATTGGGTTATTTTGCTTAATTAAGGTACCTACAATATTTAGACTGGTTTCAAGCGTGAAAAGGTCCTTTAAAGATGTCTCAAAATTCAGCTTCTTTAACTGCATTGGAACACCCATCTCTGAAGAAACAAAATGAAAAAGGGGGATATGTTAGGAGCCACAAAACTAGGAAATCAATCAAATATCTGTTGGTGCCTAAAGCAAACAAGCTACCTCACTCCTGAGATGAACATTCTGACTGGTTAAGGTTAGCTATCAGTAGCTAGGGAACCTGGTGTCATGCGTTACTAACTTCAGAAAAGTATAAATAAAGGACAGCTTTCTTGTGAAAATTAAAGGGAAGGAAAAAAAAATATATACACACACACACACACACACACACACACACACACAAGAGAGTTAGGATAGATATGCAGCTACTTTCTCTTAGTTCACTGAGAATTAAAGTTTGTGTTAATTTTATTTAGACAAGATACCATGTCTGCATCTTGTCCTCTGAATAACTACTATGAATACAATAATATTCGCTGCCTTAATTATTGTAACGCGCCTATTAACCTGTTTTGAAACTGTTTCATTGCTATTTTATCTTTTTTTCTCATTGAAATGAATAAAAATTAAAAAAAAAAAAAAATTAAGATTACATTACTGAGTGTTATGGGTAATAAAATAAAAAGTATTATATGAAACCTACTATTAGATAATAAATCAAAATATAAGCATCATATCCAAACTATGCCAAAAGGAAAATACATTTAGCTGATAACATTGGGTTACTGTGCATGTGAAAAGGAGAGATATAACTAAAATGAAGACAAAAAACCTTAATTGTATTTTTTGGAGAAAGCATATATTCCTATGTATAGTTAGTAGGTCAAATATTAGGCAGTCAGTTTGCCTCCAAACCCCTGTCTTCAGTTTACTGCATGAGAAAACAAAGAATCAAGACCACTGATTTGGACTCAAGGAAGATGTGAAGCTTCACAAATTTTGGGATTATGGTGTCTTGAAAAGACAGTGAAATTCTTATTGGCTCCCCAGCCCCCTTTTGATCTACATCCCTCTT
>NW_004524605.1:19186797-19188161 GCF_000260255.1 Octodon degus
AGCACAAGTCCTTCATTGTACTCCATAGACTTCCTAGCTACTACTGACCTTTGGGCCCTCCAAGCATGGATCCATGAAGCTGGAATGCATGATATTTTGTCATGGGCTCTAGGCCTCCAAATGAACTTGTGAGAGACATTGTTATGGGATCTAGCTTTTCAGATGGACTCCTGAAGGATACTAGCATCCAGGCCTCAACTGGACCCTTTGGCCTTTAGTGTAGGGACAGATTTCCTGCACTCTTATATATGATTCTTTGGATGATTATAAAATAATCTCATAAAATATGTCATGTATTGGATTATTTCCCTTCAAAATCCCAAACTACAGCAATTTCGCACCAATTTTTGTGCTGTGACCAACTTTAAATGACTTTTTTTTTGGTACTGAGGAAGACAGACTAATAACATCTTAAGGCAAAATGCATTGATCGATGTACAGTTAAAATTATTTCTATAGAAAATTATTATTTCTGAAAAATTATATTCTTTTACAATTTAGTCTAACATTATTTTCACAAACAGATATTATTTCTCAGCAATGCTGAACCATACAAGATCAAAGGGATTTTATTCAATGCATTTAACAGTGGCAGGCATTTCAAGGGAAGATTTGGTCTCATAAATAAAAACTAAGATCTGGTCCCAAATTCTCTAGACAAATACCATCTCCAAGATAATCTTTCAAGTTGTAACAACTTAATAAAAATATACCAACAATATTTTTGCTATGTAAAAATAAATTTTGTTTAGCAGTGTAATTTGTCACAGCTAAATCTTGGAAACAACTCAAGTGCCCATCAACTGAGGAATGGATTTAAAAAACATGGCATTTTTACACAATGGAGCATTCATTATTCAGGTATAAAAAAGATAAATTTGAGGCTTTTGTACATAAATGGATGCAACTAGAGACTGTTGCTAAGTGAAATAAATCAGATACACATGCGCAAACATCATATTGTCTCACTATTGTAAGAACCTGAAAGAGTAATGAAAATCTAAAAGGTACAACTGATACTGAGAAAGGGAATGACTTTGTTCAATGAGAAGGAAAACCTGGGATGAGGAAAAGGACAAAAGAAAGAATGGAAAGAATATACTTATGTATATATGCAAAATGGTTTGGGTAATTTTGCTGACAATTTCTACTGGTCTTTTCAAAGGAGCAATTAATACTTCAATTTTTCTTTCTATTCTTAACATTTTTCTTTTGAATTTCTTACAAATTTTTTGTTATTGTTTTGTTATTTTCTTTAAACCAACCTTGCACATTTATATGTGGTAAACTGAAAACTAATTTCAAGATAAAATCTTGCAATACAGCAACCATTGTTGAATTCCTGTTACTTAATTTAGTAAAAT
>NW_004524605.1:19188436-19192963 GCF_000260255.1 Octodon degus
AATTTTTATCCTGGGGAATATAGATCACCAATAAGATCATCAGTAGCATTCAAGTACTTGAATCAATAAACTTATGTGCCCTTTCCCCTAAATTGTAGCTAACTTAGCCTTTTCTTTAATTAGTAATAAAGACAATGAAATGATTCTGCTATCGCAGAAGATGCCTCCCAGCTAGTCTGTTAGATATCCAGGTAGTGGTTCCTGTTACTATTGTCTCCTAGAAACAACTGGTCATGTGAGGCATAGCTGGTCATTATGATGTATATTGTAAGAACCAATCAAAGACAACCAAGTACTTTCTTGCTTGCAGCCACATAAAAGCTCCATCCCTGAGTCTTCAGAGCCTGACATTTTGAAGGATAATTGATTCCTTGTCAGTGCCCACTGACATAAATAAATTTGCCTCCAAGTTCTTGGTGTCATTTCAGTTTTTCTGTTTGCCATTGCATCTGGCAATGCATCTGGTGCATTGGCCAGGAAAACTGACCATAGTCCCTGGTTGTGGCCCTCATGGACAGAGCAAGGACCTCTCCAGGTTTTGATGGGATGGTTCATCCTTGAGATTTCTCAAGTCCCCTTGAAAGTCTGGAGGAGGATTTCTGGCTCCCTGCTCATGTGGTTCCCATCAAAGTGTAAAAGTAGGAGGATACGGCACAGAGTGGCTTCTGTGATAAGATCCTTACTTCCCTGAGTGTGGACTCAGAAGAAAGAAAGATGGTTCTTGATCTGGATTTGTTTCAAGTGGAAGGAGCGAACCCAAATCTCATCTGAGAAACACAGGAGAAGCGCTTCAAGGACCCGGGACACATGGACCAGCTGGTAGATGCAGACAGAGAGTGGTGATGGTGCAGATTTCAGGCAGATAACTTCAACAAGCTGAAGAACTTATGCAGCAAGACAATTGGAGAGAAGATGAAGAAAAAAGAGCTGGTGGGAGATGGTGAGTCTGTTTCTGAGAATGTGTTAGATTTCAATGACCTCACTGCAGACGCTTTAGCAAATCAGAAAGTCTCACAAATTAAAAAAGTTTGACTCCTTATCAATGATGCCATCCTGAAATCTGATGCAGAGCAGTTAAAACTGCAGGTAGAACAGTTCAAAATCTTCAAGAGATTGGGAACCTTCTGCACCCCTCTGTGCCCATCAGTAACGATGAGGATGCAGACAAAATAGAAAGGTTTTGGGGTGTCTGCATGTTGAGGAAGAAGTACTCTCATGTGGACCTGGTAGTGATAGTAGATGGCTTTGAAGGTGAAAAGGGGGCCACAGTGGCTGGGAGTCGCAGGTACTTCCAGAAGGGGGTCCTGATGTTGCTGGAACAAGTACTCATCCAGCTTGCTCTCTGCTCCCTGGCAAGTCAGAACTATGTTCCTATTT
The DNA here is from genome assembly GCF_000260255.1 of Octodon degus. NCBI lineage: Eukaryota > Metazoa > Chordata > Mammalia > Rodentia > Octodontidae > Octodon > Octodon degus. The sequence goes on from NW_004524605.1 coordinate 19,189,814, forward strand.
ACACTTTCTTTTTCATGTGGAAGGAGGTCATGCAGGAAGTGGCTCAACTCAGGCATTTTGATGAACTTTATAAGGTGACTGGCAAAGACAGTGAAAAGTGAGATGACAACTCCTATGATGAGAAGTGCCTGATGCCACTTCAGAGCAGCCCATTGCTGCTCCGCACTGGGATGAATGGCTGTGGCCAGAGGACGTGCCCATCACATATGGCAGCCTGTCCCCCTGCTTTCTCCAGGAAGTGGGCTCCCATGACCATGACACCTGTGGCATCTTTCAAGTCCATCTGTTTGAGAAGATCGAGCAGTATGCGTTTCCTCATGACAAGTCATGGGAGATGTTTGAGGAAATGATCACCACCGCAAAGGAGTTCTGCCAGCCTCTGAGGATGCCATAACCACATCACAAAAATCATTTTGGGTTTTTGAATCATTTTGCCAGTAAGAAGCTTGACCTGGAGGCCTGATTTCCAAGCTCAGGAGCTTTCCCAGAGTTAGTCTCCTGTTCCAACTGTACAATTACCAGGCTTGCCATCTCCAAATCTGATAGGGTAGACCAAGTAGATGATGGAAAAGGTGGAAATTGTCCTTGTTCTCAGCTCTAAGATGTGTGCCACTACCAGGACCATCAGCATCATCTCGGAGAACTACCACACAGAGAAGGGTGTCATCGTTCCTGAGAAACTAAAGGAGTTCATGCCACCAGGGCTCCAAGAACTGATCCCCTTTGGGAAGCTGGCACCCATTGACAAGGAGCCATCAAAGAAGCAGAAGAAGCAACACAATGGAAGTGAAAAGAAAGCAGCAGCAAGGGATGTCACCCTGGAAAGCCAGCTGCAGAGCACGGAGATCACCCAGGTCTGAAAAATCCTTCCTCCCATCTACTGGGCTATGTTTCTGCCTGCTGGAAACTCAAAGGCTGCCCAGAGCAGAGTAGCCAAGAACTGACTCATCATCACCCCGCCAATGTGACTGCATTGCTAACAAGGACTGTCTGCTGGGCATGGCACATGTGTCCCTGTCTCCTCACATGGGCATGGGGTTGGCCATGATGACTGATGAAGCCATGTAATAAAGCATTTGGGGAGGGCTTCACACACACACACACACACACACACACACACACACACAAAGGGGGAGGATACAATCTATCTGTCTGTTGGTCCGCCTGCCTGCCTGATTCTGGGACTACCCCTGGAGGCATCGCAGTTAATCTGTCTGTCAGTCTTGCTCATCTTGTGCAAGAGAGTCTGCTCAACTCTTGTTGAGCAAGACCATCCTCCAGGAACGTCTCTCTGTCTCTGTCTCTGTCTCTGTCTCTGTCTCTCTCTGTCTCTCTCTCTCTGTCTCTCTCTGTGTCTGTCTGTCTGTCTCTGTCTCTGTCTCTGTCTCTGTCTCTGTCTCTCTCTCTCTCTCTCTCTCTCTCTCTCTCTCTCTCTGTCTCTCTCTCCCCTCCCCCACCTCTGGGGTGCCACCCTTTGTCTGTTGTGCCATTGTTCAAGGGTACACAACACACACTCAGGAAGTCAGAGATGGAAACTAATTAATCAAAACCCACAGTCCTTGGCTTCAGGAAAAGGGACTTTTCTGAGATTATGGAGTGAAAAATGAAGTCACACCACTCAAAGAAAATAAGAAAGAGACCCATTCTTCCTGAGAATTCTCCCTGCCAACAGTTTCAACACAATGATCACCACCCCAGCTCCCATCGTGCCTACTTCCAGCCAGTTGAATTAATTCCAATTTAATCAGTCAGTGCTTGATTTTGGCCACAAAGCCCTCTTCTCTCCAGGACAGCCTGTTTCTCACCCCCATCATAGTCTGCCCCTTCCCAGGCCCATCGTAGTCCCTCTAGAAAAATAAATGAGGCTTCAAAACTAAAAAAATGTCTATAGACTGTCAAACATCTTCTGCTTATAAAACCAACTCAAGATCCGCAAGCTACCAATGCCTTTATTATTGCCCTCCATCCACATTGTCTCAGTCTTCTGGCACCCACAGCCTGCTGGCACACCTACCTAGACCTAACACCTTCTTTCTTCTACTGTAGATTGACTTGTCTACCTGTACCTCTTTCAAAACACCCCATTTCTAGACTCAAAAGTCAACTGACATAGACTCAGTCTCCCAGAGGTTCAAAAACTTGTTTACCCTCTTTGGAGAATTTCACACAGATAACATCTCTCATTTCCCAGCAAAAAATACAGCTACATTTCTGATTAACAATGCCCACGCTGCTTATTGGAAAGACACAAAAGCTCTGCTACAATATCTGGCAGAAACTGGCTGCAAGAAAGAAACTATACAAACTTCTTGGAGCTTCTAGGTTCTATAAAATCTGAATCTTTGAGTTCACAAAGCAATGATGTTGATTCAAACTGTCAACCCCTGGAAGTCCTCCATGGCCAACCTTTGTACTCTAACAGCCACTGACTTTCTGATTAAAAAAAAACTGACAAGCTCACCTTAAGTCAAGAGCTAATTATTCAGGTGCCACATGCTGTGCTGTGCCTCCTGGATAACTATGGATCACTCAGTCCTACCACGTACCTGCCCACAAAGCAGGGCCCAGCAGATCATGACTGCCCAGCACTGGCTGTTTTCAAACTGACCAGACTTAAAAATGAAGCCCGTAACAGATGCTGAGTACACTCTGTATATAGATGGAAGTAGCTCTGTTAGAAAGGGAGGTCAAAGGACTAAATAGGCTATAGTGACCTTAGACAAAGTTATTTTGGCCAAAGCTCCTCTGCCGCTGATTCATGACGCTGCTTGGAAACCTGACACCCATGTCATCAAACTTGCATTTGACATAATCTGATCCAGAGGCCTAAACTCCTCCAGGATTCTAACTGAAAAATCAAAGCTAGCCAGAAAATCTTGACCCAGTACTCCCAGAAAATTGACCTTCATCAGAGCCACACACAGACCTATGTCCCCATCATGTGTTCTCCAAGTTAAAGCCACAGCCCTGGCACCAGTATCCTTGCAGCCAGCTCAGGCTTCAGCATCTCTGTCACCAGCTCTCACCCTCACCCATCATAACAGATATCTGTTGGTGATTCTATGTAATCAGGGTAGCCCAAGGCATTCTCTACCCAAGGTGAGAGAACAACAAAAGTTTGTAGGGTCCTGCTATAAAAAAAAAAAAAAA
>NW_004524605.1:19193918-19201719 GCF_000260255.1 Octodon degus
TGTTCAGGGTCTCACTACATACTTGGACTTGTAGTGATCCTCCTATTCTCAGCTTCCCAAGCCCTGGGATTACAGGCACATGCCACCATGCCCAGTCCCAATCCCCAACTCAGTGTGCCCCGGGGGCGGGTCAGCACTGCACACAGGGGATCGAACCTGGCCACTGCTCTCTGCCTAAGCAGGCCCTTTAGTCCTCTGAGCTATCTGGCCAGCCCTTGCTGATATTAATGGATACAAAATATCACTCCCTTTACAAGAATGAAAATTATGAGTTTTTGACTGAAAATTGTGTGGGCAGCCCTAAAAACAAGCTAAAATAGGCCAGAGCTGAGGCACCTCTGTTTCTTTTCTGAACTAAGCATCCCTGTTCTACTCTGTTCTACTCTGTTCTACCCAGGATAGCAAGTAGTTTTCCTTCTGTTCAAGCCATTCTCAAATATTAAGGTTTATTTTTAACCTATATTACAAGGCCTCTGTGAAAAATATAGGAAATTAATAAATGTGTTAATATTCAATAACTGTTGGAAAATGATTCACATTTAAATAGTAGCATATGGGAACAATAACTAAAATAATTCCAACAAATTCTGGAATGTAAAATAAAGAAGACAATGTCTACAATCAGGAGACCATAAAGTCATGTTATCTACTTATTTGTGCTCTTGGTAAAGATTGCCCCTCAGAAGGGCTGGTGAGATACATCAGTGGACTGAACACCTGCTTAGGCAAGTACAGGGACTAGGGTTGAAGCCCAGGTGCCACATGCAGCACCAGTCCCACCCCTGGGCATGCTGAGCTGGCCACTGAGACCGAGCATGGTGGCACATGCCTGTAATCCCAGCACTGGGGAGGCTGAAGCCAGGAGGCTCATATGGGTCTGAACTGTGTAGTGAAATCCCATATCAAATATATTTAAAAAAAAAAAAAGATTGCCCCTCAAAGATGATGCTGGATTCTACATGCCTTCACATGTCACATGGTCAAAAGGGACAGATTTGCTTCCATAAGCCCTTTTACAGGGCATTAATCTTAGTCTGAAGAAAGGAACCCTAATAAGCTAATCACCTCCCCAAGGATCCTGCTTCTTAATATCACCACCTTTGGGTGTTACATTACATTATACAAATTTGAGGGACCACATATATTTGAACCACAACACTGGAGAAAAATAAATTCTATTTCTTCGCTGAACATAAAAATAATTTTAAGGGGCCCGGGAGATGGCTCAGTAGAATAAGTGTTTCCCTGGCAAGCGCAAGGGTCTGAGTTCAATCCCCGATTCCGCTAATAATAATAATAATAATAATAATAATAATAATAATAATTTTATTCAAAACCAAAGCTTTCTTTATTATACCTATGACAAAACCCTCTTAAAGTAGATTTGGATGAGCATTCCAATGTCCTGACACTTTTCAACTCACAATATATCTAGGTTCCCAGTCTAATTATCTGGTCCTTTTCCTGCCCTCCTTCATAGATTTGGATATTTGAAAAAACCTCTATTTATTTCTGGTGAGAATAGCAGCGCTATGATATGAACTATCACAAGACAGCAAATACTCAGCTCACTAGCCATACTCACTCTTCTAAAGTCTAGGGTGGTGGTAGAACAAACTTTCAGGCTGAAATTGGTTAGGGTAAAGAAAGTTATATTCACATCTCTACAAACCTCCAGGGAAATGCACTGACTGAGGATCATGCTGACATGCAGGTGGGCCCAGACCCTTCCTCAGTTTATCTACTTCACTTGCCTTGGGTCAAAGCAGGAACACAGGGGACCCTCCTCACTTTCTCAGCCTGTTAGCACATTTCATGGAGGTAGGAAGAGATGATTGAACAGTTAAAATGTGTACAATTCTAATTAGACGGCCTGCTCAAATAAGGTCACGGAAGATAGAAATTCTGAGAAGCAAACACCTGCAGAAAGGTTTAAAAAGGAACTACTTGGCATCATTGATTTGAAATCTCTTCCCTACTAATTCAGCATAACAGGAATATTAAAGTTTAGTATATTTTATAGAGCAAAATAAGCTGACTATTTTTGTCAAGATATAGATGGTGATCTTTCTATAATTGCAGAGTGTTAAGGGTGAGCAAAGAGCACCTCTGACATGGAAGGGTGCAAACATAATTAATGTACTCTGCAACCAATAATTGCAGTGTCTTCTGCATGGGAATGTGTCCCTAGTTAGGCTTTGACCAAGGTCGTTTTGTTCACTGTGATCTTTCATACACAAACAGAACTAACACAGGTGAAGGACAATTTGTGTTGGGAAAATCAAAACACTTCAGTGGATAAACACCAGTGTGAACAGTAACACCTTTGACAACTAAGAGTTAACAGGACTGACTTGTTTGAGGATGAAAACGTCCACTTCACTTGGCTCCTTCACAGGGTGTTGTTTTTAGCCCTCCCCCATGCCATTTATCTGCCAAGATGTATTTACCTAAAAGCTTTTGCGCTATTTAAATGAGATTACATTTCAAACTACTTGCAAGGTCAGAGGAAAATATCACAGATTTTGGCAAGATCTCTGCCATTTGTCCAATTAACTCACAGGTGATCTGAAAGTAAGTCTGGTATTAGGGAGAGGAAGTCACACAATGTTGATGTGCTGAACATCTGAACTATGGAAGGGTCCTGAGAATCCAGAAAGCAAGACTGTGACAGAGTGTGCATGCCACCTGAGGGTACAAAACTCAATGGGTATTTTTAGGACTTGCTGAAACCATAGGAATCTCACCTACACGGTGGCAGAATATCTAGTCTACAGAAGAATGGCCTTGGAGTTGAGAAGCAGCAGGCCTAAATTGTGCTTGTGGGTTGTTTATTTGTTGTACTCAACTTTGCAGGCATTTTAAGTATTTTTCTATTTTCAGCAACATTTGGGTTATGGGATAGGAAGGCAGTGTTTTCCTGAGTCTGGTTTAAAGTCCACCTAAATCAGAAGCACCTGGGAAAACTGAGAGTCCTGTACCCTATCCTTGACTTTCTCTGATACTTGCTCCTTAAAAGGTGAGAAATGATAGTTGGTATTTATACTCTGCACCTTCAGTCATTGTGCTGCATTCTAAGCTAGAAGTGCAAGCACTTACTATGCAATTCGGATAACAGTTGATTAAAGCTACAGAAAATAATTGGCAATTTAGAGGTAGTACATGGATTATTGTGTACTCTCTCCATTTTTCTTGAACTAGAAGGGAAACAAGATGGAAAGAACAAGGATATTAAGATATAAGTTTGTCCATTTTGCATAATTTACCCCATTTCCTGTATTAATAAAATACACTGCACACATTGCAAAAATTTTATGTAGAAATTATGTTAAATGTTTTAAATATTAAATTCATTCCAAAATATTATTTATTGGGCTGTGTAAAACAGCAATTTTTTTTTACATGTAGGTGAATTAAAAACAAGTGACCAATGATTTGTTAACTTTTCTGTATTTACATTTCTTTCATTCTGGTCCCTAAAGTTTTGCCAGTCTTCACAGAGTATTGCCAAATTAGTACAATAAATGTTCTTATAATTTTAGAATACCTTAAAGGATTTTCCCTTACAGCACGGGTACAAAATAAGATACATGTTTCATACTATCCTACTGTGAGAAGAAAAGGACTCCGATAATTCTCTACAAGGCAAAATATTATCTTTCACTTCAACTTAGTCACACAAAACACTTCTATTTTAGGATCTGAAATCTTGATAAATACTGAAATCCTGGTTTTAGACTTTTGATTAAGGAAACATTATAGTTTTTATTTTACAAGTTGGCATATTTCTTCTCTGAAAGAAGATTTGTATTTTTCAGCCTTGAATTCATGCTTTTGTTTTTTATATATAATGGACAACTCTCCTAGGGCTAGTAAAACCTTCCTCCACATATACTCTCTGTTATCCCATTTATTGTAGCAATGATTATGACATGAAGACATATTTTGGTGCTAACACAGCTATATTATAGGCTCAATAGCTAAAGTGGCAGAAGAGAATGGCCCTCTAAGGTGCAGTTTTTGAGAAAATATTGTTATACAATGTTCAACTAGGGAAAAACAGATTGCTTAAATGTGTTAGTTGAACACTGATTACAGTACTTTGGGGGATCATTGGGTAGGGTTTTGAATTTGAGGTTTCTATGAATGTGACAAAACCTTTTCCTGTCTTCTAGAAATAAAATCTTACATTAGGTTACCAGAGTCTAACAAAAAATGAATACTCAAATTTCCTCAACCAATCATCTGCATAATGTCCCCTCCTTAGGACTTTGACTTCTTCCCCATAGATAGAATGAATAAAGGAGGTTGTCAGTACCTATACTGATCAAGGAAGGGAAATATGCATTTACCATTCTCAAGAAATAAGCAAGTACTGCAGGACGCAATATTAAGGTATGTCTCTTGTTCTTCTGAGTGCTGTTACAAAATCAGTCAGAAAACCTGGAGAGAAAACATTCTCTCAGGCTTTCACAGAGAGAAAATTGGTCAAGCAATGGCCATGACTCATCCACATGGCTGAAATGACAAAGGATCTACAAACTGCGGTACAGAGTTTCAGGGTAAACCCTGAGGGGATTCGACTGACTTTATCAGATACAAAAGTTACATTTCTTGGTATATGGGTCTTGCTTTATCTTGGTCTTAACCATCCAGCAGAAAAGTATAAAAACGAGGTATGAAAAAGTCAAGTCACATTAATATGCTGAGCTGTGAAAGGCTCAAGTTAACAACTTCTGACATTGCTAGTCCTACAGATAACCCACTACTACTACTATGTACTACTGGGCTATACTGGATTATTTTGCTGAATTCACACACCTACAATATATGAATGGCAATGCAATACCCATCTCTGACAAAAGTAAACAAAAAAGGGAGATATAAATGAAGGTCCATTTTGTAGTGAAAAATCTATCTATCTATCTATCTATCTATCTATCTATATATATATGAAGTAGCATAAATATACAGCTACTTTCTCTTAGTTCAATGAGAAGAAAGTTTTGAACTAATAGTGTTTAGACAGGATATCATGTCTGCATCTTGTACTATGAATAAATACTACAAAGACAACAATATGCAATGTATTAATTATTGCAACTGTTCTACTGACCTGTTTTGAAACTATCTCATTGCTACTTCTTTCTCAATAACATTAATATAAAAAAATCAGTCAGAGAGCTTGCTTAAAGTGGTATCAGAAATCTGTTCATCCCCCTCATCTCTCAGTCAGTTCTGCTTCTCTCTGTCTCTCAATTCTTTCTTCTGTTGGGAAGATTCTCCTAACACATCAAAAGGCAGCTCTGACTCTATGGTCAAAATCCTCAATGTGAAGTTCTATTTTCTTTTGTAACAAAACTCCAGAAAAGGTAGGCAGACCAGGACTAGTCAAGAAGATCTACAATATTCTCATTCAAGAATCCTTCTGTCTTACTGACCCTCTGTTATTACTATGTAACTTTCATTCTAAAGATTAGTTTGATAAAACATGGAGCTATCTGGGTGTTATAGGCAGGAAGGAGGGTGAAGTGGAAGGAGGATAAACAGGCTGCCTCTCCTTGCAACATTGCTCCCTTCCCAAATTATCCTGCACTTTCTCCCAGGTGACTTCGTACATTTCATTATCATAAAAGGCTGACATTGTTTTATTACAGAGGTCAGTAGGTCAATTCTCCAATAGTGGTATCATAACACTGAAATGCACACGCCTGTTGACCATACGCTACAATGTTCTCCCACTATCCTCTTTTTGTCCCTATTGCCTTCTCTAAGTCCTACCAAAAAAAAAAAATATCAGCCCAATTCTTTAATGATTCATCATAGTGATTAGCAACAAGTAAGATTATCCTTACTTAGAGGCAATGCACAAAGGTTGAAAATGGTGTTTAGAAAAAAAAAAAGCACCAAGTTTCTGTATCAGTAAACACAGGGATATCTATGAATGTACTGTGCTAATTTAGGCAGGTCACTTCATCATTCTGTTCCTCAGAGGTATTCTAAAAATAAACCACAAGAGCATTACTAATTGGACTGGTTTTAAATATATCACAATCCCCTGAGTAACCTACTAAACATGTAGATTCCTGAGCCTTATCTTCAATAACCTGTAACGGGTTGATAAATGTGAATATTTCTAATAATCAGGAAGTAATTTTGATCAAAGTAATTAATCAATGAATATTTGTTGAAAACACTACAAAGGTATCTTCCAATTCTTTTAATTTACAGGGACTTGTAGAACTTGGTCTTGAAAAATAATTTTATATTAAAAGTCTCCTGTGCATGAAGCTACTATTTGTAAATTGCATGGAACAATATCTTTTTTTTATTTAGTTCAAGACAGCAAATTTGGTCCCAATAATAAAATTCTTCCCTTCCTCTTTTTTTTTCTTTTTAGTCTTTTCTTCCTCCTCTCATTCTCCTGCTCCAGTGGAGTCTGCTACCAAAAGCATCTGGGCATGTTGGCACATGCCTGTGTACCAGTTAGTCTGGAAGCTGAGACAGGAAGATTAAAGGTCTGAGATAACATGGAGAGACCACATCTCATTGAAAAAAGGGGGAGGGATTTGCATAGCCTGAATGGCCAAAGATGATGCCACCCTTTCTTCTAAATAGGTTCCTGTAACTACAAAATTAAAACTCCAAGTCATGAGCAATTTATTGTTTCTTTAAGAAATTTTCCAGGAAAAATCTTGATAAGTCCTCCTACAAATTAAAATGAAAATCAATTTGGATTTAATATCATCTAGCTTTGATTGGACAATAAACATTGAGGAGTAATTTCATGAATACCAAGTGCCTATATCTTAGAAGATAATGGTACCATAAAACAAAGCCACTAAACTGCAAATGGGCAGCATGCCTTCCTAATTTTTCCAGGGGTAAAAGGTTTATTAGTCCATGTGTTAGACAGAGCAGTGAGGCTGTGTTGTTATTGGAAACTGTTCCACTTAGGATTTGTGTTACCAGATGGAAAAATCTAAGGAAACTATTCATTCTTGTAACAACATAGTTACACGTATTCCCCAGCCTGATACCAATTGCACCTTGGTGAATTCCAGGGTACACACTTTACATGAGTCTAGAAAATTCTTTGTGTGGGTTTTCTTTTTGCTCAACAGGGACAAAGGAACCTAATAATTTGAAAGAATAATAGAATATAATAAAATATGATGAAATATCTCTTCTTTTGATATAAGCATCTGTTTAATGAAGAATTAAATACAGGCTTTTTCATTTAGTTCCAAGAAGCCCTCCAGTACAAATTGCTATCTTCGGGAACCTCCGGGAGGTCCGGGTCTGTTTCCAGGGGAAGCGCTGCCGGCGTGGAGTCTCCTGGGGGGGGGGAGGGGTAAGCGCATGCAGCCGCGATGAGGCAGAAGCACTACTTGGAGGCTGCGGCGCGAAGTTTACGGGACAGCTGCCCGGGCCAAGCCCGCTATCTCCTCTGGGCCTACTCTGCGGCGCACGGTAGGGAGAACACCCGTCCGCGGTGCTTCGGCTTCTCGCCCCTCTCACCTCTGTTTAGTGCGGCCCTCGGAATAATCTAAAGGAGAAGGCGGATCGATCTGCCCTTCATTTAAAAACAAGACCTAGAGATGACAAGAGCACTTTTGAAGAAGCATGTCCATATTGTTTCCAGTTGTTAGTACTAGATAACTCTCGAGTGCGCCTCAAACCCAAGGCCAAATTGACACCCAGAGTACAGAAACTTCTTAATCGTGAAGCTAGAAATCATACTCTCAGTTTTAAAGAAGCAAAAATTGTGAAGAAGTACAGAGAGTCCAAAAATGTATTG
>NW_004524605.1:19202709-19205574 GCF_000260255.1 Octodon degus
TTGAACTCAGGCCCTTGCGCTTGCAAGGCAAGCATTTATTCTACTGAGCTATCTCCCCAGTGCTTAAAACCTATTTGTTTCTGTGACCTAAGTTTTCAAAGCAACTGAGGTCGTATATTAAACATAGATCTTTATATTTTCACTCAGTTCTCCAAATTATGCCACATCCTTCCAACTAATTCATACCTTGCTAGGCTTAGAATCTCTTCTAATTGATTGGAACTAACATAATTGGTAACGAATAAGGAGAAAATGTAGGGCCGGCCAAACAGCTCAGCGAATTAAAGCACCGGAAAGCAGATGCAGGGGCCAGGAGTCTGATCCCTAGGGCCTGCTGTGCTGGCCCTGCCCCCAGGGCGCTCTGAGAGGGTGATGGAGACTGGGCGTGGGGGTGCAGGCCTACAGTCCCAAGGCTTGGGTGGCTGTAAACAGGAGAATCACTGAGTCTGATCTAGTAGTGAGACCCTGAACACCCTATAGACCCTTCCTTAAAATATAAATAAATAAATAAATAAATAAATAAATAAGAAAGTGTAACAAGAGCACAAGCCTCACAAGCCTCTTCACCATTTAAGGGCTTTGATTTCAAAAATCATGGAAAGATAATCCATGGTTTTTAAAAGAATATAGCTTGTTTCTGAAGTAAAACTGTTATACTATACACCCCTGAGAGTTTACTTTAAAATTCAGAGCTTCCAGAGTTTAGGTCCATGTCTTGCTACACAGATATTTTTAATGAGTTAATCCTTTGAGCTGCCTAATGTGTACAAGAAAATTTAAACTTTTAACCATTTTTCTTGAGCTATAATTTCTTATTTTTAAAAAAGAGATTTTTCACTTTGGAAGTAATTACATACCCTGACCCAAGAACTCCAATAAGAAATAAAAGATACAGAAAAGAGAAAACAAAGCAGAGAAAACATAAAACAAGGAGAAGGAATTTTCTGGACCAAGTTTAAGACAGAGAGGAGATCCATAAGAAGTTATAGTGATATCTTACAGAACCTAAGGCCAAAATAAGGACCCCTGTTGTGCAGGAGCCCTTTCTCGCCTACTCTCATGGCTGCAATGAGTTTAGTGGCTTACTTCTCCCACTGCAATCAGCTATTTCAGTTCATTTTTAATTTATGTGGCAGGCAAAAACTACAGATTTGCTAAATTACATATTCAGGTAATCAAAATGAGTGTAAGCTTTTACTTTTTCAGTCTCAATTTGTAATTCTCATGGACTTTATTAATCTGACTGGTTTGGTATGTGTAGCTATTCTTGCCCAAATCAAATGTAGCCAGAGAGTTAGGCTCACATGTCCAAACACAGAACCTTGCCCTGTTCCATATACCTGTTGAGAGAACAGTAACCTACTAGTGTGTCAGAAGTCATCCCACAGTAAGTTGGGGGGGGGGTCTGCAAGAACCATAAATTGATGTCCTTATCAACTACATCAAAAACAAAATCTTAAGGGCTGGCCAAATAACTCAGCAGATTAAAGCACCTGCAAGCAGGCGCAGGGGCCAAGGGTTCCATCCCAGAGCCTGCAGCGCTGGCCCCACCTCCCAGGCACGCTGAGACTGTGATTGAGATGAGGCATGGTGGTGTGCTCCTGTAATCCCAGCACTTGGGAGGCTGTAGACAGGAGAATTACTATGAGTCTGATCTAGTATTCAGACCCTGATCACCCTGTAGACTCTTCCCTAAAGTAAAGGAAAATAAAATCTTAACCAATACCTCATCTTGAAGCATCAGCTCAAGTAAAGAACCACTGTAGAAAAATAGCCTACTCTACTTAAAGGACTACATCTCTGAAAACTAAAAGACCTTTTTTCAGTGTCTTACTAACCACCTGGAAAACCTCACAAAGGCCCCCCTGGACAATTAATTTAAGTGCTATTGTGTTTAGCTCTTTTAAAGTTTTATAATTCAACAGTACATTAAATTTTAGGGTATGTTGATGATAGCTAAATATTTTCTTCCTTAATGTCTTAAAATAAAGTATTTTTCTCTATATCCTTTGTCAAATGCTTCACTTATTATATAAAATGACTAAATTCAAATATGAAGCAGTTGCTGAGAAATACACCATGAAAGAGGATCTATTTCTTCACAAAAGTTAAATAATGATAGATATTGACATTGACTTTCATATCAGAAAACTCATTTTATCTGATATACTTCATGAGTTCAAAAGATACTGGCTTGAGAAGGATACATTTTTCTTCCTTCATTTGACCTAACAATTCTCAGGAAGGGTCATTTCTGTGATGACAGCTATGGGCAAACTTTGACAGCACCATAACCAATTAAAGTCCCTCTTCTCTCTGACAGTCAGCACCTATTTTATTCTAGTTCTTCAACCTGGACTATTTCTGTCAAAAATTTCATCTATGGGATGGCAGTTTGAGGAAGCAGATACTGTTGCTTGGTTTCCTCTACCCTATAGGCAGTTTCAGCCTACTGAACCCTCATCCACATGGAGCTATCTACCCTTGCCTTGAAGGAGCTCAAATTAGGGAGGTAGCATCCACAAGCCAGTGAGGCACAAAACAGGTTAGGTGGACAGTAGTTTGAAAATCATGTGCAAAATCCATTTCTGTCAAAATGGTGTGCTCACAGTTTATTACAGTAATGGAAACTCTATTTACACAGAGAAAAAGAAAATAAATGTGTGAAGGAGCTAAAGATTCCATTTCTACTCAGGTCAATAATTTCTGACATTGCCAGTTAAACAGAAGACCCAATGCTATAATGGGCTACTGGACTCTTTTAGAATATTTTGCTGAGTTCACACACCTACAATATTCAATAACGAAACTTAGAAAAAATGGGGTATACCGATGAATGTCCATTTTGTATCTGTGTATTCAAAG
>NW_004524605.1:19205690-19219401 GCF_000260255.1 Octodon degus
ATATATGCAGTGTATTATTTGTTGAAACTGTACTTCCGATTTGATTTGAAACTGTCTCATTGCTATCTGTTTATCAATAAAACTTTGAAAAAAAAGATTCCATTTCTATGAACTACTACATGGTAGGTATTTTGTTAAGTTGTTTAAATAGTTTATTTCACTTAATCCTACAGCAAAATCTTGATTAACATGAGATCAAAGGAGGGAAAGGAAAGGGCTTGGAAGAAAAAAATAATTGAAGGGAAAAAATTAGAAGTACAGCTTTTACAAATAGGAGAGCAGTAGCCAGGGAGATAGCTCAGTAGAATAAGTACTTGCCTGACAAGCGCAGGGTCCTGAGTTCAATTCTTGGTACTGCAAAAAAAGAAAAAATAAGAAAAAAAAAAAAAAGCAAATAGGAGAGGACCAGAGAGTTGCAAGGAGCTGGGAAGGGAGAGTTAGGGGAAAAAAGAATGAAAATGTTTTCTGTAGGTGCACTGCATAAATGTAACCAGCATGTAGTGCAAACCTGTATTAATAAAATAATATGTGAGGAGATAAATCTGGTGAATTAAATATATAGCATAGGCATATGAGTTTTCACTGTAACTCTTCAACTTTTATATATTCTTGAAAATTCTCACAATAAGATACAGGAAAAAAAATTAAGAAAAAGTTTCATGGAAGTAAAACAAGTTTCCCAAAACTACACTAGTGAAATAAAGGAGTGCTGTTTAATATAGAATCACAACCTCAGTGCTCACAGAAGCGAAAGAGGGAAAGTAACTGAATGAATTAAGTGTAACACTTGCATAGTAAACCAGAAGAAATGCTCTTTACAGCTAAGAGAACATTCTGTCCCTTTTCTTATAATTTCCAACCCTTTAGATTTATTCATTTACCGAGATACAAATAGATTTTTGATGATAAAAAAAGCAATGGTATAAAATAAATGGTGAGCAGTTACCAACAGAGAAGTCTGGACAACAAAGCAAAATTGTGGGCCAGTGAGATAGCTCAGTGGACTAAACACCTGCTTTTGCAAGCACAGGGACTAGGGTTCAATTCCCTGTACTGCATGCGGTGCGGGCCTGGCTCCTGGGCACACTGAGCTGGCGGCTGAGTCCGGGAGTGGTGGAGCATGCCTGTAATCCCAGTGCTGGGGAGGCAAAAAAACAGGAGGATTGCTTGTAAGTCTGAGCTGTGTAGTGAGAATCTGCACAAAAAGAAAGGCAGAATTGGAAAAGTGTGGAAGTTACATAGGGCCTAAAGGGATGAAACCACCACAGTGCTCCAAAACAGCTCCTGTAGGAAGAAGACCCAGGTGGGCAGACCTCATTATTTCAAGGGAGGATGCAAGTCTGGGTTTTACATGAAGTCATGACTTCTAGATGCTGGCTTATTTTTTAAAAGAACTATAAATGCCAAATAAAATACATTTGTAGAAAACCATTTTTCAAAGTCCTAAAGAATAAAAGTAATGACACTGCCTAGCATACACCTGGATATAGAAACTGCCTGTGTCAAGTACCAGCTCTGTGCATCTTGACTTAGGTTTTCTAATCCTTGATTTCTCACTTGTAGAATGTAGATTTAAAGCAGCATCCTTCCTAGAGACACTGAGAGAATTACATCAGGTACTGATCTGAAAGCACTCAGCACACTGAAAATGATCAATCTCTATTTGTTAACATTACTATTAAATAAATTAGTCAGAACTTAAGAAGTTCATCTTAATACAAGGCCCATACTTTTTCACTTCCTTGCCCCTTCTTTTAACAAATTTTGGGTTCTTTCTACTTTGAGGGAAGGGGCTTTCTACTAGTTTTGTTCCATTTTATGGTTACTTTTACCCAATAATTGTAATTAAACTCAGAAACTTTTCTTAACCAGCACATTTAGACAACTAAGTATTTGTTAGATGTTATTTTCACAAACAAAAGAAAATCTAACATTCATTAGCTTACAAGATAGAGGAACTTTGCTAGCACAGATGTCTAAGAAAGTCCAGGTTTGACTGAGACAGCAGTTGAGCATATATTTGTATATGTAATTGTTTGTTCCATATGTCATTCTGCCTTTGAGATGTTTTCATTTTCCTAAAACTGGCTGATTTATGATTCCAGGATGACTGCTGTTTCCTAGAGCAGCACACTTTCCTCATTCACATGGAGAAGGAGACCAGTGATGATCTCTTTCTCCAGACTCCACAGCAAACTACATTTGAAACTGATACGATTGGTTTAGGCCACATGGGCATGTGGCAGCACAGATGGACAAAGAGTGTGTGGCAATGAAATGAAAATTTCTGACTTGACCTGAGCTTGAGGTTTCTCTACCAGATTCCCAAGTAGAAGTTGGTGACTGGGAAAGGAACCAAGAGATGGCTATCAAAGGATATCAAAAAATATTCATCTGTACTATTTTTTAGGGTTCTCCAGACAACTTAACTGGTAGGCTCTATAAAGCAATGTGGAGAAAGAGATAGTAGAATGTAGATTTAAAACAGCATCCTTCCTAGAGACACTGAGAGAATAACATTAGGTTCTGATCTGAAAGCACTCAACACACTGAAAATGATCAATGAATGAGCACGGAGGATGAGCAGTGTCACTATAGGCTGCCCAAGATTTAGAATCAGGAAAACCAGTGACATAATTCTCAGTCCAAGGACAAGGGCTAGAGAGCCAAACTAGGGAGTGGAGAGAGCTATGAATGCAAACACCAGAGACCTATAAGTCTCACTTCCCAGGGTGGGAGCAGCATGCTCCAGTCCATCTTTTCTCATCTCTATTCCATCCAGGCCTCTAGCTGATTAAACTGTACCAGCCAACCTTAAGGGTAGTGTTCCCCCCTGAGTCTGGCCACTCCCATGATGATCTTCTTGGAAATAAAGCTACAAACAGCCTTGGAGCATCCCAATTCTACTCCATGCAAACTACCTAGGTCATCCTGCATCTACAGGATGCCTACTGAACACAAAAAAATGCTTTACAAGCTGAAGGTCTCTTAATCAAATCAGATGGACACTCAAAATCAACTTGCGTCAGTCCACTCCTTCTCAGCTTAGTGCCCATACCCACAGTCTCCTTAAACACATTGATATATAAAGTTTTTGAAACAAACTGTAACAAGACCATGATCCCACCTCATATAATACAGTTATCCTGGCTACAAGTAAAAACACAGTGATTCCTCACTCAAGAGAACAGATAAAGTCTTTTAGTCATGTTAATGGCTGTCTTGACACCTCATAATTTTGATATTATGACATAAAATTGACAGGACTTACTAGTGACTTGAATTCAGTTTTGAAATTTCATTTGTTTGAAGGGAAGCTTGACAAACAATACAAGCAGCAGATTGTGTTACCAGGTGGTAAAGCAATAGCCATGGACTGTCCTAGCTATGGCCGGTGACATTAATACTGCCTTTGATAGAAAATAAACATTGGAGAGCATTATGCATTATTAACTTTTAGGAACAAACATGAAGCTTAGCGATGAGCACATGCGACATATTTTGTTACATTAAATGATCTGACTACTGAAAAGCACCAATGCCAAGCCTAACATCAGACTCAAACAATAGTTACAATTGCAATCAATATTTCTCTACAGGTACTCTTATTTTCTTTGATCAGCTCAGAATAAACGTCGAAGACAAAGTCGCTATCATCAGCAATAGTGAGTTTCAGGATAAAATGTAATCTGTCATTTTATAGACTATATTTTAAAATAGATTTAAGTTCACTGAGTAATAAAGAGGAAGATATAGAGATTTCCAATGTATGTCCTGTCCCCAACACACACCTAGCCTTCCTCAGTCCAGAGTAGTCCAATTGTTACAAGTTATAAACCAAAAAAAAAAAAAAAAAAACCCACAGATTGAACTAGTATATGACTGATCTGTAAATTCTTTCTTCTTCATGTTTCTTTTAGACAATTTTGTTACATTCATTTAAGTTTGTAAATAATTTTTTATAATATGCAATCTATTATTAATCTCATGTAATGTATTCATTTAAGAAATATTTTTCTAAAATTCACTCTGTTGGGCTGGCCAAATAGCTCAGCGGATTAAAGCACCTGCAAGCAGGAGCAGGGGCCAGGGTTTTGATCTCTGGGCCTGCCATGCCAGCCCCACCCCCGGGTACGCTGAGATGACTGAATATGGTGATGCGTGCCTGTAATCCCAGCTCTTAGAAGGCTGTAAACAAGTGGATCGCTACGAATCCAATCTAGTAGTGAGGCCCTGAACACCCTGTATAGACCTTTTCCTAAAATACAAAAAATAAATAAATAAATAAAAATAAAAATCACTCTGTCTACATCTTATATCTTTCACATTTCAATATTTGTTTACAATTTTTAATTTGCCATACAATTATTATTGATTTTCAATAAAGTGAATAATGACTTTAAAAAATATAGACCGATCTTGAGACATCACAATTACTCAAAGGGTAATTATATTAGAGTTCACTCCTGGTGTTATACATTCCATGGATTTGGAAAAATACATAATGGATTATTTTCATCATTGCTGTGTCATAAACATATGTTCTGTGTCCTGAAATTCCCTTGTGTTGCCTTACTGGTTCTTCCATCCTCCAAACTCCTGTTGCAAGCTAAAGGCCTCTTAATCAAATCAGCTGGACCCTCAAAATCAACTTGCATTGATTTTTCACTGTGTACAAAGGTTTTCTTTCAAGAACATCATATAGGTTTTCTTCAATTTTATTTTGAAAAGTAAAAACAAAAGCAAGGACAAAAATCAGAAACAAAGACAGAAACAGGATAACATACAACAGTACATGTGTTACAGATTTTCAAAACAAAAATAGCTGATTAACAATGATTGATATGTTATCTACTTTTATCATCATATCTATTGCTGAGATTGACAGATATAGTTACCTTACACTGAACATATGATTGAATATTACCATTTGCTTTCAAGAAACCTTAAATTTTTGTTCTTCTCTCTTTTTTGCTGCTTAAACATGTTTTAAAAAGAGTATAGTAATAACTGATATAACATTAGACATGGTACACATTTTGAAGACCAAGATGACAGGTATTCAGCCACAGTTTTGTATTACACATTTCTGTCATTGATATGGTTGTTTAGATCACAGATATCAGCATACAGAGTTAGTCAAGGTGAAAACTCTAAATATTTACTGCTATTTTCAAAACACTGATGGAAATTTTTAGTAGAATAACCTCAACCATCCTGTATATATACTTGCACATTTTCCCCCTACCTTTTCTCCTATCTTTTCTCCATTCTCTTCTCTTTGCAAGTTTTAATTATACAGTCAGTAGTCTTTTAAAATGGGCTCTTTGACTTAGTACTAATCATTTAGGAGTGCCCTGTGTTCTTTCCTGGATTGATAGCTCCTTATTTTTACTGGTGAACATAATTCCATTGTCTTGATTTGCCGACTAATTTACCTATCTGTCTTCTGAAGGACATCTTGTTGGTGTTCAGACTTCAGAGACAGTGCAGAAAGCTGACAAATCCATCACACCCAGCTATTGGCACAGTGTACAAAGAAAGTTTGGAGAAGATCTACAGGAAGTATAGGTCCTTGAAGCAGGGGAGACAAACAAAGCCACACACAATCAACCTGAAGGTCCATGAGATTGAGTCTAGTAATAATTGATATGACATTAGAAATGGTCCACATTTAGCAGACCAAGATGACAGGTATTCAAGATTGAGTCCAGTACTGGGGATAGGGTCAGAAAGGGAAGCAGAGGTAGCTCTGGATCATAGCCCTCTTTCCACTCCAGTCCTGGAAAACATGCCACCTGGGGAGTGGCTCTCTAACATCGTGAGAGAAGAAGCCAAAGCTCCTATGTACCAGTGGTCATATCCCTGGGACAGGTTTCTAGCCTATCAACCCTTCACACTGACAGAAAGAACCCTCCAAGTGAGATATCTATAAATTAGGGTACAAGAAGAGAAGATAACCACACACAGAACAGAGCCTGAGCTTGGATTGCTGTCCCAAGGACAGAGCACTTCTGGGGACCAAGAGTTGGCTACCATCAGAGCCATGTCCCAGGAAACCATGAAGTGAAACAGTGAGAATAAGGGACAGAGGAAGTTTGACCAGCACCAGAGAAGGCCCTCACCCAATATTCCTAAATACTTGGGAGCTCTGTCTCTCCAGGATATCCTTACCAATGCCCACCTTTGGCACTGGCAAGGTAGCTCTGCCATGCGCAGTGAAATGAGCTCAAGCCCTAGCTACCACAGAGTTCACAGGTAGGAAATTGATTCTATGTGAAATGCAGAGTGATATGCAGAACAACTGGACAGACCCAATTGTGTCAGAGGTTGTAATACAGAGGGAGGTTCTCACCCTTACAGAAAGGGAGTGTAGAACGGGAGGATTCTCCAAGTGGGAAGATAGTGCAGACTGGGGAAGCCTATTCAGAAATCAGTGAAAGATTGCATACTGGGGGACCAGAGAGATGGCTCAGTGGAATCCCTGGCAAGCACAAGGGCCTGAGTTCAATCCCCAGTTCTGAAAAAAAAAAAAAAAAGTATATATATATATATATTGCATACTGGCCCAGCCATGCTATACCTTGCTCCCTTCTGACTCCATTGAAAAACTCAGACCACAAGAGAAAAACACCAACCATGTCCACAGGAACAAAACTAAGCAGATCGCAGCCTATAGCATGCCTCAAAGATCCATCTGTGTGCTTGCTGTTCCTCTGCTCACTGGGATCAGTGGAACAAATAAGAGCAGAGGGCTGGCTCAGTGAGCATCAGGAGCAGACTGGACTGGGAAGGGCGAGGAGAAATGGCACCATCTGGACTCAGTGACACTCTGAGCAGTACAGAAGCATAGGACAAAGGTGGACCCAGCAGTTCATCCAGATCCCACCTACAAATCAGAGCTTCACCATGTAGGAACAGAGGAGAAAGAGTTTCTGTTTGAATTCAGGCTGTGGCACAAACATCCAGATGGAATGGTGTAACACTGAGTTTTTGTAATTAAGTAGAGATTCTGGGGTTATTTTTAATTCTCTCTTTTTTTTTCCTCTTCCTTTATCTTCTTTCTTTTCCTTTTCTTTATTCATCTAGCATATGTAGTGGGTATCTGTATAACTGAAAAGGAAGATAAGAATCACCCAGTGCTTTAAATAGTGCCTTTCATGGGCAAGTTGGGGAAAGCCTTCTGAAAATCATGTAGGGGATTCAAGCTCAACTTGCTACCAGCTCATGGGCACGTTCTGTCCTCCCAGCTCCGCTCCTTCTCCACCATGCTTCCTTCTTTCTGTGTGACTTGTGCTGTTCCCACAAACGTCCCCTCAGCTCTCCTGTCCACTAGTCCTCCACTGCAGTTAAAAAAAATCAACAGAATTTGATTACTTTTCTTTTTATTATTTGTTATCTCTTTTTCCTCTATTTTTTTCTTTCTGCTTTGCCACTTTCCTTTTTCTCTTATTCTCTCCTGCTTTCATCCTCCACGTTCCAGGCTCCCTCTAGGTAGTAGTGCATTGCAGTTTTTATGGTCATGGAAGAAAGGGTGAAATCACCAAGACCACTTTAATATAATTGGGTCTGCAGATGCTGGTATAACTGATAATAGTTCTCTCATTGCAGCAAAGCAATAGGATCTGATTCTATTATGGTGAGTAGGTTGAAGATATATAGAAATAGCAAAATACAACCAAAGCCAACGTCTCACCATCAGGAACCATAAACTAACTGAAGGAATCTCCAGAGCAAAGAAAGCTTTTCCATGCTAACTGCTTTTCAAAGCTCCAAAGTTGCAAACACATAATAATAATAATGATAGCATTTAAAAACAAGGCAAAAACATGTCTATAAAAAATTTTAGCTTCTTAGAGAAAAAGGAGGGCTGCAAGAAAAAGCCAACATTTTGGCCCTAGCCTTCTAAGGTCAATTAAGACTCAGGACATATGAGAATTTGTACTGTAACTACATGTAACTCAGTAGTGTCCCAAATTTTCTGATCAAGGAGATTATGGGGCCAAAGAGGAAAGTGATCGATGATGTAGAGTGTGCCTAAGGAGAGTCACATGGAGAGAGAACATTCTCTCAGGCTTTTACAAAGAGCACATTGGCCAAGCAATGGCTGTGACTCATCCACATGGCTGACAATGACAAAGGTTCTACAATCTGAGATACAGGATTTCAGGATAAATCCCGAGGGGATTTCACTGACCTTCTCAGACCAAAAAGCTACAACTCTTGTTGCACAGGTCCTGCTTTACCTTGGTTTTAACCATCCAGCAGAAAAGTATAAAAATGAAATATAAGAAGTAAAACCATGCTGCTATGTTGAACTTTAGGGTACTCAGGTCAACAATTTCTGACATTGCCCTTCAAGTGGAAGACCCAATACTATTATGGGCTACTGGACTCTTTTAGAATACTTTGCTGAGTTTACATACCTATAATATTCAAATAACAGAACTTAACAAAAAAGGGGTATACAGATGAATGTCTATTTTGTATCTGTGTATTCAAAGTGGTTAGGATAGATATATAGTTGCATTCTCTTGATGAATAGAATGATTTGTTCTGATGGTGTTTGTAGATAGGATATCATGTCCGCATCTTGTACAGCAATTAACCACTGGGAAAAATGTATGCAATGTGTTGATTCCTGAAACTGTCCTACCAATTCGATTTGAAACTGTCTCATTGCTATTTGTTTCTCAATAAAATTATGGGAAAAAAATTTTAGCTTCAAGAAAACTGATCCTGTGGGTACTAGTGGGAAAGAAGTTTAAAAATACTGAATGGCTAAAATACAGGAAGGGGTAAGAAAGAAACAAAAAGATCAATAAGTTGCTCAGGGCTCAAAGATACTATAGCCAAGACATTTAACTAGTAAAATTAACAGCAAGCTTAAGGAAGATGCAAACACAAATTTGGATGAATTAGCCAAAACAATTTAAGATTTCAAGGGCTGTTTTAGAAAAGGGTTAAGAAACCATGAAAAGATGTGAGACAGAAATATATCAAGTTAAAAAATAACTATTAAAAGTCTGGGCAGCAGTAATCGCAAGTACAAGGAGAGACTAGTAGAACCAAAAGATAATGTTGATACCGTAGCACAGGCACAGGTACCCTAAAAAAAAAGAGCCTTGAAAACTGGATCCCAAAACTGCTAGATGACTCAAAGAAAAGTAGACTAAGAACTATTGGAATTAAGGAAAAATCAGAAGAAAAATGGTCATGGAAGTACAAAGGGATCTCCAGAAGACATGTTTTTGCCTTGTTTTTAAATGCTGCTATTATTATTATTATTATTATTATTATTATTATTATTAGCGTGTGTGTGTGTGTGTGTGTGTGTGTTTGCATCTTCTGAGCTTTGAAAAGCAGTTAGCATGGAAAAGCTTTCTCTGCTCTGGAGATCCCTTTTTGTACTTTTGCAAAAGTACAAAAGAATTTTCTGGAGGCATAGCTGAAAAGTTTCTACATTTAAGAAAGAATTCAACTTTCAAGTAAATGAGTCATACAGAACCTGAAATAGCCATGGTCAGAAAATAACCTCTGCACGACACATCACAGTGAAAGCCCCAGGAGTCCAACACAATGAAAAAAATTTAAAAGCTGTAGGAGAAAAGCAACAAATAAGTTCTCAAAGTAAGTCTATCAGAATTATAACACATTTTTCAGCACAAGCCATAAAGGCCAGGAGAGCTTGGTATGACATTTTTCAAGCCCTGAAAAGAAACAACCTTCAACCCATATTAATTTATCTTGTTAAACTATTTTTCAACATTGTGGAACATAAGGACTTTCCATGACAAAGAGCTTCTTAATAAATTTATATCCACCAAACCAGCACCACAAAAAAAGTACATGAAGAAACCCTAGACAGAGATAATGATGCCAGCAACACCAAATAGCTTTAAAAAGAAAGAAAGAAAGAAAGAGAAAAAAGAAAATCAAGAAGGATGAGCAATTAACCAAAAGGGAAAATGAAAAGAATCAGCAACAGGAAAATAAGGCAATACCAGAAATCCATCAATACCTTTTTTTTATTATTATTATTTTATTTTAGGGAAGAGTCTACAGGTTTTTGGGGGTCTCACTACTAGATCGGATTCATAGTGGTTCTCCTGTTTACAGCCTCCCTAGTGCTGGGATTACAGGTGCATGTCACCACCATGCCCAGTCTCAATTGCTATCTCAGCACACCCCAGGGGCGAGGCTGGCATGGCAGGCCCAGGAATACCTTTGATAATAACTCTCAATGTAATTAGTTTTAACTCCCCTGTTAAAAGATATAGATAAGCAGATTGGATCAAAACAAAAACCTAGCTGCATGCTGCATGCAAGAGACAGACCTAGTTCATAAAGAAAAATATAGACTGAAAATCAAAGTGTAGACAGTGATATGCCATACAATAGAAACCCACAAGCAAGAAGAAATAGCTGTTCGATTTTCAGACAAAGTGAACATCAAATCAAAATGACAAGAAAAAGAAAGAAGGCCAGTACATACTGGTAAAAGGAGTAATCTGGCAGAAAGAAAAAGAATATGCATCAAATTGCTAGTATAATCAAATTCATAAGACAAATATTACTGGGTGAAAAATATCAGATAACAATCATAGTAGAGGAATGTGTATCCTACTATGACACATAGCTCCACAGACAAAAATCCACAATAAATGTTAAAGTTGAACTTCATCTTCAACAAATGGACATAATAGATATCTATGGAGCATTATACCTCAAAACAATGAAATACACATAGAACTTTTACCAAAATAGACCACATGTTAGCCCATAAAGCCTGATTCAATAAACATGAATGAAAATAATCGCATTCACATTATCAAATCATACTGCAATCACAGAAATTATTTAATGACATGGAAATTAAATAATACACTCAACTAATGAGGAATCACTGAAGAAATCAACTAAGAAATTTAAAATTTACTAGAATCAATCAATCATGACTGTACAGCATAACAGAATCTATGAAACACAAAGAAAGCAGCCCTAAGAGGGAAGTTAATAGCTGTGAATGTCCATGTCAGAAATATAGAACGATCTCAAATAAACAATGGTGCATCTAACATATAAAAAAAACAAATTCAAATAGTCCAGAGTAGCAGTTAATGAAGTTGAGATTTAAAGTTACAAAAAACAACCCACAAGGAGTCAGAGTTAATTCTCTGCAAGTATAAACAATGCAAACAAATACTTAGCCATATTTGCTAAAAGAATTAAAAAAATTCATGCAATTAGAATTTGAAAAGGCAAAAATCACTTTAGACACTACCAAATTCCAGAATATTATAAGTAGCTACTTCAAAAATCTATATTCCAGTAAATTGGACATTGTGGACACAACAGATTCTTTGACACATATGAATTGACAAAACTGAACCAAGATGTGTAAACACCCTGAACAGTTCAATAACACAATGAAATTCAGATAGTAATAAAACCCTACCAAGAAAATTCCATGAAATGATGAATTCACAGTAAATTTTTATAAGAATATCAGGAAAAAATTAATGCCAGCACTCCTCAAACTCTTCCACAAATTGAAAAGGAAAATATTTCTGAACTCAATCCTTGAAGCTAACATTACCCTAATAATAGAACCAAAAAAAGAGCATATAAAAGGAAGAAAAATATAAATCAGCTTTGTTAATGAACATGGAAGCGAAATCCTTGGCAAGATACATGAAAACAGAATACAAGTATTAAAAAGATCATAGCTGTGTGGGCTCCACCCGCGGGGCGAAATGAGACAGCAATTGAGACTGAGCGTGGTGGCACACGCCTGTAATCCCAGCTCTTGGGAGGCTGTAAACCTTGGGAGGTGGATCACTACTAGTCCTATCTAGTACACCCTATAGAAACTTCCCTAAAATACAAAAAAAAAAAAAAAGAAAGAAAGAAAGAAAGAAAGAAAGAAGAGAAGAGAAGAGAAAATCACATATCACGACCATGTTGGTCTCATCTCAGGGATGCAAGCAAGAATAGTTCAATGTACATAAATCAATACATGTGATACATCACATAAACAGAATTAAGGATAAAAATCTCAGGGTTATATCAATAGATGTGGAAAAAATCTCTCTAACAATGTTAAACATTTGCTCATAATTAGAAAACATTGACAAAAATTGGTATGGAAGGACCTTACCTTAAAATACTAAGTCATTTGTGACTTTTATGTCCTTATTTGTTGATGTCATAATCCCCTACATGGAAGTTTCAAATATCTTTACCAGAAGACTCTTAAAGTTGATAAACAAACTCAACAAAATGACAGAATGTAGATAAAATTACGGGCTGCTTGTCATGACATGCCAGTTCCTGCCATGCTGTCTCTCGGATAGATGATTGTTCAAAAAGAAGGGGGTGAATGGAGGCAGCAGACAGGAAAAGCACATAAAAATCAATAGTGTTCCTATACACCAAGCATGAGCAAAATGAAAAAGAAAGCAGACAGAAAAAGGATCCTACTCACAGTAGCCTCAAACAAGTAGCTTGGAATCAACCTAACCAAGAAATAAAAACTTTATTGCACCAAAAAAAAAGAGGTTGAAACTTCAGATATTGACAGTCTTATGGAAAACCCACTACCATTATGGACTATTAGATTATATTGGGATATTTTGCTAAATTCATGTACCTACAGTATTTAAATGCCAATGGAATGCCCTTCTCTGATAAAACTAACCAAAAAAGGGGATACAAATGAATGACCATTTTGTATCTGTATACTCAAAATAGTTAGGATACATATACAGCTGCATTCTCTTAATTCAGTGAATAGAGAGGTTTGGTCTAATAGTGTTTGAGACAGGATATCAGGTCTGCATCTTGTACAATGAATAACCACTAAGACAAACAATATGCAATATATTAATTATTGAAAATGAACTAGTAATCGGTTGTGAAACTGTCTCATTTTTTTCTCAAGAAAAAATATTTTTAAAAAGAGGTTGAAGAGGACAGTAGAAAATGGAAATAATTTCCTGTTTTGGACAGACAGAATTAATTGTAATGGGTTACAGCCAATGTGGCTCCTGGTATTTTTCTATTGAGCAAAACTGGCATTGGTTTAATCTGACTGAATGCTATGTATTTTATGATAAGTGTATAAATTAGTCTGGTTGGTTTCTGATGTAACTCAGGTATTTCATATTGATAGTTAATACAGGTGTGAACTCTCTTCATTAAAGCTAGAGGGACTTACAGCAAACTGTCAGACTCCATAAATAAAGGAGTCTAAGATAACTCTACCTGTTAGTTCAAATGCTTAGGTAATCATATGGGTAAAAATTATAGCAAATGTGCTTGATTATTTTTAGCAACCAAATTTTGTCTATGGAGACACTTATTAAAGCTTCACTATGTCTACCTCATACAGCCCAGGTGAGCTGAGTCTTCTCAAGGTTTCCTGCCTCATTCCAATGGATACTATCCTCACACTTCTTGGGCAGGGATGCCTGCAGGAGGCCTTAAAACCAAAAAGTTATATCTTGCTCAGTGTGCCCCAGAAATCTGATACAAGCTGCAGAAGTAAGAAAGGTTTGCAGGAATGAATTTGTACTGTGCATGCTTAATTGTTTCTTTGGCTTTGTCTCATCTCCTCCAGATTTAAAGCTATTCCACCTATGCAAGTTAAAAATGCCTGGTGTCTATTGAGGGTCTTCGGATAAACCTCTGGGAGTATCTCTGACTACCA
>NW_004524605.1:19220540-19221970 GCF_000260255.1 Octodon degus
TTTTTTTTAAGATAATGTCATCATAAGAAGGTAAGTTAGGAGAAAGGGCATTTGCTTGTGGGTTAGCAAAAGCAAAAATAGAAGGAGAAAAAGCTAAAATTCTCAGCACTAAAAGCAGACAGAGCTCTGAAGGTGGAGAAAATGAGAGAACAAAGGGACAGCAAGGGGCAGAGGAGACTGAGAAGCAGCATGAGAGAGCTCAAACTCACCATTCAGAAACAGCTATACAACTTGCAGAAATGTGAATTTCAAGTTACACAACTTATTTCCTGTAAAATTTTTTATCATCTTAGACATTTGACAAAATGTAGACACAAATTTCCCATTGGGTGAAAATCAGAGGAAATAGCTAATTTTCTCCAGTAGGGTTCATGTCCTGTGAAAGAAAGACAGAGCCAATAAGCAGACTGTTCCCAAACTGCCTTAATTTATTAGAAAGTTTAGTTTGTTTAAGGATATAAACTAACAATTGTCGCATAATAGCAGTTCAATCAATATTTGTTGAATCGATGAATCAATGACCTTGCAGTGACCAGTGATCTGAAGAAAGGCAGCCCCCTGGAGCCATGAAAATCTCACAGAGGTAGTCAGACTACAATTAGAGTCTTAAATGAAGATCCAAACAATTTTATCAGAGTTATGCACAACAAAAAAACCACTGTTCACATCCAGTTCACATCTATATTGGTTTCCATGATATCTATAAATCAAAGTTTCAAGAATAAATACTATTCTTTCATCTTAAAGCATCCTCCTTTTGCCTTTAATTCTCTTAAAGAGGATCAATAGAATTATAAAAGTACCAAAAAATGAATAAATAAAAACCCAGGCCATAATTTACAACTACTATAGGAACAATATTCTAGAAAACAGCTTGTACACACATTCTTGTTAAACCAAAAGTTTTCCATCAATGCACATTTCAAAGTAGTAAAGAATTAAGTATAATGAATTACCTTAGATTTTAATGGCTTAAAATAACAACAATAACATATGCATTTCCTCACATCTTCTACAAATTAGAATGTGGGAAATACTGATCCCATGGTTCCAGCTGTGGGTTTCACATGGGACTGGAATCACACTGGGCTTTTCTGAAGTTTTCTGAAGGTTACAATGAGCTTGGAGGATCCCCTTGAAGACGGTTCATTAACATCGCTGGGAAGTGAGTGCAATCTATTGGTAGAAACCCTTGTTTTCTTGCTGAAGGGATCTCTTCATTGGTCTTGTGAATTTAGTATCCCCATAGAAAAGCTGCCAATTTTATTTTCAAGAAGAGCTTCAAAGACAGCCAACATTTTGGCCCTAGCTTTTCAAGGTCAGTGAGGATTCAGAAGTTAGAAAAACCTGTACTATAACATCATGTAACTCAGTTGTGTGCCAAATTTTCTGATAAAGGAGATTGTGGAGCCACAGAGGAAAGTGATCAA
>NW_004524605.1:19222070-19223713 GCF_000260255.1 Octodon degus
TTCAGTCAGCTTTGACAAAGGGACAATCATACAAAGTGGGGAAAAGATAGTTTCTTTAATGAATGGGGCTGAGAAATATAGCTATCCATATACAGAAGATTGACCTAGACTCAAGGCTATTACCTTGCACTATAAATAAAATCAAAATGGATCAAAGACCTACATATAAAAACAGAAAAACCAGATCCACTAGGAGAAAAAAAAATGGTAAAGCTCTTGAAGATATAAGTATAAGCAAATATAAACAAAACCCAAATCTCAAGAAATGTTATAAACAACAATCAGGTAATATCAAATTAAAAATGATTCTGCAGTTCTTTCCCATCTTGCAAGATAGCAGGCAAAAAACTGAGAATCCAGACAATAAATATAAGAAATCCAAAGCCAAGAATCCTTCTGCCAGTGGCACTGGCAAAAAGGGTAAGGTGAAAGCAAAAAAGTCCAAAAAAGGGCAGCCCCACTGCATGCAAAATCCTGTCCTGATTAGAGGAATTGGTAGATACTCCTGTTCTGCTATGGATTCCAGAAAGGCTTTGTACAAGAGAAAGTACACAGCTGCTAAATCAAAGATTGAGGAGAAAAAGAAGGAGGAAGTTCTAGATATGATCACTGGGGACATGAATGGAGGTACCTGGGTGATTAATCTTTGAGAAATGCCTAAATACTACCCTATGCCCTGAAAGCTGTTGAGCCATGGCAAGAAACTCTTCAGTCAGCATGTGAGAAAAGTTTGAGCTAGCATCACTCCCAGCACCATCTTGATCATCCTCACAGGTGTCACAGAGGCAAGAAAGTGTCTTCCTGAAGCAGTTTCCAGTGGCTTACTACTTGTGACTGGGCCTCTTAGCCTTAATTGCATTCCTCTACAAAGAACACACCATAAATCTGTCACATCCACCTCTACAAAAATTGATATCAGCAAAGTGAAAATCCCCAACAGTGTCCCATGCAAATGTGTAACAAGGATCTGCTCTGGGAGGGCTCAACTATCAGTGATGGAAGCCAGAAAGTCTATGCCAGAAGGATTTGTGCTACCAGGCTGAGGGATCTGAATTGTAGTAAGGAAATGATACTCAAGGTAAGGACTGGGGCTTCCCCAGAAGAATAATAGCCATCCTCAGTGACCGTGAGGCCCTGAGCTCCTGCAACATGAGAACAACAGAGTTTATATCAGGAAAAGCAGCATTCTCCGGGAGAATCAATGCCACACCATGTTCCCCTCCAGGTCTCCTTTTATTCTGTAGGCAATAATCCTCAGGTGGGCCTTCTACACCCAGCACCACGCTGATTCAGTTCAGCTGGTGAGTTGACCATTAGATAATCTACCACATTGACAATTAGAGAAATGCAAATGATGGGGAAGAAAATGAAGCCTTATACCTTGTTGGTGGAAATATAAACTAGCACAATCACTTTAGAAATTAGTATAGACATTTCTGAGGAAACTAAACAGAAACTCCATTTGAGCCAGTTATAGCTCTCCAGAGTGTCTTCATGAAACAGGTAAATTCTTCATACTATTGATACATGCATACCTACAGCACACAAATAACAATAGCAAAAACTTGTAAGTGGCTTATTTGTCAATCAACAGACAGATAGATGATAGATAGATAGATAGATAGATAGATAGATAGATAGAT
>NW_004524605.1:19223813-19232581 GCF_000260255.1 Octodon degus
CACTGACAAAGGATCTACAACTGTGATACAGGGTTTCAGGATAAATCTTGAGGGGATTTGACTGACCTTGTCAGATACAAAAGCTACATTTCTTGTTATATAGGTCTTGCTTTATCTTGGTCTTAACCATCCAGCAGAAAAGTATAAAAACGAAATATAAAAAGTAAAGTTATATTAATATACTGAGCTGTAAAAGGCTCAAGTCAACAACTTCTGACATTGCCAGTCCTACAGAAGATCCACTACTATTATGAACTACTAGACTATAGTGGAATATTTTGCTGAATTCACGCACCTACAATATTTAAATGACAATGGAATATCCCTCTCTGACAAAACTAAACAAAAAAAGGGGATACAAATGAACAACCATTTTATGTCTGTATATTCAATATAGTTAGGATAGATATATAGCTACTGTCTCTTAATTTGATGAATAGAAAGATTTGTACTAATAGTGTTTGTGGACAGGATATCATGTCTGCATCTTGTGCTATGACTAACCACTAAGACGACAATAATATGCAATGTATTAATCATTGAAACTGTCCTATTAATTGGTCCTGAAACTATCTCTGCTATTTGTTTCTCAATAAAATTATTTTTTAAAAAGAAAGAAAAGCTGCCAGTTAACACCAGGGTAAGTAATTTAAAAGAAAACAAGCTGGATACTGCAGTGTCTTGTGTGATCATGTTGAAAATGAACAGCATTATTTATAATATATTTCACTGATGAAAAGCAAGTCACCATGTGAAGGCTGTGCTCCAAGGCAGGGAAATCCAGCTCTACCTTTTCTTTATACACATATCAAAGGTATGTGGTTATGTGCAAAACTCACCAATTACCATGAGTCATACATCTATGTTTAAAAGAAAAACTTTTATCTAGATTGAATACAAAGAGAATTATTTTCTTGGCAGTATTCTCTAAATAATCAAGAATAATAATAACATATAACTGCTGTGCTGTATTAGATATCATGAGTAAAATAGATATGATTTAAGGTGAATGGGAAAGTGTGCATAGTTTTATGCAAATACTATGCTATCTTATGTAAAGAACTGGAGCAGCCACAGATTCAGGAAGGCACAGGAACCAACTCTAGGAAGCAGTCTTCTATGGATACCAAGGGATGGTTATGCTGTGCTTCGAAGCATAATGCAACTTAACAATTTGATGGCCTGCTACTTTCAAAATTGCTGTAATAATGTCATTCTTCTTTGTTGCCCACACTGAACTCAAACTTGCAATCTTCCCCCCTCAGCCTCTTCAGTGTCTTGGACAATAGGCTGTGCTCCTGCACCACTCAGGTAAAAAGTGTTTCCATAGAGAAGAAGGGGAAAGGAACAAAGAAAGAGAAAGAAAAATAGAAAGATAAAGAGAAAAGCAGGAGATGGTAGGAGACAAGGAGCAACTCATACCTCACCTCTGAATTTTTCTTGCTTGTTTCTTATTCTGCTGACTGGATCATGTGCCATCCTGAATTCAGTTATAATGCCAAAGGAATCCTACATTTTTTGAGGCAGAACTGAGGCACAAGTTGGGCCCATATCCATTCTATTCTTGGACTCCAGAATAGACTCTGTACCTAGAAATACACATAGATATGTGCATTGTCTTGGTTACTTCTCTCTCATTGCTGGGATAAAATACCCAACAAACAAAATTAAGGAAGGAAAAGCTTATTTAGCTCACAGTTTCTGGAGGCTTCCATTCATACTCTGCTGGCTCCACGGTAGAGAGCCATGTGGCAGATGCCAGGAGTTCATAGTGGCAGAAAACAGCAAGAACAGAGTGAGGAATAGTGATGACGGTGGGCACAGAGAGCAAGTCTGTCTCCCTCATGTTGCATTCAGGCTGTCTGCCCCGGGTTGGGTGTCACTCACACCCAGAATCCCAGCAGCGGATCATGAATTAATCACAAACTCTAGAAGTCGCCCCATGACTGCATGAAGCTTTGGGGAGACAACTAGATACAAACTATAACAGGTATATTCTGTAAAAGTAATCATCGCAGCAAAAGTTTAAAGAATAAAAAATTTAGGAGTGAAATAGTGCTATAACCAGGAAGGAGAAAGGGAAAGGAGATATAAGGAAACTTTAAAATGAGTAGCAGAATTAATAGCCACTGTTGAATACCTATCATCCTACTTTTTTAAATTGTGTATCATTTCTATTGCCATATCTATTATTTTTCTATTTTCTTTAACATAAATTTAAAGCCCTGCCTCCAGGGTGTGCTGAGCCTGTGAACAAGTCTGGTCACGGTGGCACAAGCCTGTGACCTCAGCTCTGGGGAGGCTGAAAACAGAAGGATTACTTTAAGTCCAAGCTGTATAGTGAGACCCTGTACCAAATATATAAAAAATGAAAAAAAAAATAAATAAAATAAATTTTAAAAACTAAAAAAGAGTGGCAGAATGGCCCCCCAAAAAACCTGACAGCTTGACAATGAAATCTATCTATCTATCTATCTATCTATCTATCTATCTATCTATCTATCTATAAAATTTTAGAGTCAAAAATACTTTTTATCCCCAATACAATATTTTTTTAAAAAAATGACCATGTCAGTATATTTAAGATTTACTGTAAAGCAGATACAATTGTTGAGGGAGAACTAGGCATTCCACAACACATGAGCTGGTTAGAATGAAATAAAGAAAATGAATTGAATACAGTGTGTAGGGATACAGAGGGACATATGACAAATGGCCCTGTCCTAGGAACTTGACCAGGCTGGTCCCTGTCAATATGTGTGTATTAAGTTATAGTAATCAGGTGCTTTTCAACAACTGACTCGTTTATAAACCCTGCTGCTTGGGTTCCCTGCAGACTATACTATATAAAACAGAACATCTGGACAGTCCCCCTAAACACTGCTCACTCTGAATTAATCAACAGGCTCACTGATGTATATAAATGATTCTTATGCATGAGATTATCTTCTGTCACTCATCCCTGAGAAACTAGCATACTCTATATTACAACTGAAATGTGCTCTGACTGCTGCCCTCAATTACTGGCATACAGAAAAGTTACCTCTGGGTAGTGAATGAGGCAGCCTTTGTCAAAAAAAAACCCCCATATAACCACATTTCCTTTTCAAGTTTCATTAAGGTTGTTACCAATGAGAATTGCTCCCTCCTCAATGCAGCAGACATGTATTAACCTGATGACATGATCTCAGTCTTCTCTGAACTTCTTCATTCTTTACCACTCACAATAGGAAGAACTGAGTCTAGCGCTGAAGCAAATGTGTTCCCCATCCTCCTGTCCTTCTGTTTGTTCTGATAATTTCCTGAAGATTTAAATTCAACCCTTCAGGTCGAACAGAACTTTCTTCTTCAGTAGGTAGCTGTTATGGTTTGTGTCTAGTTGTCCCCCCAAAGCCTCATGCAGTCATATGGTGAGGACTTGTAGAGTTTATGTTAACTCATGGTCCACTGGGACTATGTGTGATCCAAGGCTGGGATTATGGGTTTTAGTAATGCTGGGATCGCCCATATGTGGGTAAGTACTGGGAAGTACCCATAGGTGTGAGTACTTCCCCTACCCTGGGGCAGGTAATTTGCATTACAACCTAAGGTGGGAAGAGAAGCTAGCTGCTTGAGCTGCTGCTACCCCTCCCTTGCACTCTTGCTCTTTGCCACCGCCATGAAAAGTTGCCCTCTGCTATGTGCTGCTCTGCGTTGGACCCAGCTGAGTATGGACTGAAACCTCCAGTAACTGTGAGCTAAATAAACCTTTCCTTCCTTCATTTTGAGTGTCTGGTATTTGTCCCAGCAACGAGAGAAGAGTAACTAAGACAGTAGCCTCCTTTTATAACTTCACAGTTTAAAACAGAGAGAGAGAGAGAGAGAGAGAGAGAGAGAGAGAGAGAGAGAGACAGACAGACAGACAGAGACAGAGAGACAGAGACAGAGAGACAGAGACAGAGAGACAGAGAGACAGAGAGAGACAGAGACAGAGACAGAGACAGACAAGTAGAGACAGAGAGATAAAAACAGACAGAGAGAGAGAATACTGGCAGGAGAACCTCTTGACATATATAGATAAGCAGATTCTATTCTTCTCATGAGCTGTTTTCACATCTACATACAAAGGGGATAAAATGCATGCTTAAAGCCTCTTCAAACCATAACTATTTTAGAATCTATGACTGATTCTCCATTAGGAAGAAGAAGAAGGACAATATTTTCGTCACCATCCTTTGATAGCAGAACACCAAGATTTTCCTTATGTATGACTTTGACATCAGTGCAATTTATCACCTAACCTGTATTTTAACAGCCTTTGAGTCTAGGATATTTTGCTGTGCTGTATACTCTAATCACAGGTACCTCTCTTCTTTGCAAGATATCTATACAGCAATATCTCATCATAGATATCTATGGAGATACACAGTTAAGGATGCATAGACAGATGACCGAAGCACTATGTGTAGCTCTTTTTGTTTCGGTCCTAATGCAACTAGATTAAAATGCCCGAAGGGCTAGAGAGATAGCTCAGCAGTGTAAGCGCCTGCCTGGCCAAGTGCAAGGTCCTGAGTTCAATCCCTGTTACTGAAAAAAAATTAAAATGTCCAACAAACCAGTAAACAAAATTACTTATAAGACAAATAAGTAAAATATTAACATTGTATATTTATTTATTTTTAGTCTTTTAGTATTTTATTTATCTATTTAATTTGATACAGGATCTTGTTATGCAGCTCACATGCACAGTGACCCTCCTGTCTCAGCCTCCCCAGCACTGGGATTACAGGTGTGCACCACCATGCCCAGTTTTCGTGGCCTGCAAGTGTGCCCAGGGTTCCAGGGCCAGCGTGGCATACAGTACTGGGAATCAAACCGTCCTGGTGCTTGCAAGGTAGGTATTTAGAGAGCCGAGTTATCTCTCCAGCCCATAAACACTGTATATTTAAAGTGCTATAGAATTACTGGTGCAGGAAGGTATGATGATAGTATGGGTTTTGTTTTATTTCGTTTTAATGGATTCCCTACCATTTGAAATACAGTTAGAAAATGTTACAGCTATATGAAATCTGGGTTTTCTTTAAAATAACCAGCAACAGGGAAGATTACTTAAAGAAATAATGAAATAAAAGAAGAGTAAAATTGATTTTGGTGGATCCATATGAGGAATCACATATTTAATTGTCTATATTTTGTCAATTTTTCACAACAATTTGTTTTAGAAAAAGAAATGTGTGTATGTTGTTGAAAAGATGGCATGGCTGTTTAAATATTTCATATATATGAACTGTAGAAAAAGACAGATGTACCCACATAGAAGGACAAGGAGGAAGAGTAAAAGGAAGGTGAAACCCAGAGCAAGAACAGATTGAACAGGGGTAGGCGAGAAAGCACAGGGCTCTAAATGCCTGCTTAGGCAAGCTGAGGAACGTGCAGGGGACCATGGGATCCCAGACATCACAGGCAGAGCCAGCACTGCCCTTACCCCATGCTGAGCCACCCCCCAGCCCCAACACCCCCAAAAAGAACAGAATGAACAAAATAACCAGAGGAGAGGCAATGCAGAGGCACAGAGGAGACATGTAAATCTATATAACCATGCACTAAATAAATGTGTGCTTTTATTGTGCTGGTGATTTTTATAGAGTCCTAGTAACAAACCTAAAAAGAAGAGAGGAAGAAAAATAATATTCCTCTGCTACATGTTTAAAATGTGAGGTGATTAGAAACAATTCCTTCAGTCTTCTGCAAGAAACAAATGCTGACATTAAACAACCTTAGTTTTATTTCTGTAATGATCCAAAGTTAAGAGGAAAGAATTTCATACTTAAGATAATGAGATCGGCAATATGAAACTACATTTCTGTCAAAATCAGATCATTTTATTTTTGCAAGGGATGTTGCTATTTAAATTGTCTTAACACTAACGAAAATCTCACTTAAATTTTGTAAGCGTCCTATAACTTTCTAGCAGCTACTGAGAAAAGCAGACCATGAGTGGGGTTGTAGATTAAAATATTTGACAGTGGGTGAATAGTGTCACACTTATTTTTCCAGGGAACAGGTAAGTATGTATAGACAATGTAATAAATCAAAATTAAATAACAATAGTTTGTGCATTTCATTGGATATTATTGTAGAAACTTTGAACTATATCATTTAGCAAATCAGTAGAACAGTGAAATGTTCTTTTATTGCTCATGGTGTAAAGAACATAGTTAAATTTGTACCTCACATACAACTAGTTTTCCAACAACTCAGCAAGATCTGATAGCTTGATACAGTTTTACCCCCTTAATTTTCAATGATTCTTAGCACTTTTGCTTAATTAAAATTTGACTATCTCAAGATGAACATGAAAATAGTTTTTAAAGGTAGACATGAGTGTTGTGCATGGTAACAAAAAACAGTGGCTGAGTAGTCTCATGTGTGCACCATGACACAAAAGGTATGTATTATGCACAGTATAATGAATCAAAATAAAACTGATGCTTCACTAAAGTCACTTTGAAATATTAAGTGATCTTTCTTTTTTCTTTCTTTTTTTTTTCTTCTTCTTTTTTGTATTTTAGAGAAGGGCTCAGCTAGTGTTCAGGGTCTTACTACTAGATCAGACTCATAGTAATCTACCTGTTTATAGCCTCCCAAGAGCTGGGATTACAGGTGCGTGCCACCACAACCACTCTCAATTGCCATCTCAGCATGCCCCTGGGGGTGGGGACAGCACCCCAGGCCCAGGGATCGAACTTCGCCTACAGGCAAAGAGAGCTACTCTTGGCCACTAGGGATAAATTATTTTACTGCACATTTTTTGAAAGGATTTGCTTTCAGAACAGAAGTGATTTTAGGCCCAATGTATCCTACAAGAAGAAACACAAAATACTGTCACACAAGAACATTCAGTGGAAAAATTGCAGACCTCAGAATATACAAAGAATGACATCAGGTTCTGCAAAGTAAAAATATTTGATGTTCACACAAGACCTAATACCAAAGTGTTTTATCAACAATGTTATTAGATCTTAATACTTATACTTATTTGTGCTTTTGATTAATCACTTATTAATTCTAGTAACTAAAGGTCATAGAGATTGTTGACATCAAAGTAATAAATTAACATTGAATGTTACAGAATTTTCTTGAATAATGCATTGTTTAAAAAACCAAACTTACTTTAATTATCATTTTTCATTGCATATTTATTTATATCCAGACAAGGGAATAATTCACATGTGAACTATTGAACCACCTTTCTGCAAAGTTTAGAGAAACAATAGGCATCTTAAATAAACAGAAATAGAAAACTGCTAGCTTAATGAGAGTAACCACGTTTTATTTGCAAAAGTTAAATGAAATTTGAAAAATGTACTTACCTCATGCACTTGAAAACTTTCTACACTATTTTTCCATGTGCCATTTCTTCAAGGAACGTGTCACTGGAAACCAGGTCAGTGTACATAGAAGGATCCTAAAACACAGTGTAATCAGATAATATAAGTAATTACAAAGTGTGTTTTAATGGCCACTATCAGAGTATTCACAATTCTGAGGTTTGATGGGCCATTTATATGTATACATAAATGTCACTCCAGCTGAGGCCCTCTGAGGGGGAGGATGTCTGTTAGAAATCGAACTTAAGAGATATTTCAAGAGTCTAAGGGCAGCCTAAAACATCTTACAAGTTATCTACTAATATTTAACTGATCATAACCAATTTCTGATATTAATGAGCATCTCTTCCTTTAAGAAAGTCTTGACATAATATTTATTTCCTAAAAGGACTATCATACAAACCTAGACAAAGCCAAGAACAATCATGGGAATTTAATCTGATGTTGGGGGCCCCAAATTTTCTTAGCTGCAATAAATTCTGGTTTGACCTAAATTTTCAGTGTATTTGTTCTTCATTGCTAGATGTACTAGAGTCATGTTTTCTCTTGTACTAATATTAAATAATATGTATATATGATAAATACAGAAAATTATATCATCCAAGAACGATTCATCATAGCTTGTAGGTAATATTTTGTCATAAAGGGCATTAAATAACATATGTAATAATCATATTAAAATGTTATTTATACTAATACAAGGAAAAATGTTAATAATTTTGAATACACTCAAGTTATGTGCAACTAGAATAAAACTGCATGATAATAGACTGGTTTTCTGGGAAATGAACAGCACTGGAGCTTGCACAGTGCTGGGTACTACTCAAGGTTTGCCTAGCTGGAGCGACAATTCCTTGCGAAAACTCGAGGGCACTCAATCGAGAGACAGAAAGACAACGTTTTGTTGTCCACTTTAAGTTCCTCCAAACCTCTCTTTCCAAAACAAGCTTTGTAATTGTTGATCTAATCCTCAGATGACCTCCTTCACAGAGGAAAGTACAATCTTCTTTCAAGACAGCCAACAAAATCCTATAGCTGAACGCACAAAATCCATACTGTAAAGAATTCAATCACTACTGGCTAAAACTTCTTAAAAGCACAAAACTATGACCCATTATAGGGAAAAAAAAGATCTTTTGATGAATAAGGAAGAAGAAATGTCAGATATGTTAGAACTAGCAGAAAAGGACTATAAAATATTTCTTACAGTATGCCTGATATATTCACCAACATGAAGAGCCACATGAGACGCTATAAATGATGTTAAATATTGTTTCTAAAATGACTAAACAAATATCTGAATGGGATTAAAACAGTACAGAGACCACAGATTATCAAATCACAAATTGTAAAGCATAGTTATAAAACAGTACAAAATAAAGCTTGAGATAAGCAGTC
>NW_004524605.1:19233321-19235118 GCF_000260255.1 Octodon degus
AGTAATAATATCTGACTTCTCCTTAGAACCTTATAATCAGAGAACAGTTGAATGATAGATTTCAAGCACTGAAAAACTATGGAAAATGTAGAATTCTATATGTAAGAAATTTGTTTTCAAAATAATGAAATGTGTGTTTTCAAATATCTACAAGCAAACTTCCAGGATGAAAAATGTTAAAATAAGTTATTCAGGATAAAAAATAATATTAGTTGTAAATTCAAATTTTTGCAAAGTAACAGAAAAAAACAATGAATATATTTTCCTCATTCTTTTCTTTTTCCAAAAATAATTTCTCATTTATATACATGTGCTATAATTTTGACATTTAAAATAAAATATGTAAAAATAATATAAAAATGATTGGCTATTAATGCTATAGGCTTAATAGTATTTAAATATAGTCTCTGATGATTTCAAGATACATAAAACTCTATAAGAAAATTATGAAATGAGTAGTCCAGCCCCAGTCTTAGGATAAGTAATTATATACATTTGTCTAATTATGTACATTCATCTATTTTTAATACTGCACAAATAGCCAGGCTTATCATCATGCAAATGATTATGTCAATAATAAGAGAAATACTCCATATTTTAAATGAGGAAAGGATTTAAAGAGACATTTCACATGAGAAAGATCCAAGAAGTCCTAAAAGGTATATTTTACAGTGGTCAAGATTATCAGTCATCATGAAAAGGCAAACTAATACTACCCAATCATTAAAAGGCTGAAACTAAAAGTGACCAGAAGCGTGTGAAGTAACTGGGACTCATGTTCATTAATGGCTGTCACAGAGAGTACGGCAAAGTAAAAATCAATCTGGCATTGTTTTATGAACTGACATATATTCACCACAAAACCCACTTCAATGTACCTAAAAGAAATTAAATACCTGTGCCCACAAATTCTTGTAACTGAATGTTCTCACCTTTATTGCCAGAAACCAAACTGACAAGTAAACTCATAAGAAAGAAATGATCTATCTATACTATGGAATATTTCCAGGCAATTAAAAGGGATGTTTTAATGAAACATAAAATCACAGAAAGATACTGTAAAAATAATCCTGAATAATAAAAAATGAGCACATAAAAGTGATCATGTATATTCTATCTTAAAACAATAAAATAATTTATCATAGTAAAAAGAAAGTTGCTTCAAAGGCCTTAGATTAGGTTAGAGAATGACTCAAAGGAGCATAGGAAAGCTTTCTGAGATTGTAGAGATATTTTGTCTATTTTGGTTGTGATTAAATATATAAATTTGATTATATTTAATTAAAATAAATGTATATTTTATTAAAATCCAGTAAATCAGTTGATCAAAATGGGTTTATGTTATTACATGTATTGTGGCTCAGTAATGTTGAGTTCAGTGGAAAAGATTTATACAGAAATTGTGTGTGTGTGCGTGCATGTGTGTGTAAGGCGTTGCCTCAGGAGTTGAATTATAGTATCTCACTGTATCATTTCATCTCCTTTCCTTTCCAATCTCTTACTCAATATGTTGATTCCAACTATTTTCACTCTCAAAAGTATGTACATACACGGGATCAGATACCTTTCCACTCTCTATCAACCTCCTCATTTCCACCCACCACCAGGTTAGATTCAATAGACTACTGACAAAATCAGACCAATCACACTTGCTCCATAGCTTTCTAGGTATAATTCATGAAAGAAAGAAAGAAGAAAGAAGAAAAAAGAAAAAAAAAGAAAGAAAGAAAGAAAGAAAGAAAGAAAGAAAGAAAGAAAGAAAGAAAGAAGAAAAAAGAAAAAAGAAGGAAGGAAGGA
>NW_004524605.1:19235613-19248947 GCF_000260255.1 Octodon degus
GCACCGAGGCACCAATCTCATCCAATTTACTGAAATAAATCACAATTTAAAAAGTAGGTTCCTTCGTGAGCCATCTCACTTTCCCTCTTTCCGGAAATCTCTATCCAGACAGGCATGAGGCTCATTCATTCATTGTATTCAAATCTTTGCACATTTTTTTCTCTTCAAGGATACCTACTTTGTTTACCTTCAACATGATTTCTTCTTTATACAGTTTCTTGCCACGTAATACTTTGCCCATATATTCATATATATTTGCCTATTATTTTTATTATCCTCCTGTCTCATGTATCTGTTTATGGCTAAAGAGTTCATCTGCTTATCTCTCTAGTGTTTTCCAAACACCCTGCACCCAATACCCTGGCACATAATGGAAAAGCAGTAATATTTGTTAAATAAATTGAAGGGCTAAATTAATAAGCCAGAGAATAAATTAATAAAAATATTGAAACCTGTTCAATAAAATGTCACATGAATAACACCAGATGATAAGATTATGAACAACATTTGTGCAGACTATGTATGCTTAATACCACCTGAATTGTTCACATATATACATATTAATCTTAGAAAAAGAATTTTTTTCTATCATTTTAAAAATAAAGGTTTAAAATAATTCAAGAGCAAAATCATGATACTGTACTTCAAAGAAGTTTAAGAAAAAGATATTATGTGAGGCAAGAAAAGCCTTCTGAAAAACCACAAATATCACGGTCTTGGGAACCAAAAGCTACAGATATTAAATGAACAGGAAAATGAGGTGCATCGTTAGGCTTCACTAACGTGTTTCCTAAGTAGGCTGACTATGGCTGCCTTTTCACTCACTGCTAGAAGGACACAAAGCACCCTTCTGCTTGCAGGAGAGCTAGGGAGCCAATGAAAGGCCTGAAGCTCCTCTGTGGTGGAGTCCTGTGCCAGTCTGTGTCTTAAACTCGAAGGTCTGCTTTGCAAAGCTGAAGAGTGTATGTTTCAAGCCTGACAGAACTGAACATCAATGCCTAAGGATGGAAGAAAAGTAGAGCACCACCTAAGAAACAAGAAGAAAGACTTTGGTCTTTCTTGTTTTAGTCTATACAGGTGACAATCCTATTGGCTGGTGTCACCCACTTCCAGGGCAGGTCTTCTTTTCTTAATTTGTGCTTACATGCCAGTTATCTGCAGACAGGGCGGGAACTGTACTTCATTAATCCTGCTAGTAGTTATTTTATTTCTTTTATTCTTATTAATATGTTTGTAGTCCATAATTATTATATTCATCTTCATGAGTTGGTACATGTATGTAATACATGCGTGCGAGCGTGTGTGCGCGTGTGTGTGTGTGTGAGCGTTTAATCTTCTGAAGAATAGATTAAAAAATATTTTGGAGCTTTTGGAGGGAGAGAAAATATTGAAACTGCCTGTGGATACAAAAACAAATGAAAGGAAAGGATGTTGTTTCATCAAAAACACAGATGAAGAACCAGTCAAGACATTGTTAGCAAGCAGAAACCATCAAATTAGTTCCAGAAAGTGTGAAATCAAAGTTGCATAGCCCAAAGAGGTATATCAGCAGCAACAGCAACAACAAAAAGGAGGAAGAGGTGCTGTAGCTGGTGGACGAGGTGGTACTAGGGGTCGTGGTCAAGGTCAGGGCCAAAAGTGGAACCAAGGGTTTAATAACTACTGTGATCAAAGATATGGAAATTACAATAGTGCCCAGGGTGGTGACTCAAACTATAGTGGCTATGGTGGATATGATTATACTGAGTACAGCTATGGGAACTATGGGTATGGACAGGGATATGCAGACCACAGTGGTCAACGAACACTTATGGCAAGGCATCTCCAGGAGGTGGCAATCAACAAAACAATTACCAGCCATAGTAAAGAGGATGACATTGGAGGAAACAGGAGATGCTAAAGAAATCTTCCAGGATGATATTGAAGATTGCTCTTCTGTTGCTCTTTTTTTTAAATAATTTTATTGCAAAACATATCAATGAGACAGTTTCACAACCAATTACTGGCACATTTTCAATAATTTATACATTGCATATTGTTGTCTTAGTGGTATTTCATTATACAAGATGCAAACATGA
The DNA here is from genome assembly GCF_000260255.1 of Octodon degus. Taxonomy (NCBI): domain Eukaryota; kingdom Metazoa; phylum Chordata; class Mammalia; order Rodentia; family Octodontidae; genus Octodon; species Octodon degus. The sequence goes on from NW_004524605.1 coordinate 19,237,692, forward strand.
TATCCTGTCTCAAACATTATTAGAATAAACCTCTCTATTCATTGAATTAAGAGAAAGTAGCTGTATATCTATCTTAACTATTTTGAGTATAAAAATATGAAAGGGTTGTTCATTTATATCCCACTTTTTTGGTTAGTTTTGTCAGAGAAGGGCATTCTATTGTCATTTAAATGTTGTAGGTGTGTGAATTCAGGAAAATATTCCAATATAGTCCAGTAGTCCATAATAGTAGTGGGTTTTCTGTAAGACTGGCAATATCCAAAGTTGTTGACTTGAGCTTCTTCCAGCTCAGCATATTCATGTGGCTTTACTTTCTATACTTAGTTTTCATACTTTTCTGCTGGATGGTTAAGATCAAGATAAAGCAAGACCTATATAACAAGAAATGTAACTTTTGTATCTGATGAGGTCAGTCAAATACCTTCAGGATTTACCCTGAAACCCTATACCGCAGTTTGTCGATCCTTTGTCAGTGTTAGCCATGTGGATGAGTCACGGCCATTGCTTGGCCAATGTGCTATCTGCGAAAGCCTGAGAGAATATTTTCTGTCCATGTGACTCTCCTTAGGCACACTCTACATCATCAATCACATTCCTCGATGACCCCATAATCTCCTAGATCAGAAAATTTGGGACACAACTGAGTTACATAATGTTACAGTATAGGTTCTCCTATGTCCTGAGTCCTCACTAACCTTGAAAGGCTAGGGACAAAATGTTGGCTGTCCTTGCAACCCTTCTTTTTCTCTGATTTTTCTTCTGCAAACATAGGTTATTAACCCTCCAGAAGAGAAGCTTATTATTACCCTACAATATATGCAGTTGGGTTTAACCTATCTGTCTGACTATAAAACATCTTAGGCATAACATGGAACAGGTATTTTCCATCAAGTATTGATTTGTTAAACTTTAAGTCCCTGCAGAACATAAAGACAAAAAATGAAAAAATATGAATGAACAATTACATAATTTTACACAGAAATTAAGAAATCTAACCATATACAGCATTATAGCAGGACTGTCCTGTGACATTCTTTTCCCTGTCTCATTTTCATTTATTGGCCTTTTTCTTAAACAAATATTTACTTGAGAGACAGTATGGCAGTAATTGATATGCCATGACCAGCAGTACATATTTAGATGGTCTTCTGTTGCTCTAATGATTATTTTATAAAAGACTTTCTAGTATACAAGACACACTGTCCAACTGTATACAGCTGCCAGTTAGCTTACTTTGTCCTTTGCTACGTGTTATGACTGTGGATTTGTGCGTATACAAATTTTATTTGTATGATTTCTCATGTTAAACCCCTATATACTTCCTTCTGTGAAAAAAAGCAAGTTTCTTTCCCATACTTTCCCCAGTACTGGACATTATAGATGTTTTATCATTTATTTATTTGTTGTCAAAAGGACAAGTATGCACTTCATCCAGTGGAGAGTCAAACTATAACTTATAACCAAAAATAAATATTTGTTTATTTGAATGTAGTTCTCAAGGACACTCTGTGCAGGACATAAACAGAAACAAAGCTGATAATTAAGGTTTCCGTATTCTCCATAGCTCATCCCTGCAGTTTTTCTGTCTGACAATTAAAATGCAAAGCAAATACATCTTCAAGGGGACCTGTCTAAGCCAGTAATCTCTCAGTTTCAAGAAAGCACCTTTCAGCCAACACCATCCTTCTGTGAAATAAGCAGCTTTTGGCAGGACTAAAGGAAAGAATGAGACTAAGAAAGGATCACTCATTATGACTGCCCTACTGGAGTCCTTTCAAGAATATGCCTCCATAACAGACAAGGGAATGCAGGCTAAGAGGCACTCTGCTAAGATTTACAGGAGGCTCTGGCATAGATCCATGTGAAAGATAAACACCAAAGTGCCAGAAAAAAGGGATGTGGCAGGCAGACAACATCCTTCATGTGATACATACAGAAGGCAGTGACGGTGGTGATGCAAAAGCAGCCTGTTGAACAGTCCTTGAAAATGGCATTTCAAAAGGACATTAAGCAACTGGAAAGCCTATGGGGAAACTGACTTGGAATCCAAAATGAGTGCCACTATTGAATTACACAAGGTATAGATCACCTTTAAAATGTTTCAGTTTTCAAAGGTTATGGTACAGAAATTATAGATTTAGGTCACTTTTTAAGAACTTCTTAGTTAATGGAATGGTATTTCAAAGCAAAATTGAGGCAACATTCAGCCATTCTTTTAGAGTGATTCTTTTCCTCTCACAGTTTATAGGACTTTGAAAAGTAAAACCTTTCTAATTTGAAAAAAATACAGGTGAACTATACAAATCCAAAAGGAGCAGGCCTACTTCAGCAATTAGCCATGTACTCCACTTGGGAGGTAGAACTCAGAACGGAGGCAAAGCCAATAAAAATATAAAATACTGCCAGACCGCTGAAGACTTGGATCAGTTCAGTGACACTGCCAGCAAAAGGCAAATGCAGGCATTGGGAGATAACGCCAAAATACTTACGTCTTAAGCCAGCAGTCAAGCCAGGGAATGTGTTCTGAGAAATAATCTTTCGGCTCACTGCACAGAGAAAGGAGACACATAGAAATACTAGTAGAAAAATACTAGTGGAAAAATAGTCAAATCTTTAGAAATGAAAAATCTCTGAGAATATATGCAACTTATTGAGGGAAATGGAAAGAGGAAAGAATAGGTTTGACATGCCACTAAAATGTCAATTTCCATAAAATTAATTCAGTAACAGTAACATCAAACTTTTTAAAGCAGTATGCACTAGGACTTAAGCCAAGTATTTTCGAAAGTATTTTCTCATTCACCTCCTGACAATGCTAAGAGCCTGATCTCATTATTAATCTCATTTTACAGAGAAGACTGAGGAGCAAAAACTTAAATTCCCTTCCAAAAATCACACAAATTCTAAGCGGTAAAGTCTGGATTCACTCATAGACATTCTGAGTCCATAGACCTCTGCTCTTGGAGATTACACTGAGAATCAGATCAAATGTTGCCTGTAAACATCGGAACTCCTTAACTCCTCCTTGAAGGCAACCCAACTCTGTAGCCTGGTACATGAAAGCAGTGTCACTCTGTTAACCCAGGAAGCAAAGTCTCATCAAACCAAGCATTTACTAATCACAAGCATTGTAACAAACCTTAGAAGAAGCCAATTTAATTGTAGCACAGAAGAGTCTATAGTACAATAAGAAATAAGCATAAACAATCATAATGCAGTGCAGAAAGTAACATGACACTAGATATATTCAAAGAGTTAAAAAATTGAATATTTATAAGAAGATTCTATTGCACTATGTCTGAGTCAAGGAAGATACAGTGAGGTGGACAAAAAGAGTGGGAAATATCTTAAAAGATGACCACATGGTACCCAAAGATATTACGTGAAAATTATCAAAAGAATTGTAACTATAAAAACATTAAAATATGGATTTCTAACCTTGACCATGCAAAATTAACTATGTTTAAAATATTAAATAATCTTACTAAACAGTAGGGGTTGTGAACACCTGAGTAATTAAAATGATAATAGGCTATAAAACATGCAAAAGGAACTTCACACAAGCACTGTACTCTTACTGATAAAGTTGCTTCCTGTGGCTGTATAAGTTGAAAATTCTTACACAACTAAACAAAGTATATTGGAATTGAACACTAAAGGAAATGGAGAGTGGATGATGGGAACTGGGTTTCTCGTTATTGTAATGAAAGAGAAAATACAAGCAAAGGGGTAAGATTAAAATGATTCACATGGTAATGATTAGATATGGAGACATTGAGAATATCTTCCATTTAACATATTATGGATACAGGTGGAATGTTTACAAATAATATCTATGTATATCTATATATGTGCATCAGTTAATATACATATCTATACTTTTTCTGTAAGCTTCTAAGACCTCAAATAAACAAGACAGGTGTGGCAGTGAGCAAGCCTAAAGCCCAGATCTTGGTGCCTCAGACGATTCTCCAATAAAAGGAACCAAGGATATTTGGGGAAATGTCTTATTTTTAGGACTGAGGAATTAAATGTGCAAGATGAATGTGAAAGAATTTACACTCAAAACTTAAAAATAGGGCCGGGGAGATGGCTCAGTGGAATAAGCGCTTCCCTGGCAAATGCAAGGGCCTCAGTTCAATCCCCGGTTCTGCCAAAAAAAAAACAAACTTAAAAATAAAAGCAAATTAAAACCCATAGTGATAACATATAATAACATAATGGGCAAGGGCCCAAACACAAGAGATCTTTGTGGCCAAAACTAGAACAGTTTGAGTAATAATAAAGTCATTTTATGTTATAAACCAAAATGTATGATGAATATTCAAAAGCCCATACCATTATAAATAAGTGAACGAATAACTAGAGTTGAGGAAGGAGGAAATTATTCATATTAAGAATTCCAGATAATTTATGAAGATACTCCACCCTCAAGGAAATGAAACAGCTGCTGACCCACAAAATGTAGACTAAGCACAGAGACTATCCTTCAAAGAATAAATTGTATAAGAGAGTAAGGAGAGAGTGACTTTATGGTAGAAAACCTTCACAGACAGTACTTCAGCCAGACAATCAAGGTTAATATCAGCAGTGATAATATATGCTGATAACATGTACCCTTCACATGACATAATGACACCACCTTACATCTGCGGTCTTTCCCCCAAATACTTACCATACCAATCGAATCATTAGGCAGTTACGTTACAAACCCTATCATTAGCCCACAAAGTACAAATCATAAGTGAAGACACCTGCATATTGCATGACAGAACTCCTCCAAACCTCAAGGCCATTAAAAGTAAGGAAAGTCTGAGAAGCTTTCATAGTCAAGAGGAGACGAAGAGACCAGGACAGAAGACATCCAGGAAAGGAAGAAAAACATTAGGCCGAATTAAGGGAATCTAAGTAAAACATTGACTTGAGTTGGTAATAATGTATTAATGTTGATCAATTACTCATGAAATATGTACCATATTAATGCAGGATGTTAATAATAGGATACACCAGGTGTGGGATATGCAGGAACTCTCTGTACAATATTCCAAATTATGTACAAATCTAAAAGGACTCTATATTGCAAGTTTACTAAAACTTCACATCCATTCAAAAAGGCAAATGAGGGCCAGCCAAATAATTCAGTAGTTTAAACCATCTGCAATCAGGTGCAGGGGCCAGGGGTTTGGTCCCCAGGCCTACTGTGCCAGCCCTGCCCCCAAGGTATACTGAGACAGCAATTGAGACTGGATATGGTGGCACACGCCTGCAATCCCAGCTCTAGGGAGGCTATAAACAGGCAGATCATTATGAGTCCAATCTAGTAGTGAGACCCTGAACACCCTATAGACCCTTCTTTAAAACACACACAAAAAAAAAGGTAAATGATTAAAAAATATAGGAAACAAAATTGAACATTTTACATATTTGTGCTCATTTTAAAAAAACCTAGCACTCCTTGAATACATAACTTTGAATGAAAGTTTAGTACTGTTATGGTCTGTGCCTAGTTGTCCCCGCAAAGCCTCATGCAATCATGGTACAGATTTCTAGAGTTTGAGATTAACTAATGACCCAATGGGATTATGGGTGTGAGTACTACTCCCAACCTGGGGAAGATAGCCTGAATGCAACTTAAGGGAGACAGACTTGCTCTCTGAACCCATTGTTGCTGCTACTCCTTCATTTTGCTCTCTCCTCTTTGCCACTGCCATGATTGGTTGCTCTCTGCCATGTGCCCCTCTGCCTCGGAGCCAGCTGAGTATGGACTAAGAGTTCCATGAACTGTGAGCTTAATAAAGCTTTCTTTCATTAATTTTGAATGTCAGGTATTTGTCCCAGCAACAAGAGAATAGTAAAGGAGATAAGTAACTTAACAATCCATGCAAGCACATTTTAAATATATAAGAGAATTTCAAGAAAAGGATAACTTTTTAGCAAATTCCAAATAGTAGAACTTCTGGGGGAAAAAAAGCAAGGTATTGCAGGACAAACTAATCTGACCTTCCTAAAGTAAAATAATTGGTATTATTAGAGAATGAGATTGTCTCTCTGAAAATCTCTTTTTCTCAATTCAGAGAAGACTCCTTCTTTTTCTTGCCAAAACATTCAAGAAGATAATCTTGAAATGAACTACCAAAAACTGACTGGATTGTGGTCAATTTTCTCAGCAATTGAACAAAATAGAATCACATAGTCTCAGAGATGGTCAAAAATCACCGAGGTCACCCCCGTTGTGAGGAAACAGATCCAGAAAGATTAGGCGTCTTGTTCTATAACACATGTGGAGCTGGTGACTCCATTGACTCTGAGTCGAAGTTCCTATAACTCCAGGGCTCTGTATCTTCCCGCGTATGACACCAGAGGTGACAAGTAACTGTTATGTTACTTCTTTTGGTCATTGTCTCTGCAACATACTTTCTGTTATATACTCACTATCTATTTTTCTTTCCCTTACTTTCTCTCTCTTTCTTTAGTCTTTCTTGTGTCGGTACTTCTTGTCTGTCACAGAATAATTCACACAGTGCAGATATGGAAATTGAAATTGGTCCCTTAGCTGACCATGGTGGCACACACCTGTACCCCAGCTACTTGCAAGGGTGAAGCAGAAGGATCCCAAGTTCAAACTCCAGTAACAAAAAAGAAAAAATCCTTCTTCACACCTCATGCACCCCCTATCCAATATAATAAGAACGTGAGAGTGAATCTATAAGACAAAATGTTGTGCAAATATAAAACAGCTGTGCCCTAAGGTTACAAGTTAACATTGCAACTGGAGCACACAACCACACAGCATAATAAACTTGGAAACATCATTAAAGTAATGATTGCTTATTAAACTGGATACAATTAAAAGTAATCAGATAAAAAGTGATCCATTTCTTCTACTATATTCATTTAATTTAAAGGAGAATGAGCTGCACCTCGAATTAATCACTTCAATGGGAGTTGGTTAAAATAGTTAGGTTTTTCAGCCTATCAGTTTTAAATGAAGATGAAGAAAACCACATAAGCAGTTCAATTTAACTAGAAGTACAGCTTTGAACTCCAACATAATCACATATTGAGCAGACACAGCTATTTTTCCAACTTACATTCTAATTAGTTTTCTTTGGTCTAAGACTGACATGCATCCTATAAACTTGCAAATTTAGAAATTATATGTTTTAAAGAAACTTTTTCCCTTAAGTAACTTGGGAGTTGTCTACTGAGACTGAAAATGTAAGCAACAGATACAAAAATGTTTTAAAAAGTGGGAAATTTCCCTGATTGAAATGTGTTTAGAAATAGAAAAATCTGTGCTTAAATGAATTGCTTTGCAGTTGCATCACTTGGCCATGAATTCCAAACTTACTATCTTTCAGAGCTTCAAAGATGGAAGGAAAATGTCAGCAGTTGCTGGCGAGCAAGAGTCAGTGCTGTGCTGTCACAGAGCTTTACAAACTACAGAATCAGAATTTCAGAGCAGGAGGAAGTCTTTGCGACCACCTGATCCAAATCCTGTGTTTCACATTTGGGCAGCTCACCCACAGAGCTTGAGGAATTTCCAGCAGGCACAAGGAACATAGAGATTAGATGCCCGGGGTGCTGCTAGGGACCCTGGAGAGCTGCTATCACTTACATAGGGCAAAACCTGCACTCTGTTATCCTCATCTGTGTTCCTTTGGTCCATTTGCCCTAATGTTTAAGGCTCCTTAGGGATCTTTATGTCCTTACACAGCACAAGAGTTGACTGTTTGCTTTCTAGTTTGAAGCTTTCAGTCTAAAATGTAATGCAACTTCTGTTCTTTTCCTCTCACAATGACAGCAAGTAACGTGTTATCTTCAGATCAGTTAAGCAACTGAGTGGTTGTGAAAGTGAACGGTAACTAACAAGTGAAGATGTTGGTAGAGCTCACAGAATGGCAACACAGTTGGCTTAGTGATTACATCCAGATATCAGAATGAGAATTTTTAGGGTTGGGGACCAGGGAGATAGCTCAGTAGAATAAGTGCTTCCCTGGCAAGTGCAAGGGCCTGAGTTATTTAAAAAAAAAAAAGAAAGAAAGAAAAAGAATTTTTAGAGTTCAATTCCCCATATTGCTTTGTTAATTGCATGACCTTGAATCTGATATTCTTCTCACATACTCATTATTTTCATAGTTCAAAAGAGAGACACACAGAATAATAAAATAAGACTGAGTTTACTAAAGTCCTCGGTGTTGCTCCTGATTGTTGCTTCAGTGTGACTTTTTGAGATATCAAATAACAAATTATTTTATGACCTTTGGTATTGTACCAGGAATCAAACTCAGGAGCTTGTGCTTGCCAGGCAAGCACTGTGCCACTGAGCCATATCCCTGGCCCATCTTATTGCCTTTCATCTTTTAAGGGTATTTCTGATTTACTAAATGTATTTCAGCTTCACTGTACAAGTTTTCTAAAATTTCTAAGCTTGATGTTTCATCATCTATGATTTTTCCATAAAGAATTAAAAGAGAAAATAAATATTCTGCTGTATGTTATTTGATGATAATTGGTAGCCTTCTCACAAATGTCTATGTTTCCTCCTTTAGAGTAGAGACTAGTACTGTATTTTTTAAATTCTTTTACCAACAGAAACCAGATGCAGAAAGCGGATTGATTAGGACTTTCTCTGGATGAGTTCTAGGAGACAGAAGAGAGCCAGAACACATACTTTTCTTTCTCTAGGATGAGCAGGTGATCCTGTGGCCCTTCGTAGGCATGAAGTTTGATGGTGGCTTCTGGAAATTTCTCCCTGAATCACTTTCTTTTGCACTAGAAGTTATATATATATACATCACAATTTTCTGATCATGTAAAAATGTACAACAAAACCAGTAAAGGCCCTCCTTAGATTTCAGTCTTTGTGCCAATTTAATAGTCTAAAAGCATTTAATCTACTGTATTAAATATATCACAAATACTTGGAGTCATGACCTGTTTTCTAACCAGCCCACTTAATAAGCAAATAGGGTGTTCATCACAGTTCCCAGCACACAGAAGGCACTCAGTGAAGGATCACTAGTCACAGTAGTAGCAGGCATGACAGCAGCACAGAACACTAAATCTCCACCTTTTGAAATGAAACCAGAATCAAGTACCACAAAAATTAGAAGAGATGCTAGATTATAGAAATCATAGACAAGCATTTAATTAGCATTGAGAATTTGTCCTAATAATTCAATCCAGACATAAATTGTCTTATGGAAGAACTATATGTGGAGTTGTTATTACTGTTAGTATATTTTATGTCCATATAATTTGGGTAAATGACCATGAACATGAAACCACCAAACTGGGTCTCACTCTGCTACTCGGTCACTGTGATTGTGCACATGACAGAGTGTGTCCATTTTCCAACCTGGAAGATGAGGTACCCAAGACAAACATGCACAAAGGTCTCTTCAGTTTTTTAATGCTATGTTTTGAGAACCAAGTGTGGGAAGGCTTATAAGGTCCAGGTAGACCACAGCCTTAAGTCATTTAAATATTTCCCTGAAGCCATATGCATGTGATTAATTTTCCTAAGGAAGGAAAAATTTGCATATCAAAAGTTATCTTTCATTTTAGCATAGCCTAGCTCCTGTCCCAATTACCATCAAATTTTTATTGATAAAGTAATGCTATCTTGTTCCAATCAATTTACAATCAGGAGAAAAAGAGAGAGACCTGACAAATATCCATTTATTCCATTCAATGCAATGATATCTCAGAAAGTAATTACTGGCCAGTCTTCAATCATCAAAAAGTAAACAAGTAGTTCTAGGAAAAAGAATCAAAAATAAAATATAAAATGTTGGCCATATTGTAATTATATAGAGAGAAAGCCAGACACAGAAAAATAAAATATAAAAAGATTTTGAGAAGCACAAAAGCAGCTAAGTAAATGCAACTGGAGGAGACTTCTATCACCTCTCTGAAGGACTGATGAATGAATGCATCCCATGTTTTATGGTATTAAAAAATGTTACAGTCTGGAGGCAGTACAATCTACACTGACTAGAGTGCAGGCTTTGAGTCAAGGCAGATATGGAGTTGAATTTAGACTCAGTAATTTTAAATCCAAATTCAGTAAATGTTTGGCTACAAATAATTTAATCTATCTCAGCCTCAGCTTTCCAATAGAAAAACAATAATAAATTATATATAATTGTGTAATTAACCAACAAACAAATCACATACTTAGGTATCATTTATCAAGGGGCTGAGTATGTAGTCAATACTGATCCCATGTTAGCTACTGGTTGAGATCACCCTTCCAACCTCCTGTTTCACTTCATAAACATCCTTCATCACTTTTCTGACATTTTCAGCAGTTTTGTTATTACAAGCCCAACTCTGTAGGGTAAATCTCAATTTACACAATCCTGTGCATGAAAAGAAATATCAAAAGGAAAATCATAGGTATTGGAGAGTAAATTTAAGCTGGTCACAGTGCTACATGCCTCAAATACCAGCACTCAGGAGGCTGAGACAGGAGGATTGCTGAAAGATTGAAGCCAGTCTGAGATGCACAAGGAGCTCAGGGCCAGGATTGCAGTACCAAGGATATGGTCCTGTTTTTACAAACTGATTATGAGAGTAACCTATTACATCACAATTCAATCCTTCAGTTGTTTTTTCAGCAGCTGTTGGCCCAGTCTTAAATTATTTTAAGCCAGAACAGACCAACATGGATACAAACAGTCCCAAGCAAGAATGATGCTGGTTATTTTAGTGACAGACATTTTCAAAAGTCTAAAGCAAAGGGTGAAGACTTGTGAATCCATGGGACTCAAGGAAAGAATTTTTCAACATACTGATAAATCAGTTTTCTGTAGTTGTGATCCATGGTGCATTGTGGGCAGCCATGATTTTAAAAGTGAGTCATGATCTTTTCAGTTTACCAGAAATAGCAAAAATAAATATTTGTTAGCCATAATGTGAACAATAACTGCCTAGATGCTTAAAATGCAATGGTAAGCTAGAAACAACCCTTGGATTACTTGACTTATTCTAGAATCTAGAAACAGACACATAAATGTTGATCAATAATACATATTCTCTTCTAAAACTAATTATCTTCATTGGTACATTTTAGATATCCATAATGATAAAATGCACCATAGCGAATCTGCACCTGTATATAATGTATCTTAATTTTTTCTTCATTGTCCTACCTCCCTTTAACCCCTCTTCCCTCATTTATAAAAGATTAGTTTTCATGTATACTTCTCTTTGGATTTCTTTTTCTTTTTTTGTTCTTCTTTCCTCCTC
>NW_004524605.1:19255492-19265391 GCF_000260255.1 Octodon degus
GTCCTGGTGACTCAGATGCACACTAAGTTGCAAAAGGTGGCACGCGTTCACTTTGTGTTTCTGATTTCCAGGGCTAACGTAGCTTTAATACATCTATCAACGTACTACCTTGATTCTCTCTGTGTTTCCTATTAATTTAAGAATGGGTTAAAATCATTTTGACATTTGAGGATGAGTATGCAAGAGAAAAATATACTTCTGCTTACTTACCCTGATTTACAAATAGTGTTATTTTTCTATAAGTATAATAAATGCTTCTGCTGTAGAAATAAAAAAAAAAAACTTTTAATGTTAAAAACCGTGACCAGGGAAATAACTCAGTTGAATAAGTGCTTACCTGGCAAGCGCAAAGACCTGAGTTCAATCCCTGGCTCCACAAATAAATTTAAAAAAAAAACTGTGGCCAGGGAAAGCCTCAGCAGGTCAATAATTTTTTTTAAGTTCATAATATTTGGGTAAAGATCCAAAAGAGGTGACTATAGTTATATATTTGGGGAAAGAGCACTCATGCAGAAATAGAAGCAGCAAAGACACTGGGAAGGGGAATTAAAGGAAAATTTGTGTGTCTGACTTTTTTATTATTAAACCATCTCATTACCGGATATAGGGGAGCCAATGTCTAGTTTTCCTTCCCACAGTGGCCTTCAATCCAAGTGTTTGAAATGGTCTAAAATGTAGAGTTCCATGCTGAGCCATCAGCAGTGGGCATGTGGGTGAATTACTCTGAATGATAACACGATGCAACATTTTACATGTTCCAGTGAACATCAGCCCCAGCTGTTATGGTCACTGTCTTGAATTTTGTTTGTATTTTGCTTAGTATTCTTCAGCAATGGAATTGATCACAGGGCCTTGGTATAAATTAGGCAAATGCTCTACCAATGACCTACATTCTCAACCCTTTTCCATTTTACTTTAAGACAAGGTTTCATGTAGCTACTAAAGCTTTGCAATCCTTCAGGCTCAGCCTCTTGGGTATCTGGGATTGAAGGCCTAAGTCACCGCACTGGCAGTGACTAGTCACTTCTGAATTCTAGGCCCACTGGGGACTGCCACAGTCTTCAAAGTAAACACGATTTTTCCAAATCAACAGAAATATTATCAATAAATATTGGTTAAGCATCTGTGCCACTAAATATCTAGATTCTTATAATGTGAAGGTTAACAAGGTAGAAAAAGTTCTAGAAAATTAGAACCACTCTGAAGAAGAGCAAAGGAACATTAATCATACAATATGACACTCATTTAGAGTTACAAAATATTTATTAATGGTGCCTTATTATCCCTATGTTATTCTTTGTATCAGTAGGATAAATATCAATGAGAAGACTGTATTTCATAGTTTCTCATCTTGGACAAATAACAAAGATAAATATGCATAATTATGTTATAAAACAATGCACACACATGTGTTATGGTTGTGTCTAGATGTTCCCCCAAAGCCTCACGCAGTCATGAGGCTGGGTCCTTGAGCTGGTGGTTGATTCATGGCCAAATACAGGGACCATGAGTATGAATGCTCCGCTGACCTGGGACAGGCAACCTGCACGCAGCATAAGGGAGGGAAAGAGGATTGTTTATCTTCTCTTCCCTTTCTGCTCTTGTTGTTGGTGCTGTCTTCTGCCACCATGAACTGGTGTGTCTTCCATGTGCCACCCTGCTTTGGAGCCCACTGAGTATGGACTTAAACCTCCACTAACTGTCAGGTAAATAAATCTCTCTTCCTTCATGTTGGGCATTGGGTATTTTTGTCTCAGCAATAAGAGAAAAGCAACTGAAGCCATGCAGAACAACTTTCCACACTAACAACCACCATCATCAACACTGAAAAGACAGTTTCCTTCGGAATTTTACATCATGCTATAATCTTCAATCACTGTATAAAGGTTATACATTGTTATCTTCAATCACAGACAAAACCAGATCACCTATTTTTAAGAGGATTCACTATTATTGAATAGAATGAGTTCAAAAAATAATTTGAGACCTATGATTACTCTTTCTTAATAGAGATAAATTGACCATAAAGCAAAGCAAGAAATGAATTATTTTGAAGGGGGAAAAACCTCCTATTTTGGGCTGGACTTTCCTTTGGATTTTACAAATGGGACGAGTCATGTTTTGCTTTCCTCCTTCCTTATTTTTGGTGAGTTAAAGATAGAGAGTGCTGAAAGAACAACCACACACCCTGAAGTGAAATTAGGCTGCTGTAGCTGCTGTAGTATTCTAGTGCAAACAAAATATGGCTATATGAATCAACTACAGAATATAAAATTTGCAATTTCACTAATTCTGTGTTCAAGTTGAATACCATTGAAAATATACAGCACAATATAAAAACAAATGGTGAAATATAGTGTAACACTTTTAAAAATTAAAATGTTACTTACATAGAGGACCTTAAGTAGAAAATTAACAACACCATAACAAGGCTGAGGCTATAGCTCAGTGGCATAAGTGCCTGCCTGGCAAGCACAAGGTCCTGAGTTCAATCCCTTGAACCACAAAAAGAAAAATAAATAAATAAATAAAACACCATGACAAGTCAAGAGAAACAGCAGCATGGAAAGGTAGTCCTTGGAAGGGGCTGTTCTTTGGAGGTAGGACCTGGAAGACTGTGTTCTGGTTCTCTGCTCCTTTTCTTTTTTCTGCTTCCTGGATGCTGTGGGTTAAACCTTTTTTCCTCCACCAGGCTCCTCTGCCACCCTGTTTGTACATTGGATTTAGCTAACCACAGACTGAATGAACAGCCTTTCTTTTAAATGGTGGGTACAGAGCTTCATGTCTCAGCAACAGAAACATGATTAAGACTCCATGTGACCTTATTCATTGCCCTAGAAATGTGGCATCCAATTTCAAACCTAAGTGGAAAGTTCTTTCTCCAGAAATGTCTCCCTATTTATTTCACAATTATGTATTTTCTTTTTTTTTTCCTTTTTTAAAAAATAATTTTATTGACAAACAACAGTTATGTATTTTCTTTTCACATATGTAAGCACTGTCATTTGATATAGACATTTGAATGACAGCAGTTATCCATATTTATCAATAAAGTATACATATTTCAATCAGATGTTTGAATTGTCTATGATGCCCAGAGCATGTGAGTCTTAGCACATCCTTGCTGGATAAGTATTGGTTTAATTGAAAAGACTAGAGAATTAAAGAACAGCAGAGAGGAAAATTTTTTTTAAATTTCTAAATTTAGGAAAAAAAATTCATAAACTCTGATGATCACCTCTTCAATTGGCTGTTTTGCATCATTTTAATTTAATACCTACTGCAAAACACACCAAATGACTTTAAAATGTCACATTTTATATACTCAGTTAATGATTAGGAGGAAAGGACAATTCAATAAGGAGACAAATTATTAGCTTCTGTCCTGAGTCTCTAAGCCATCTGTTTGCCTTGGAAATGCAAAGTCTCATATTTCAAACTGTTTTATGTTTGATGAAAGCATGAATTTAATTAGGGTAAGATCATACCATTTACTTTTTATCCACATATCCTCCCTCCTTCTCTTCTGATACAGAAATCCTTTACTAAACACTAAATATTTTTTAGCTAGTAACTTCAGCTTTGGATAGTTTCCATTTATGTATTCCAGTGTAAATGGGATCCCTTTTGGAACAGAGCAAATTAAATACTGCCAATAGAACAGTGCCCCTGGAATTGTGCAAATTTTGGCTGTGTCTCAGTCCTAGTTTCTCTCAGGCTAATCCTGAGACAACAATATGGATGCAAGAATTTTATTTGGGAGGTGATGCCAGAAAGCACTTTGAAGTACAAATGTAAGAAAAGGCTACTAGAGGCATACCTCCAAGACGCTGTACCTTTGGCTCTAAAGGAGTCTATTTGATAACACAGTAAGTTGAATCACAAAATAATTATTTGGGAGTCTCAAGGCATGTAAAATTTATGCCTAGTTCTCATGTTCAATCTATTAATTTGTAGTAGCATGTCTAAAAAAGGTGAAAATCTGACTTAAAAATGCCGCATTGCTAAGATATGTTAAGAATCATCTCAACTATTGGGGAAATGGTGCATACAGGCTGCTGAGCACAGAGCTGCCACAACACATCAGTGTGTAAAAACTGACATTGTGTGTGCAGCACAAAAAATGAATGCATTATTAAATAAGGTGAGGCTGGAATGGGGAATAATGGAGCAGAACCCTAGGCAACTGGAGGCAGTCCAGTTGAAGTTTCTCTGAGAATCTTTGTGCAGACACACTGAGCTCCTCACCCCTCATCAACCTAACAACACTCTAAGGGCATTACTTTTCCAACGCTTCTGGCTGTCCCCTTGGTAGCAATATTTAAGCAGGGAAAGTGTGTGTGAGTGTGTGTGTGTGTGTGTGTGTGTGTGTGTGTGTATTTATCTTATGTTTCAAAAGACTATGTATGGCTTTGTGTGGATTGGTTTAGGCCAAGTACCAAGCATATATGAGACGTATACTTCACCGTTCATGAATGGTAGAGGAAACAGTAATTTTAGCTTGGACTACTTAGTCATAAAGTGCAAAAAGAGATGACCTGATGTAAAATTGGCAGGATGTACTGATGAAATAGTCATAAGACAGAGAATGTAGATGAAAATATTTCCATCTCTACTTCTAGTCTTAGCTCATTGGCTCTCAGTAAAGGGACATGAGCCCTTGCTCATTGCTGTACTAATACAGTGCCTGGATCATGCAATGTATCTATGTTTTGGATACTTTTTTAATAAATTTGAAGGCAAGATTCATGTTTAGATAAGAGGAATTCATTTCATTTTGGATCTGCCTTTGAGACATCCTTGTGGAAATGCTGAGTAACCATTTGGGAGAGCGAGTCTGCAGCTTCTGGAAAAGGCCTGGTTGTGAGATACAAATCTGGGAAGTCACACAGATTTCAAATATTAAAATGTTTGCCAAATTTAGATTGCTAGAAAAAGAACTTAGTGTGAGAAAAGACCTCTAATTCATAAACAGCTTATAAATTTATAAATTAAATTAAATCTAATGCTTATAAATTAAATCTAATGCATAACTTATTTCAAATATGCATAGGATATGCTTACACAATAAATTAGAAGGTTAGCAATTATGAATTCTTGCTTTGCTTTGTGTGTCTGTTAGCAATTTTTCTGATTATTCAATCTCTTAGAGATACTTTCGCTTCTCTCTCAGACATTATTTCCAACCAGAAACAAGTACCCAGTAGTTCTAACAGTTTAAAAAGCTGTGAAGAAGCTTAACATAGATTGAACTATTATAAATAAGGAAATTATTCAATAGTGTTCTCAAGTCACTTTTATTAGCCTCCAAATTTCCTAAAATGTAGAATTAATTACTTAATGGGTCTTAAATGCAAATAAAGCTAAATGGAAACAGGCACAGTTTCAACAGAAAAAATTCTAGAAACCCAACAATTCTTCAAATGTTGACCAATAAAATGAAGAAAATAAAACCTCTTTCTGAGGATATTTTTAATAGAACCACATCTGATGAATAGTTCATGTTGGATACCTAAGAGTGCTGTACGTGTACAGAAAAAAAATTAGTTTCTAGATTCTGTAATTGATGTCAACCCGAATAGCAGTGGTTACATGACATGTACAGCATTAACAACAAAGACAAGTTGACTGAAATATAAAAAAATCTTTACTTTAAAAATCAGTCTCTAAGGGGCCGGGGAGATGGCTCAGTGGAATAAGCGCTTCCCTGGCTGGCTCCCCCCCCCCAAAAAAAAAATCAATCTCTATTGTCCCTAGCTTATCAAAGCCTCACAGGCTACTAGAGAGAATATAAATACAAATGGAGTTGAAATAGTCTCGAAATCACAAGGAACTAGTGAAGACCAGATCTGGGATTTGGAACAAGATGTGTCTTATCCAGCACTCTCTTCAGTACTGTGAACTTACTCATCCTTGCCTGTATATGTTTCCCTATTAAAATGTGTCTCTTCAGTACTGTGAACTTACTCATCCTTGCCTGTATATGTTTCCCTATTAAAATGTGTCTCTGCTCTAGTCAAGGCTCATTATTTTAAATAAGCAAATGATGCTAAATGTAAAGTTTTCATTTGAAGTGTAACAACTACTAGCCTACTATTGAACTGAGAAAAGCGCTCCCCTTAACCCCCAGCAAAACATCCCATGGGCTTACGCTATTCTTGGTGCATCTATCCATTAGGCAACTCTGCCCTTTAGTATCTGGGGGCAACTTAACTGCAATCAAGACTGGACACCCCATTCAGAAGATTGAATTTACACTAATATGCCTCACCATGTGCTAAACTAAAATCAAACTCTGTCAAACTAAACCAAAAACACTTAAACTCCTCAAAGACAAAGTACATAAAACTTGAAGTTGTAGACATAGTCAAAGACTTTCTCAACAGAATCCCAATGTCACAGAAACAGTTCTAAGAAACAACAAATGGGATGATATTAAATTTGAAAGCTACTGTACAGCAAAAGTGAAGGAACAACCTACAAATGAGGAAAAGCTTTCAACTTTCTCAGACAAAGGACTCACATCTAGAATATAAAGAACTCAAATGAAAAACTTAGATACCCCCAAATAAAAGACAACACCAATAAGTGAGCAAGTAAAATAGTCAATTTACAGAAGGACAAATGGTCAATAAGCACACAAAGTATTGTTCAGTATTGCTAACTATTCTAAAAATGCAAACAGCACTGAGATTTAATCTTATCCAAGAAACAAATAATGACAGATCAAATAATAACATGCTGGAGAAAATACGAGGAAAAGGAACTCTTCTAGGATTTCAGTACCAATGTAAACTGCTATAATCAGTATGAAAATCAGTATGGGGATTCCTCAAAAACTTAAAACTACAGACATTTGACTGAGCTATTTCCCTTCTAGGTATTTTCCTGAAGGAGTTAAAGCCATCCTATTATAGAGATAGATGCATACCAATATTTATAAAAGCATGATTCTGAATGGCTAAACTTTGGAAGCAGTCTATACATCTATCAACAGATGAATGGATAAAGAAATTGTAGTATTTACAGAACACGAAGTTATATTAATCTGCTATAAATGATTTTTT
The DNA here is from genome assembly GCF_000260255.1 of Octodon degus. Taxonomy (NCBI): domain Eukaryota; kingdom Metazoa; phylum Chordata; class Mammalia; order Rodentia; family Octodontidae; genus Octodon; species Octodon degus. The sequence goes on from NW_004524605.1 coordinate 19,262,560, forward strand.
GAGTCATGTGTAGGAAAATGGATATAACTTGGGACCCTAATAAGTGAAATACATCAGACACACAAGTTTACAGATCACATTTTTCTTTTATAAGAGAAAAATAGTAAAGGTAAACAGCAAAGTAAGAGATAATAGTAAATAGGAGACAGAGTACGGAATTAAGAAATGGAGAAAAAATATAAATGGCAAGTAAATATATGAAAAAGTGTTCAACATCATTGGTCATTTGAATAAATGCAAATTAAAACAATACTGAGATTCCATCTCCTACCGGAAAGAATGGCTAACATCAAGAAGTCAGCCAATAACAAATGTTTCAGGGGCTGTGGAGAAGAAATCCTTCTCCACTGTTGGTGGGAATGCAGAAAGTGCAGCCACTGTGGAAATCAGCGTGGAGATTCCTTCAAAAGCTAGGGCTAGAAGGGACATAGATATAGCTCAGCAGACTAAGTGCTTGCTTAGGTAAGCTCAGGGGCCAGGGTTCAGACCCTGGCACCGTGTGCCACCAGCCCCACCCCCAGGTGCACTGAGCTGCCAGTGGAATCCAGGCATGGTGGTGCACACCTGTAATTCCAGCACTAGAGAGGCTGAAATCAGGAGGATCACTACAAGTCCAAGCTCTGTAGTGATGCGCTGCACACACACACGCACGCACACACACACACGCACACGCACACAAAGCTAGGACTGGAGATCCCGTTCAAGCCAGCTGTTTCTCTCCTGGGTATTTTTCCAGACAAAATGAAAACCCCACAGCACAGATATCTGCACCCATGCTTACAACAGTGCAATTTCTCATAGCTAAATCCTGGAAACTACCCAGATACTCATCAGCTGAAGAATGGATAAAGAACATGGGGTATTTTTACACAATGCTGTATTATTCCACTATAAAACAGGGTAAATTTGAGTCTTGTCACTAAATGGATACAACTAGACAACATATTCTTTTTTTTTTAATGTGTGTGTGTGTGTGTGTGTGTGTGTGTGTGTGTGTGTGTGGCCAGCTCAGCCCACCAGGGGGCGGGGCTGGCTGGCATGTGGTGCTGGGGGATTGAACTGTGATCCCTGTGCTTTGCTAAGCTTGTTCTAAGTAGGTGCTTTAGACCACTGAGCCATCTCACCAGCCCGACAACATATTCTTAAGTGAAATAAATCAGATCCGCATATGCAAACATTGTCTTGTCTCCTCAATGTGAGAACCTGAAAGAGAAAAATGGAATCTGAAAGGTACAATAGACACTGGGAAAAAGAAATGCACTTACTCAGAAGGAAAGAGTTACTCAGCTGAGGAGAAAGATAGGCGAGAGAGTAGGGGAAATAGATTTATCTGTATATGTAAGCAGAATGGTTTGGACATTTGTACTCTGCATTTCTGATGGTCTATGAAAAGGAGTAGATAATACTTAATTTGCTTTGTCTCTTTTCTTCAATTGTTAATACTTTTCTTAATTTCTTATACATTTCTTTCTTTTTCTCATTCTTCCAATTTTACGTGCATTTATCTGGTAATATGAGTAAATGGAATACAACACTATGTATTACAGCAAATACTGTGAAATTCATATTACTTTGTTAAGTAAAAATCTGTATCACTTGTTTTTCTCTATTTTATTTCTAATTTTTGCTCTTTAAAACTTAAAAAAATAAGAGTTAAAAAGAAGAGGGATGGCAGAAAGCAGTGAAAAATGGGGATGGAAAAAGAAAGGAATTTGGATGCATTATTTATATATATAAAACTCCACACACAAGAATAGAATATTAAGTACTACAAACATGCCAAACCAAAGAAAAGGGAGGGGATAAAGGAATGTTAAGTAAGAGGAAAAGGGAAATGGAGAGGGTTAAAAGGAATTTAAAGTGTGTTACATACGTGCGCCAACTTCCCACAAAGAATGTAACTATGATGTACCACATGCATGTACTAATAAACTGAAGTTTTCAAAAGCATGACAAATATATTACTTATCAAAAATAAAATCATAAAGGCCGGGGAGATAGCTCAGTAGAATAAGTGCTTGCCTGGCAACCACGGGGTCCTGAGTTGAATCCCTGGAATCACAATAAATAAATAAATAAATAAATAAATACAATCATAGAGTATATAAAATGATTAAACAAATATATGAAAATATTAACAGCCATTAAACATATTAGCCAAATTATTGCCTTTGAAGGAGTTGTATACATCATACTCAAAATCTGTCTACATTTGCTTCTAAAGGAATCTATGTATGCTTTAGAAAAGCATGTATGACAATGAGAGCAAGCTACCATGTTTGGGACTTGCTAACATCTTTAGTTTTAGTGTTATGATTCTTTCAAAAAACATTTTAGTTATCTTGCAAAACAAACTAATTTTCATGCCTATATCAACATGTACAAGTATAGATTTATATATTCATATAAATCTATATGTCTGTATTAAATATGTTATTTATGTATACATAGAAACAGCTGTAAGGCAAATTTTCATATATATAAATACAGATACCTGTGTATATCTATATGTATGTGTAGATATAGATATTAATCTGGATGCAGATAAATAAGACTAAAAAGGCATCCTTAATATCTGAAATAAAAATAATATTAAATTAATATATTTTATTTACATGTTGAGCTATTTAAAAGCAGTACCTACAGTAATTAACCACTAAGAAGAATGTATGCAGTGTGTTAATTATTGAAACTGTCCTAGCGATTTGATTTGAAACTGTCTCATTGCTATTTGTTTATCAATAAAATTCTGAAAAAAAATAAATAATAAAAAAATAAAAGCAGTACCTAGGGACCGGGGAGATGGCTCAGTAGTATAAACACTTCTCTGGC
>NW_004524605.1:19265491-19297813 GCF_000260255.1 Octodon degus
CAAAGGATAACTAACAACATGAAACTGATTAAAAGCAACACCCTCTTGTGATGGAATTAACCATCGAAAACATGATTTCCCAAGATGCATTGCCATAGGAGAGGCCTGCTGGGAAGGTAAGCTTGCCCTATTTACACTACATCAAACCCCAGCCAAATTGATTAAGAATGAAATTTCTCAAAGTTTACTTCTCTCATTCTTATTGTATTCCCCTTTTGCTATGAGAAGGTCGTGGAATTTGTAATGACTCCTCTTAAAAAATTCAAGCCCACGAAGTCCCCAGGTCACAAGAAGTTTAGGCCTAAATTTTCCTTCCAGTGCCTCATCTGGAAAAATTTTGCTCATTATACACTTTCCTTTAGCCTTGTGCTCTAATGTCTTCAAACACTTGATCCCAGTTAAACATGAAAATCTACTTTCTGGTGATCTCACCTATATTGAACCTTATGTCTAATAAATAACATTAACATGAAAGTGTTTTCTTCACATAATAATGAAATATGTTGGGAAAGATACTGTCAGAGAAAAATAAATTCAGTGAAGTAGAATTTAAAGGGGGGGGGCAGCCAGATAGTTCAGCAGATTGAAGCAGAGACCAGAGTTCAATCCCGAGCATGCTGTGCAGGCCCTGCCCCTGGGGTGTGCTGAGATGGTGATTGAGACTGGGCATAGTGGTTCATGCCTGTAATGCCAACACTTGGGAGGCTGAAAACAGGAGGATCACTATGAGTCTGATCTGTGTAGTGAGACCCTATAGACCCTGTACTAAATACATAAAAAAGAAAATTTAAAAAAGACTAAAACAAAAAAACTAGGTGGTGAATTGTCCAATGGGAACAACATATAATGGAGTTACCCAAGCTGCTCTGGTACATACATAGGGATGCCAAGACTCAGACTCCCTCCACTTTATATTTTTAAAAGTACTATTTTTCATGAGTAAGGAAAATACATTTTTGCTTACAACTAAAATGAGATGCACCTTGACTCTGAGAACCAAACCTTAGTGAGAAATACATTCTAGGGCCGGGGAGATAGTTCAGTGGCATAAATGCCTACCTGGCATATGCAAAGTCCTGAGTTTGATTCCCAGGTACTGAAAAACAAAAAAGAAATACTTTCTACCTGAAGTTGGATTCTAGTCATTGCTTTTAATCAGAGAGCTTCCTCCAAATGGAAAGCTGCAGCATTTACCTCTCCTCTGAATTTCAGACTCTTCTAGTACATTTTGACTTTTTATTAAGTTATTCCACGGAAATATTCAGGACTCAATTGCAGGGCTCTATTTGTTCCTCCCTTAGTTTTCCTTTATGCCAGTAAATTCTTTCACCCATCCTGTCTCATGAGTCAGAAATACAAAGTTGTCCTATCCCTTCATATCCAACTGAAATTTATCAGCAAATTCAATTGTTTCTTAGATAAACTACACATGGAATCCACACAATGTTCCTCAACTCTGTGACCGTCACCAGTGCTAAAGCCACTGTCCACTCTCATCTGAATCAGTGTGTTCTATCCCCGCCTAACCTCTCTGTCACTAACCTCACCCTCCATCCCAAATTAAGAGTGGAAAATAGTTAATAGGCTAAAAGAAGTTTTAACAAATACTGTGTTAGCAAATAAAAGTATAAGTAGGCCAGATTTATGACCCACTTTCCTAGTTGCAATAGTGGTTAATTTTATTGTGAGGATGATAATAAGAATAGATACATATGGTAAAATTCATATAATTATATATACCCAAAAGGCATGTAGAAACTTATATAACCTGAATATGATCTAAATTCAGTTTGATAATATTATGGAAATGCCAGTTTCCTGGTTTTGATAATATGCTATGAGCATACAACACACTGTCATTAGAGAAAGGTAGTGGCAAATTCCGAGGAAAGCTTTCTACTTTGCAGTGTCTAGTGTGTCTTAAAACAGTCAGAGTAAAAAGTTAGAAGAAATGCAAAAGAATTGTATGTAATAACAGAGTAAAGCACTTGACACAATGTTCAGCTCTTTATAATAATAATTCCTAAGTGCTAGATATAATGATTTTTATTATGAAATTTGAAATGAAATAGAATCATAAGAATAGAATGGTTATCACTGAGAAATATTATCTAAGGAGATGGATTTTGGATACTGAGAACATAAAAGAGTAAAAACTAAAGAAATCATATGATTAAGAGCCCAGCAGCTTCAAATTCATTTCTCATTGCCCACCCATCATCAAATCAGTCACTTGACATTGTGCCCAAAAATTATTAGCATATTTCTGGAATATTTATTTGCTTTAAATGGGTTTAATTAATTCTGTCTTTATATACTTTCACACTAGAGATATTTTGAATACTTAGAACTTGTTAATTAATAGCTGTAACACACTATAGTTTACTAGACAATTACCAATTTTGATTTATCACAATACTTTAGCAGTAGGAAAAAATAAATTGTGATATATCTTATAGATAAGTACAAATGTACCATTCTGTTAAAGTAAATTTAGAAAAAGTATCAGAAGTTTAATATATATAAATGTTTTCCGCTTGCCAGATGCATGATCATGCTAGAAATGAATTAGCTGCTCTATTTTTAACAAATAACTGTAAAAAAGTTCTAATCACTTGATTGATATACACTTAAAATATAATATTACAAATTCCCATTAAGATATAATGAAAAGAGCATGTGGCTTGGAGTATGAAAACATAGCCTCTGTCATTGGTACATATATGCAATAATTTTTTATTTAATTGAGAAACAAATAGCAATGAGACAGTTTCAAACTGATTAATAGGACAGTTTCAATAATTAATACATTGTGCGTTGTTATTTTCTTAGTGGTTATCCATAGTACAAAAAGCAGACAGAATATCCTGTCCAAACAATATTAGTACAAATCTTTCTTCACATTGAATTAAGCAAAAGTAGCTGTATATCTATCCTAACTATTCTGTGTATACAAATACAAAATGGTCCTTCCTTTGTATCCCCATTTTTTGTTTAGTCCTGTCAGAGATGGGCATTCTATTAGCATCTAAATTCCATAGGTGCATGAATTCAGCAAATCTGAAACTTATTAATTCAATGTACACAATATCCACTTGCAGGTGCAGCAGAATGAACAGGAGACCTTAATGCCTTAGCATACAGCCTTCCATGTGAGAAGTGAAGATGTCATTTACCAGGAGGTAAACAAGTTATCCTATCTGGTCTCAGTGTTTCCATTTGCAGACTGTGAGTTGGACGGGAGAGTTTACTACATGCAACCTAAACTCTACATTCAATGTTCACAAGCTTTGCTGGCTAGTCACAAGATTTTGCATCTAAAAATCACCTAAAGGCAACCTCAGATTGATTTTAGGCAAAACCGAAGTAACATTTTTGCAGAATTTATTTCAGTTGTATTATATAAATTTAGAAAATGCCTAAAAGTATAAATAACAAAGTTAAAATATAACAAATCTAACCTGCAAAAATAAGAATTTTTAACATGCTGGCATTTTCTCCCTAAGGATATGCTTTGGGAAATTTGTTTTGTTCCAGAGAAGCATTTAATATGCTTCAAATCACTAACTGCCCTTCAAAAACATGAGCCTTTATTTGTTTCCAGGCAATTACAGTTTTCAAATTACAAATTCTAATGAAAGTGTAGTTTTCATAATTATAAGCAATGCTATAATAAACATGCATAACACAACTGGTTCTGTTCCTTGGATGTACTTTTTAAAGTAGAATTTCTGATTCTATCAGAACATATGTAAAATTTTATGAATTTATTATTCATTCATCATTCATTGCTAAGCTTCTCTCTAAAAATCTGTTCCAATTATCCACTCAATATGTGCCTGGCAAAATATCTTTGACCCTTCTGTGATTTTTCTGAGGTCTCTAAAGCTTCTCTCCACCAATCTAAGAGTTTCTGTCTCTGATTGTTCCTTGTGGGCAGCTCCTATTTCCAGCTTTTCTTCTTCACCTATGTCACACAATGCATACATCCATACATTCTAAACCATTCTAAATGTCTGGTGAAGACTAAAACAGCTGGTTCCCTTCATATTTATCTTTCTCCCTGGTTAACAGTAACATTATTTTGTTTAGTTAGCAGATTTTCAGCAATTTACTTGAGTATATTAGGCCCCTCTGCCAACCCTGAAAAAAATGGAAATGAATATTTTATTTTTTAATCCATTGGCAAAGAGTAAAGTATTCTTTTGCAAATTTCATTTTCTTTCCTACCAATTAATGGCATGTAAATTGTATCTAGCCAATAACTCAGAAGGGAAAATAAACTGGAGATTTCTGGACTAGAAATCTAACCTTCCCAGATGAAAGGAAATAAATCATTTTCTAGCTGTGTTGGCCACCATCTTGCTTCATATTTTGCAGAGTGTGATACATGGGAACCTGAGAGTCATCCTGTGAACTCTATTTAGAAAATAAAGTATGAAACATGAACAAGTGAGGGTGGAAAAGTATATACAAGGACAGTAAGGAGAAAGGATAGAAGGTGCCTGATTTCTGGGTAACATCCCCAAAGCCACTGAACAAATACTGAAATTGCCCAAATAGACATGTTTTATTATGTGAGATAACTAAATATACTCATTGCTTAAAGCTACTATTCTGAGTTTTGTGAATTGCTGCTGAATACATCCTATTTAAGAAACTTGGATATTGAATCAATTTCTCTACGAGTAGGTGTTTGTTTCTCACACCACTCATTAAATGGAATGTATGTGGGATTTGTTTAGATTTTTGTTTTGTTTTGTTTTTTGTTTTTTGTTTGTTTTTAAGACAGGGTCTCGTGCCGTTTTTGTTGGCCTTGAGCTCACTTTGTAGCCTAGGCTGGTCTCAAACTTGCACCAACCCTCCTGCCTCAACGTCCTGAATGCTGGGATTACAGGCAAGAGCTACCACTCCTGAGCTTTGTGTAGTCTTAGTAGGGGCTCTTATACCTTGGCTTCAGCACAACACTCACATGACATCGGGCCCATGAGAATGTGCTGAAGAACTAAAATACACAGTGGTTTCCTACACTAGGCCCCAGCTTCTAGACTGGAGTTTCTGTCTGGCTTTGTGCTTAAGCCAGTGACTAAGAATAGCATGGATTCTGAGACAACCATTCATGAGCATTACTTGACAGGCAGACAGTGAGGTGACATCTCACAAAGGCCTTGCCACAGTTTCTCCAGACTCACAGTAATCTAAGATGCTTTCACAATAATTCTTTCTCTCTCCAGATAAGCTTACATTTAATTTAACCAGTAAGTACTCTCTTTTATACAATATACCTTGCATCTAGATGTTAGAAAATATAAAATGATCAAACTTTTGAGCATCTCTGCTCTTTAAATTTGGTGCAATTCAGTACTATCATATAAAATTTGATCTGTACGCATTGGCTTTAATTAAACAAACATTTTGTTATTGCATAGATGAGATACATCTATATATTGAGTAATAAATGGATTTATGGCCGTAACATTGTTTGCTAAGGTTTTAGGAGGTCTAAAAATACCTTTGACATTTATCAGCACTGTTATAACATATCTATCTGTTAAACGAACCTGAATTTTACCTTCAAAGTCAAAAACTAAGTTAACATATGTGCAGATTTCTATATAGCTGTAGTGCTAATTATTGCTGAACTGTTGGTATTTTAAATGCATTTGTGTACTTCCAGTGTACAAACCCCTAAATACAAAACCTAAGAGAACATTTTAGCATACTCACATCCACAAGCAAAACAGCTTATTATGATGGACCCTTTCAGGTATATATGCATGTGACTGCTCTGTAATTGTGTTATGATAACTAGTCTCAATGCTTGCCTAAGCAGGCACTCAGTCTGCTGAGCTATCTCGCCAGCCCTTGTATGTCTTCATTTGTGAAGTGTATGTTCATCTCAGATGTCCATTTTTTATTGGGTCTTTGAATTTTGGAGGTTTCATTTTTTTTAATTCTTTATATGTTCTAGATAGCCCACTATAATGTTTTTTCTACTTTGTGGCTTTTCTTTTTACTCTTTTGGTGATTTCTTTTGATGTGCAGAAATGTCTCAAAAAGATGAGATCCCAGTTGTTGCGTGGAATTGCTTCTTGTGCAGTTTGACTTTCGTGCATGTGTTCTCTACCTACCCCTATGACCTTAAGACTTTTACCTACTTGGCCCTCCCCAAGATTCAGTGTTTCAGTTTTAAGTATGTTTCTGAGTATGTCTTGGTGGGTCATGGAGGCATGGTCTTGGGCACTATGTATGGTCTCTCTCCCTTTCCTTTCTGGCACTGGCCCCCTGCTCTGTCTTCTAGCCATCAAGAATTAAGTATTCTTGCTCCACCATACCCTTCTACCATGAGGTTTCTGCCATGGAGCCAAATTGCCATGGATTGAATTTCCTCAAACCATGAACTAAATTAATGCTTCTTTCCTGTAATTGGGCTAACAGTTCTTAGCAATGGGAAAGCCAGTGCAGAAAGTGAACACTGGGCCTGGTGGCATCACCCTGGCCTGTCATGTCATTAGACCATTTGGTGAAAACATCCTATGCTAGCTTACCAGCTTTGCAACACACACACACACACACACACACACACACACACACACACAAACACACACACACAGAGTCTCAGGCTTAGCTAAGTTGCATTTCCTGACACTGCCCACTACAAGGTAGTGGCAGGTACTGCAAGTACCTGTCATCTGGACTCAGGTCTTGAGCCAACTTTGCATTCTTTACAGGCCCTGTGCCTCCCCGGGAGATTCCACCTAGTTTGTTAGCTTATCCAGCCACATGGGATGACATTCACACCAGGGTGTAGACTCTGTGAGCCCTTTCTTAGCTATTCTATGATGTACTATATAGTATGATATGTGTCCTCAATTTTATGAGAAATTAAAACTAAAATAAAGGATGCTCTGATTGCCTGACTCATTGCAATACCCACTAAACTTTGAGTACACAGACCGATAAAGCTAAGAATATTAACTTATCTCATAAATGTATTGTTATTCAATAAATTCTGACATCGTGGGAAGGTACAAATGCATTCAGTCTATGTTACTGCCCTTGCTTACTCACAGCATTTTGAATAAAACCTTTCTCTTTTTAACCAGGCATTGTCTCCTGTGTTCTTGAAGAACAGCAAGCAGCGCAAACCTGAGTGGTTACTACAAGGAGAGGATACCATAAGGCTATCTTGCTTGATGAATTTGCTCTCTCTCCAAGCAGCTTTAACCACTTTTCTTAGCTAAGGAATTAAATGCACTCCCAATGAATTGTGGGAAACTCTGCAATATCTGAAGCTATTTTCATTTTTTTATAAGCAGAGCCTCCTGATGAATCAAGATTATATTCTTTATATCTTTTTGTTTAAAAAATTAGGAAATAAAACGTCATTTTTCCATAAAATATACTGGATGGAGTAGAAAATGAAGAATCAGACTTGGACATCAGAGATCTATATTCTAGTTTTAGTTTACTTAGCATTTGTTTGAGCACTAAAATTCTTCTATCCAAATCATATAAATAAAAGGACTGGGCCAGATAATCTTTGAAGACCCTTCATATAGGGTGCTCCAAAATTCTAAAACATCCATTTACCTGAATGCATGCAACTTAGAAATGAGGAGAAAGAAAATAAGATTATTCTTTTAGTCTCAACTTTTCATTAGCTGTAAGGAATAAAGAGAAGGATAACATAGCTAGCTGTTCATGGCTTAGCAAATTTAAATCGCAAGCAGAATTTCAATCAGTAACTTTGATTAGATGGGAGTTCAAAGTAGCCATAATTCACATGGACTTCAAAGATCTCAGCACAGTGCTGCACAAATTACCAATATAAAAAGGTTCACAGGTACAAAGGAGGAGACAGGAACTATATTGATTTATGAAGAGTCATCCTAGACACCAGGGGACATGGTAGAACAATGATTTGAGAAAGGAAAGCATCACAACAAACTGAACACTGTAGATAAATTCACTTTTCAAGTAATCTGAAAGAAGTAATCCAGAGTAACAAAATAAGATCAACAAATCACACCATATGGGAGAGTTAACTCAATAGTCACCACAGAAGGGTGTAGATGGAACGTGTCACAGGTGATTCAATGTGTAAGGCTGTAGAAAACTTTTACAACAGCTGCTACTTGCCATGAATCTCAAAAATGACTTTAAGTGAGAACACAAGCTAGCAAAATCCTTGCATTCTGTGAGGACTCAATCTTTTGGAAAAATAGAGAAGAAACAGAGAAATACAGCTAGAAAATGCTGAACATAATTTTACATATTTTTAAGCTGAATGTGATATGTGTGCATTTAAGAACAAAGTTCTGGAGAAAGAAGATAAACAAAAAACTAGGAAAACACATTGCCATTACTCATCTAGGTTCAACTCTAATTCTTTGTTTTTACTCCTTAAATTACCAGCCATATACATAGAGGGATTGTATTAGATTGGGGGAGGAGGTGGCAGGAATGTTGCCTTTTCTGTCTCTCTACCTTTATCTATGAACACAAATATGTAGGGGCGATTTAAAAGAAGGTAGGGGTATAGGGTTTTGAGAGCCTAAGGTGAAGCTACCAAACTAATCAATAGATTGAGAATCTTCTGCTTCAGCTGGTAAAACTGTCCCCTCCAGTCAGAGCCCAGGCCTCGAGTATGTGTGGAACCAGTCACACTTGGGTGAACTTCCTCTTTCCAACAGACCTGGTATGGAATTCTGCAGCAGAACGCCCTGCAGAGAGGCTGGGAGCCAGACCCATCCAGCCAATCCAGGAGCTGAACATCTTGCTAGAGGGGCACAGTGGGTTCATTTCCATGAGGAAGATATCTGAGCAGGTATTTGAATTCAATAAAATGCTGTACATGGTTTCAGGATAAATCCTGAGGGGATTTGACTGACCTTGTCAGATACAAAAGTTACATTTTTAGTTATATAGGTCTTGCTTTAACTTGGTCTTAACCATCCAGCAGAAAAGTATAACCACGAGATATAAAAAGTAATGTCATATTAATATGCTGAGCTGTAAAAGGCTCAAGTCAACAACTTCTAACAGTTGCCAGTTCTGCTGAAACCCACAACTATTATGGACTATTGGTCTATATTCGATTATTCTGCTGAATTCAAGCACCTACAATCTTAGGCTGGCTTGAAGCATGAAAAGGTCCTTTAATGACTTCTCCAAATACAGCTTCTCTAACTGCAGAGGAATTCCCATCTCTGATAAAAGAAAAAAAGGGGAGATAGAAATAAAGGACTCTTTTGTAGTGAAAAAATATATGTGTGTACAAGGTAGTTAGGATAGATACATAGCCACTTTCTCTTAGTTCAATGAGAAGAAAAGTTTGTACTAATATTGTTTAGACAAGATATCACATCTACATCTTGTCCTCTGAATAACTATTTGAAGACAACAGTATGCAATGTATTAATTATTGTAACTGTCCTATTAACCTATTTTGGAACTGTTTCATTGCTATTTTATCTGTTTTTCTCGTTAAAATGAATACAAGATTTTTTTAAATTAAGTATAAGAATACAATTTCTTGTACTAACTCCTAAGGTTTCCCACCTACATGCCAGCCCTATTCTATCCTGTTTCACACAAAGTTATGGATAGTCAAGTACTCAGTCTTGTGACATCCCATTATGTCATGAAAATAAGTGTCTCAACACCCTTTTCCTTCTGTTTTCTGGGTAGTTCAAGGATTTGCAAACTATGAGGATAACTTACACACATCTTTCCAGCTGGGGTAGTAAGGCTACAGACTGTACTAATCAGCATTAATGGCTCTATAGAGTGCATTAATGAAGATTTCATGTGCTGTTACAGTATTAGCTGTCAGATTTTTATTTAGAGCCACCGCTATTTCTTGGGATAGAGAGAATTACTGACATATATTTGAAATATATGCAATCAATCAAATGCTTTCAATGCTTTAAAATTTGCTATGCAGAGAATCTTTTGGGCATACAACCAGTGTCAACTAGTTTTTGAAATACTTTGAAGAACAATAAAAGTAATATATAGCATGTTATTCTTTTCTTCCTTTTTTGTGGTACTGGAGATCAAAATCAGAACTTTACACTTGCCAAGCTGGTGCTTATGATGCGGACCTATACCGTTGGTCTTAGCATGTTATTCTTGAATGTTCAAATTCTAATATAAACTGAATGTCATCACTTCAATATGAAGCTGAATTCTGCTTTTATTTTGCTGAGGATTTTTACATATATGTTCATCAGTATATGGGCCTCTGACTTTCTCTTTTGGTAGTATCCTACCATCTTTAGGGTGTCAGAATTGCACTGAACTGGTACAATGACTTTGGAAGAATTGATAATTGACTATTTCTTCATGTATTTGGTAGAATTCACCAGGAAAGTCATCAGAACCTCAGCTTTTATTGTTCCAAATTTTCTACTGGCTGATTCAAACTCTTCATTCATTATTGACCTGTTCTCTTTATGTGAATATTTGTTTTATTACTATAAATTTTCCTTTCAGAATTTTTTTGCTACATTTCATGAGTTCTTGTTAATTGTCCATTGTTATTTCTCTCAAGATATATTTTGCGGTATTTTCTTTCATTTTTGACCCATTTTTTGTCCACAATTATGTTGTTTAATTTTCACATATCCATGACTTTTCTAGCTTTCTTCCTGCTATTCATTTCTAGTTTCATATTATTGTGGTTGGGGAAATATTTGACATTATTTCAATTTTCTTGAATATATTAAGACATGTTTGTGAGCTAACACATTACCTAGCTCAAGGAATATTCTAGACGGCTTGACAAAAACATATTCTGCTGGTACTAAACAGACTATTTGGTAGATATGTGTTTCCTTAATGGCTTTATTTCTTGGTGCCATTGTTGAAAATAATGTGTTGAGCATCTCCATTCCTACTGTATTACACCTGGGAGTCATTATATCAAGTGAAATAACTGAGACACAGAAAGAAAACCTGACATGATCCTACCCATATGTGGAATCTAAAAACATCAAAGTCTCAGAAGCAGAAAGTACGTCAGTGATTGCCAAGTGGAAAGAAGGAAAAAATTAGTCAAAACTATGTCAAAGAGCATATAATCTAAGTTATGCTAAATAAATAAAGCCCAGAATTTCATTTGTAGCACGGTGACACAGTTAATAATATTGTATTTTATACTTGAAGTTCACTAGCAGAATAAATCTTCAGTGTCTTCATGTACCAAACAAGCCACTATGTGGGAAGATGCAAGGGTTGCTGTCACATTATAATTAACTTGATTGTGATCATTTTACAGTTTATAAATGGATCAAAACACAGTGTCATGCACCTTAAGAATTTTTCAATTATGCCTCATTAATCTGGAAAAGGAAAAGAAAATGCCTCATGATTTTTATCAGTACTCCCAGTATTATGTTCCACAATGTACTAAGATACAAGGATACAGGATTTGACAAAACACTGCCCTCATCTTTTATGTTAAAGAAAGTGAGAGAGACAAAGAAAGAAATAAAGATATGGAAAAGACAAAGAATAGAAGAAAGTTAGGAGGGGAAGGAGGGAAGGAAGGAAGGAAGGAAGGAAGGAAGGAAGGAAGGAAGGAAGGAAGGAAGGAAGGAAGGAAGGGAATTACTACAAACTTTTAGAGCATAATGTCCTCAATTTTTAGAACCTAATTTCATCAATTTAATTTCCTCATCTATGGAAACATTACAAAGTGAGTTTATTCTTTTTTCTTTGTTTACTAGTATATGTTTGTAGTCCATTATGTTTACATTCCTTGTGTAGAATTGGTACATATATATAACATATTTTAATGCTATGGCCTGCAACATAGATCACCAGACTAAGCACCTGCTTAGGCAAGTACAGGTACCGGGGTTCAATCCCGGAACTACAAGCCATGCCAGCCCCGCGCCCCCCCCCCCGAAGAGCTGAGCCAGCCACCAAGACCAGGCATGGAGGTGCACGCCTGTAATCCCTGGCACTGGGGAGGCTGAAAACAAGAGGGTCACTATGAGTCTGAGCTGCATAGTGAGACCCTGTATCAAATTCATTTAAAAAAAAATAGTGATTATTATAATTATGCCTTGCCTCCATTTTCTCTGCTCCTTCCTCCATCTCTTAATCCACTTCCAGTTTTCAAAAGTAGAAATGATCTCTTTACAAGGAGATGTCCAAGGTAATAGAATTTGGGCTGGGGAGAGAGCTTGGAGGTCTAAATACCTGCCTGGATAACGCAAGGACCTGAATGAATTCAACTCCTGGTTCCGCAAGCTGTGCTGGCCTGGAACTGGGTGTAGTGTGGTGGTGCAAGTAGGCTGTCCCAATGCTGGGGAGGATGAAACAGGAAGATCATTGCAACTGCATAGTGAGACCCTGAGTCAAATAAATAAACAAACAAACAAACAAACAAACAAATAAATAAATAAATAGAATCTGTGATTTAATAGTTGTATCTATGCAGGATCTCTAGACTAGAATGGCATAACTGAAAATACAGCATTCAGTATACCTGAGCCCTTTCTGTAGCCCCTTGGGAAAATATCGGAGAAGTCCCTTTATTTTTCAATCCATGCGGGACTACGAGAAAGTATGGAAATAAAAATTACATTGAGGTGGGTTTTTTTGGGTTTTTTTAAAGAAAATTCCAGAATTAAAAGTTTCTGTCCCAATTTCAGCGGAACAGGAAGTGCTCCAAAGGTCCCCTAAATTACATACCTAGTGCCTGTTTTAGTAACTTTAGATAGATAACTACAATTTTGAAAGAGTTATGAAAGATCTATCGACGTAAAGCACAAATGGCTGCTGTGTGACACGATCCTGCAGTGGCCTGTGACCTCTGTGGTGAACTATAGAATATGACTATGTGTGTGCAAAAGAGGCAAAACCAGCAGTGTGACACACACAGGTGGTCCTAATTCACTGAGTTGAAAGCACAGCCTGACACAGTGCTTACACAAACAATGTCAGAATCCTTGTCTCTGATCTCCATATTTCCACTTCACTCATTTTCTTATTGCTGTTTCTTAAATTAGCAATTGTTAAGTTTTGTTTTAAATAAATAATAATTATACCCATTTCTGTGGTACTGTGTAATGCTTTAAAGCAAATAGACATTGTGTCATCATTAAGTTATGCCATTGAGCAAGTTCAAAGCCTCAAATTTTTCTTATTTCTTTGTGATAACAACTTCCAGAATCCTCTCTTTTAGTTTTTGCAGTACAATATGGTTGACCATAATCATCCTTCTGTGCAAATGAATACTACAGTCTATCCATCCTGAGAAGATGTAGCTTTGCAGCCATCCACAACTCTTTCATCCTGTGCCCTCACTGCAGCTCTCGCTAGCTCCCCTCTGGTAACCCCTGAATTGTACTAACTTGAGACCAAATTGACATTGCATATTTGAATGAGAGAGAGCCTATGATATTTATCTTTCTGTACCTGGCTTATTTCACATAATGTCCTCGAGTTCATCCATGTTGTCATAGATAATAAAGTTTCATTTTTATGACAATAATATTCTGTGGTGCATGTGTCCATTTTCTTTACTATTTATCAGTTGATGGACACTTCACTGTGTCAGTTTCTTGGAAATTGCAACCAGTACCAAAGTGAACATGGGAGTGGAGATGTCTCTTCAAAACTTGATATTATTTTATTTGGATTATACACCAATAAATAGAACTGTTAGGTCCTACAACAGTACTATTTCTTTTAATTTTTTGAAGAAATATTAGAGTTTCCTCAATGCTTCAAAGTGCTACCTATTCTGACTGTAGTTCGAACTTTTCTCCATATGAAATGCTCTTCCTTTGCCTGGCTTCCCAGAGTCAGCTACTTATCCGATGCTAGGATCAAATGTTATCCTTTCAGAGAGCTGTTTCTTAACTTGCATACCTCAAGTCACTTGCTTCTAGGCATTCTTCATGTTTTCCCTGGTTGTCATTCTCAACCAAAAATATCTACTGTACTCATTTAGTCTTTTTGGTGTTATATTAATTTCATAAGGATAGGATACTTCAATATCAAGGTTACTATTATGCTCTAACTTTGTACGAAATATCTAGAATATTTGTTAAGAGTGAAAGAATTGGGCCATGAAGATAGCTCAGCGAACTAAGCACCTGCTTTGGCAAGCACAAGGACCAGGTTTCAATCCCTGGTCCTGCATGTAGCACTGGCCCTGCCCATGGGGCGTGCTAAGCCATTGACTGGGTCCATGTGTGTTGGTGCATGCCTGCAACCCCAGCACTGGGGAGGTTGAGAATAGGAGCATCACTAAAGTCTGAGAAGCATATTGAGACCCTGTACCAAATACATAAATGAAAAAAAAGTAAATGAATTAAATGTTTAGTAGTTGTTTAAGAAAGCAAATACTGATATCATTAGTAGTGTTATATTTTACTGAACATAGTGCAATTCTTGGAACATGCAAGAAACCTTCTCGGTATCAGACACAAAGCATAAGTGAACCAAATAACACCACTATAATTAACAAGCAATATCTTTTACATGTTATTACTATTTATATAAAGCAAATAAAATCAAGAGTATGTGCCATACATTTTTATCCTTTCCAGTGAGAACTGTATACATTTGTTGCCATCTATCTTCCAGGATTTAATTTCATGCTATATTGAAATATGTTTGAGTGCTTTTTTTACCTACCATCTTCAATCAAATTTAAACAAATCTCTCTCATCAACCATCTGAACTGGTGCAAAGTTCAGAATCCTCATTGGCTGTCAGAGAAGACGGCCTATGCTACAGGATGGCCTTTAACTTTCATCATTCAGCTGTAGTGGTTGTCATTATCTGTGGTACAATGTCTTCCATTTCCACTAGAAAAGTGACTTTGTCTTTGTATTAAGTCTAATAATAAATTTGGGAGCCTCATCAAGTCTACAAGTTATTCACAGAAATAAGTATAAAGTGGAGAATTAATGTTCAGCCTTTAAAAAAAACCTTGTTTTGCAACAGGCTAAAGAGTTTCTCTGCAAAGGAAACATTGATAGATGACTAAAACCTAATCTGTGTTCCCAGCAATCTCTGCCTGCTTCCCCACCCCTCCATTAAACTTCATCCAAGCAAAGTAATTTTAATTTTTTGAAAAATTCCAATGCCATTTCGGTTGAGGTCCCATCTGGTGACTGTTAGCTGCTTTGAATCTAGCTGCTTCATTATTGCTCTCAGATGAATGAATATCAAATGCCTGCTTGTTGTCTGTGTCAGTCTCCAAACTCCATGATTGAGGCTCTTGACGGAAAGACAGCAGATGATGATGCAAATGATTTCTCTAGCTTCTTCTGTCTGACATCATTATGGGACTAGTGAGGTGACCAGAGAACCCAAATTACTTGTCATTCTTGGTCTGCGCATGTAACAGCTTAGGCTCGATGTGGGGAATTCAAGAGAACAAAAATCATTTTAATTCTTGCCTAGTATATCAAAGAGACAAATGTCTACCTCTGCATGAACTTCTTTATTTTAGGAAACATTTTATAACAGTAAATGCCAAAGAAATGATAAGATGAGGTGGCAAATAAATACTTTCAAAGCTTAACTTACATTCTATATGAGTGAATAATTACAAGAAAATCAATATTGGATACTCACTTTTTTTAAAACAGGGAATAACATGTCAAAGAAAGTAATTGGACCATGTTAGGCAAATGTACAGCAATAGTTTTGGGTTGTTAAACTAGATCTGTCCTGCCTATCTTATTCTACCTCCCTCCCTCCATTTTCATTTTCTCTCTTCCTTTCCTGCTCCAATGAACTATAGCATTTTCAGAGTACTAGGTTAAGGCAGAGTGAAGAATGAAGAGATGAAGAGGGGAGATGTCTTTTAGGTACTTTACAAAGTCAAGACATACAACACAATTGAGGTTACATGCTCACTCTTTAGGCTAAGGATATCATACATACTGATAAGTTTACAGGAATTATAGGCTTGGTCCTGAAACTAAGAGAAGTAGTTAATGCCAAAAGGAAACACATCTGTTAGTGGAAAACTTCAATGGTTTGTTTGTCCATAAAAGGAAAGCATCAGTCCTGAGCAGCCAAGTAATAAAAGCAAAATATCCACCATAAAATAAATAACTGTTACAGAAAAATTTGGTTTATATTTCTGAAATGCGTGGCTGACAGTTATTTGTATGTACAGCCAGTGTGGGTATGATCTTTACAATTTTCCTGGAGTAAGTTTGGAAATGCTTCTTAAATGAAAAAAAAAAAAAATCCTTTTCTCAGGCACCTACTCCTCTAAGAATTTATATTAAAGAAATAATTGTAAGTCTTCACAAAATAATGTTAGAATAATGTTTGTCTCAATGCATATGTGAAAAGGAATTGGTAGCAAATTAAGTGTCTAAAAGGAAAAGAGGACAAATTTGAAAGATAATCAAAAGTACTACAGTAAAAATTTATTGGGCCTGCCAGATAGCTCAGTGGACTAAAGTGCCTGCTTAGGCAGAGTGCAGCGGCCGGGTTCCGTCTCCAGCATGCCGCCATGCCGGCCTCACCCCCAGGGCACGCTGACACACCAATTGAGACTGAGCATGGTGGTACACCTGTAATCCCAGTGATTGGAAGTCTCAAAGCAGGAGAATCACTATAAATCCTATCTATGTAGTGAGATCCTGTAGACCTTGTACTAAATACAAAAAGTAGAAATTATTGATTCATTCATTTATATAATCTGGGAAGATGTAAACCAAGAGGATGGTAATATAAATCTAAAGATAGTTGAAATATGGGAAATTTTCCCTGCTTTATTATTGCAGAACTCTATTTAATAATTTTTCTCTAGTGTGTAAAATTATCAAATGACAAGAGGATCTTATTGTTCTCAAAACATAATTGGCTTTAAGATCTAAGTTGTAAGCATCTACAAACTGCGGTATAGGGTTTCAGGTTAAATCCTAAGGGGATCTGACTGACCTTATCAGATACAAAAGTTAAATTTCTTGATATGTAGGTCTTGTTTTGTCTTGGTCTTAACCGTCCAGCAGAAAAGTATGAAAATGAAATATAAAAAGTAAAGCTACATTAATGTGCTGAGCTGTAAAAAGCTCAAGTCAATAACTTTTGACATTGCCAGTCTTATAGAAAACCCGTTACTATTATGGATGACTGGACTCTATTGGGAGATTCTGCTGAATTCAAGCACCTACAATATGTAAATGACAATGGAATGCCCTTCTCTGACAAAACTAACCAAAAAAGTGGGATAGAAATGAACAACCCTTTTGTATTTGTATACTCAAAATAGTTAGGATAGATATACAGCTCCACTCTCTTCATTCAATGAGGAGAGGTTTGTTATAATAGTGTTTGAGACAGAACATCATGTCTGCATCTTGTTCAATGAATAACCACTAAGACAACAATATGCAATCTATTAATTATTGAAAATGTGACAGCAATCATTTGTGAAACTGTCTCATTGATATTTGTTTCTCAATAAAATTATTTTAAAAATCTACAAATAATGAGTAATAATAAAAAAAATCTAAGTTGTAATGGTCCTTGCATAATCTTCCATTAAGCAAACTTTTATACAATTAGGTAAGTCAAAAAAAAAAAAAAAAAGATTCTTAGGTTTTCATGGTAGTCCTAAAGAAGACAGAATTCCTTTGAGGCTATCTTTTTAATCAACATTTAGTTAAAATGTATTACCATCTAATGGACCACATGAATAGATTACAATCCCTATAAAGTTGATAAATGTCAATATTTACAAGATGATTTATGAACAGTTGTATGCAAACAAATGTGGATATTATATGTATAAATACTTCATCCCAATCCTTCTTTCCACTGGTTTTATAAGATTCCCTTTATTAACATATAAATTATGCATATTAATGATTTTATATGTGATAATTCCATGCATGCATAAAATGTGCACGATCAAAGCTATCCTTTTTCCATATACTCATCCCTTCATTGTACTTTCTAAACCCTAGTAATCATTATTTTACATTCCAGTTGACATGTTTGGGTTTCATATACAAGAGGTAACATGACTGTCTATCTGTATCTGCTTTATTTTGCTTAGCATAACATCCTACACTTCCATCCATTTTTCCACAGATGACATGATTTTGCTTTCCTTTATGTCTGATTCCTGCTATACATGCAATGTACTCTTTATCCATTCCTGTGTCGACAGGCCCTAGGCTGACTTCATATCTTAGCTCTTCTGGATAATACCACAATAAACACAGATGCACACATATTCCAGAGGCAGGATAGATGCATCATATAATAATTGCAGATGCATTATATTCTTAGATTTATTTGTTTGTTTTTATGTATTTGGTTGTTTAAGGGTCTCACTATGCAGGTCAGATATGTGACGATCCTTCTGCTTTTAGCCTCCCCAGCTCGGGGATTATGGGTGTGCACCACGACACCTGGACTCAGGCTGGCTCAGGCTGTCCAGGGGGCAGGGCTTGTGCAGCTTATGGTGCCAGTGGTTGAGCTGAATTCCCTGTGTTTTCCTAAGCTAAGCTATCTTTCCGGCTCCATATTTTTAGTTTTTTGATAACTCTCTATACTGTTCTCCATAATGGATTTACTAGTTTACATTCTACTAATAAGGAATTAGTAATCTTTTTTTCTGTCCTTGCCACAATTTATTTGCTGTATTATATTAATAATAGCAGTTTTAATTAGGGTGAGATGCAATTTCATTGTAATTCTGATTTATAGCTCCCTGGTGGCTAATAATATTGAGTTTTTTTCCAAATATTGGTTAGCAATTTGTATTTCTTCTTTTGCAAAGTGTGTATTCAGGCCATTGACCCATTTCTAAATGTTTATCTTATTTTTTCATTGTTTTGTTAGTTCCTTATATATTTTGTGTAGTACCTTCCTGTCAGATGAATGGTTGGCAAATATTTTTTACATTTAAAAGGTTCTCTGTTCATTCTACTTTTTTCTTGACTATGCATAAGTCTTTTAGCATTGTATAATCCCATTTTTCAATTTTTGCTCTACTTCAGTGTCTTGGAGGTCCTGTGCATAAAATCATTGTGTATGGCAAGGTCCTAAAGTGTTTCTCCTGTGTTTCCTTTAGTTATATACAATGATTTCTTGTTTAGAAACTTAATCTTTTATTGAACCAGTGATTTAACTTAAATATTAAATGTTTACTTCTTTTGTCCATGAATTTTCTTCTTTGGACAATATTACAAGGCTGTTATTGAGATGAATCCAATCTATATTTGAAATTTGTTTTTTTTTAAAAAGCATCTATTTGAAAATGTTTAAAAATTCAACAATTATATAGCTGTAGGATCAAAACTTTATGACCCAAAAATCCCACAAACGACAAGGGCCGTAACATTCACTGACACTAGGTGAATATAACTCAGGATGTTGACTTTAATTACTTAGCTCGTGAATGCAATGAACAGTCTGATGAGCTCTGATTATGCAGAACTAAGCTAAAAATATTTTGAATTAATAATCATATGCAACAAGACACTTAGTGCTGCAAAACTTCAGTCTCCTGTCTTCATCGAACCACTTCTTTTCCATGAGACGACCTCAGTGTTATGAACTAGGTGAATCTCTACAGAGCACTACCTAAGTGACTTGGTCTTTGTACATTCCCTGAATATTAAGAGGGGCATTGACTTACCCTCAGATGTAATCTATATTCTACCAAAACATACTCCAATAAGCTCATGTTTTGGTTAACTAAATAAGCATTTTCTAAAGAAATTTCACAAAATGAAGTTCTTACTGAGAAAAAATGGATTATATTTAGTAAGTTAGTAAGTTAGAGTTCACAGCAATTATTTATGAGCAAATTTCATTTCTAGGTTTATTGGTTTTATTACTGTTGTGAAGAAATTTCTAAATCATGGTTATGTCTGTGCCTTTTCCAGAGCTATTCAGAGTTCTGAGAGAAGAAAAAGAAAAGATCCAGCTCTCTTAGTTATTTTTCTCTCATCATTGAGACAAAATAGCCAACACCCAATGTTAAGAAGAGAAAGATTTATTTAGCTCACGTCCTGTAGAGGTTTCAGTTGGTGGTCAGTTGGCTCTAAGGAAGGGCACTACATGGCAGACAGGCCACACAGAAGAAAAACTGCTCATGACGGACAGAGGGCAGCAAGACAAGTAAGAGCCAACTGCAATTTTTCTATTCCTTATATTTTATCTAGCCTACTGACGGTGGCAGCACTCACACCCTTCATCCTAGTGCCCTTGATCTTGCATCATTCAGCAATCACATACTCTGGAGTCAGCCACCTCTAAAAAAAAAAACCCACCTATGACGTCACAAGACTTCAGGGCACAATTAGCCGCAAGTGATAACACCAACTTCAATACATGCTTCAGTTCTCATCAGCTTCCAACAGGTAACTTCTTTCTGCCTTAGCTCTAAAATGTTTGTTCTGCATTAGCATTTATATTTTTTCTTCCTTCAAACAAATAGTTGAGAACCTACTATGAGTCAACTTCTTTTTTGATTAATTTTATTGGCACGTTTTTACATGTATAATGATCAAAGGGAATTTATATCTGTACGTACTATGCCTTAATGCTTTTTTCCTCATATCCCTCTTTTCCCTTCAATTTTTCTTCCCTTCTCCATTTACAAAACTTTATTTCTATTATTTTCCTTCCCCTTTTTCTATTTTTTATCACTATTCCCTTCCTTTCTCTCTCCCTACTCCCTTTATTCCCCTCCCTACATGAACATTTAAGAGCGAAAACTGAAGGGAGATACTGGGCAGTAGGAAGAAAACGTCCATGAGTGTCAGTTCTGCCAAGCCCTTCAAACACAATAGCATAATTGGCCTACATTACACTGAGGGTCTCTTCTTAAAAGAGTTCTTAAATATTTTCTAATTCAATAACTATGTAATCAGATGTAACAAGCCACTGCCAACCTTTTTAGTAACAAATTAATGCTCTTTCCTATTTTACTTCAAATGTTTTACCATTCTCCAATCTGTACCTTTGGATCATCCCCTTTTTTGAAGCCAGGTAGTTATTGGCACTCAACCCAACAACAATCCTAATCTACCTTCCAAAATTACAACTGTATATCTAAAATACCTCTTCTTTCATCAAAGAATGTTTTGAAATGCTGGCAGCAGGAAGAGCATCTTTAAATATTAGAAATTTGTGTCTGCATAATTTAAAGCAAAATATCTTCCCCTAAAAGGCCTGATAGGTGTGCTGGGAGTTTATCAGTTTTATTTGTTGGGTTAATAGAAGTTCGAGTTTTTAAATTAGGTTCAGATATCATATTCAAGATTCGCATTAGCAAGAAAAAAAGCAGACAGTTGAATATGTTGGAAACTCTGTGTGCTCAAAGTAATAAGTGTATTAAATGTGAGGAGAAAAGTAACACAGCTATAAGAAAATGTGTCTCTAGTTTATATTCTCATCCATAGTTCAGTGGAATTTTTCCTGACTAAATCTTAATTTAATAAGTAATCTCTGATGAGCTCCAGTTTTAATGAATCTGCATTCCTGAAATTGCCACCAGTTACACTTGTTCCTCAAATTACAAATGTGCAGCGTTTGTAGGGTCCAGGATCTGTACTCTTCAAATCACAAAATTCAAGTGGAAAAATTCAAACTTCTCCAGCCCTTCATTTCCCATCAGGTACTAGATTGTCCACATTTTCAGTAAATAGCTATCCATAAAATATTTCTAGAAACTTGAAAAACTACACATAGAAAAGGTTGATATAGGGCCAGGGAAATGGCTCAGTAGAATAAGTGCTTGCCAGGCAAGCTCAAGGGCCTGAGTTCAATCCCCAGTTCCAAAAAAAAAGAAAAAAGAAAAAGAAAAGGTTGATATAGAGTAAGAATTTTTCTGGAAATGTTCCTTAGCTAAAAAGTACCTTAAACTTCACACTAAAAGTCTTTAAAAGGAAATATACAGAAGACACACTGAGGTTTTATATCAAACCAGTAAAAAGAGAATATGAAGCTACATTGCTAGCTAAGAACTGTAATAGAATATGCTAGACATTTTAAAATGTTTAGATTAGATTCCCAGCTGTGCAATTTTGCACAGAATTCTTTTTTCTCTTCGCATAAAAAATGTGAATAAAAGCAGTACTCATCTCAGAGGGTTGTTCTGAAGATTAAATGAAATAAAGTGTTTAGTACAATGCACAATACATAGGTGCCCTAACTTAGTTACTTTTTCATTGCAGGAATGAATTACCTAACACTCACAAGTTTAAAAAGAAGAAAGTTTTATTTTAGCTCACAGTTTATAGAGGTTTCAGCCAACAATCAGCTAGCTCTGATGCAGGGAGAAATGGTGCAGGGACACGGCAGAAGACCGTGGATCATGGAGTGTCATACCAGAGGCAGTGAGACTTTGTTCTTCTTTCTGTTTTCATCCATGCAGGGTACAAACTTATTGGTTGGTGTTAGCCATACCCAGGGTCACTATTTCCTCTTCGATAATGGAATGATAATCAGCTATGAATAGATGTGGATGGTTCTTTCCAATACCTCTGGTCTCCTGTCATTTCAGTGTGCTCCTGCAACAAATGCCACCCAGCAGGATCTGCATTTCATCGTATAAGAATTTCTGAAGCCATAGAAAACTGATTTACCAGCACACCACAGGCCAATGACATGACCAGCTACTTCTTCTCACAAGCAAAACATGTCTGTTTTACCTCTTTCTAGGACTTCCCAGAAGTAATAAGTTCTCATGATTTCTAGTGATGGCTGCCTTGACAACCCTCCCCAGGTTGCCTAGCCCATCTTTTCAGTCTCTCTTCCAAACTTCCCTACCTGTGTGTTGCCCGTAACAAGAAAAACATGTACTGTTGCATGTAGTCCAATTCTCTTCTTCACCCAGGATCACCTTTGGAAGAACCCAAGTGAAAACTACCAAGAACAAACTAACTCATTGTGCAAGTAAATCTTCAGGTTAAATTATAATTCATCCTTTTCCAGCCTACTACACGAACACTCATACGCTTTGCCCAAAGTGAAAACAATCCCACTGGCAAACAAAAAGGGATATCCACTAAAAAAAATAAATATAAAGATGAAATTAAAGGCCAGCCAAGTAGCTCAGCAGCTTAAAACGCCTGCAAGCAGGAGCAGGGGCAGGGGTTTGGATCCCCTGCCTGCCCTGCTGGCCCAGCCCCTAGGTCGCGCTGAGACAGCAATTGAGACTGAGCATGGTGATGCACGCCTGTAATTCCAGCTCTTGGGAGGCTGTAAACAGGAGGATCACTACGAGTCCAATCTAGTAGTGAGACCCTGAACACCCAATAGACCCCTCCCTAAGATACAAAAAATAAAGAAAAGAAAAAGAAAGAAATTTAACACCTATACTATCAACAAAGAATATGCCAGATATTTTTGTTTGGAACACAGGAGACTGAGTTGGCTTTGGCATTAACATTTTTCTTGCTTTTAGAAAAATTTTAATAAAGACATGGACAGAACAAAATAAAAGATAGAGATGGTAGGGCATAGAGCGATGGATCATCTCAGAGGAGAAAGAAATTAAGAGATGGAGGAAGAGAGAGGTGAGGGAAGGAATAATAAATAAATAAGAGTCACTAGGATGTGTTATGTATGTGCATCAACTCCACAGAAAGAATGTGAACATTATGTACTGCAAACATGTTCAAAAAGAATGGAAGGACCCACCAAGCGACGAACAGAGTGAGGACAGAGGGAAGGGAAAGGAGAACCAAGAAGGATTTAAGTTGTGATGTATGCTTGTATCAACTTCTATAAGTGAGGTAAACACGACTACACACATATACTAACACCATAAAATTAAAAGCAAATTTTAAAAGACATTTCCAGTCCTACAGATAACCCACTAGTATTATGGACTACTGGACTATATTGGATTATTTTGCTGTATTCACACACCTACAATATTTAAATGACAGTGGAATACCCTTCTCTGACAAAACTAAACAAAAAAAGGGATATAAATGAGGAACCATTTTGTATCTCTATATACAAAATAGTTAAGAAGGATATACAGCTACTTTCTCTTAATTCAATGAGAAGAAAGATTTGTACTAATAGTGTTCAGACAGGATATCATGTCTTCATCTTATACTATGAATAACTACTATGAAGACAACAATATGCAATGTATTAATTATTGTAACTGTCCTACTAACCTGTTTTGAAACTGTCTCATTGCTATTTGTTTCTCAATAAAATTAATTTTAAAAAATTAAAGACATAAACAAACATTTTATCAGGTAGACAGAAGCTAAAGGTACATTTTGCTAAAAGCTGATTCTCAGTCTGGGAGGGAAACTCCAGCTGAGACAGCCCCTGGATTTAACCTTTACGTACTGTGGTGGCCAAAACAAAATCCAGAATGTAGTATCTGTAAACATAGAAGGAGAACCAAGATTGATCAAACAGGGTTTAGTGGTTCAGGAAGATAAATTTATCTCTCAATAACTAGCTGATAACTCTTAGGGTAAAATGAGAAACTTCAGTGCTTTCTTCTAAATCGTTCAGTGTAGCTTACAAAATTAGAAAAAGAAACCAATCATCCCCAAACTCCATGCATGATTTCATTTACTAGTCTGATGATAGTGAAAACAGATGTGATGAATATTTTTTTTACAAAAAAAAGCATATTTTTATTGTCCCATTTAAGCTTTCAGTGTAATTTCCAAGCAAAAGACAAACTTTCAATTTTATCTCCAAATAGAGTAATGAATTTATTGATGTACTATCTTGATTCATTTGTGCGAAAGTCAATTTTTTTCTTTCAAAATATCTATTTCCATATCTCTGATTCATTTGGGAACAAAACATAGGTTACCAGCCTTATTATTTTTATTTAGTTTTGCTTTTTTTAGAGCAACTCATAGTAATAGGCCTGCTCAAAAATAAAAATTATTCCAATGGAGAAAAAGGAAATTTCATTCTTGGCCTAAGAGGTTACTCCAGTGGCAAAGAATTTGGTCATTTTTTTCATCGCCTTTTTCTTCTTTGTTCTCCTTTCTCTTTCTTCTTTTGGTAACCCTAGACTGCAGGATTTAAGAATTCTGAATTCAAACATGAAGTATAAGGATATGTGACTAGAGAAAGGAAAAACTTCAAAACAAAATGGGCACATGGCTTAGAACATAGTGAGGTGGTGTCCTAGTCTTTTTCTCTTCATTAGGGTACAATACATGACACCTAAAGTTTAGAGGAACAAAGATATATTTTTGGTTCACAATTCAGAATTTTCAATCCATGCTTGAAAGCTTCAAATAAGAAAACAGCATAGTAGAAGGGCCTGCAAGAGAGGAAGGCTGCTTCTGTTATGATGGCCAGGAGCAGAGAGAAAAATGAGGAGCCAGGGACAAGAATATAACCTTCCAGAACATTCTCCCAAAGACTTGTTTCTTGCCTACCACCATGGGAAATGTAGAACCTATAATATACAATCATTTTCCATAAGCCACACTTCTGAAGATATGAAGCTTTAGGGACACTCCATATCTAAACCACAACAGACAGGTGTGAGTGCGAACAGGAGTGACAGGAAACACTACAGAATATGAAAACCTGGGAGAGCAAGAGGGATTTTATAAACTGATATCATTGAATTTGAGAGCTGTTATTCAAATATAAGTCACTCCAGAATCTGGAAGCACAAACCCATAGCACAGTGCAATACAGGCTGAAATACTAGGCTAATACAGGCCAGAATACTAGGTCTCATATATCCATATTTCTGTCCAAAATCTACAGAGTTGTACAAATGGGTCCTAGAAGAAGCACAGGACAGTTCTCAATGTTGAATGCATTAATGAGATCAAGAAATGGGCATAGCACATGCCCGTAATCCCAACACACTGGGAGACTGAGGCAGAGCATAGAAAGTTATAGCCCAGAGTGGGCCACTTAAAACTTCAGTGAAACCCTGTCTGAAAATAAAAATTAAGGCTGTTCTGGGGTTGTAGTTCAATGAGAGACCCCTGAATTTAATCTCCAGTACCAACCCCCCAAAAGCTAGTACTTTCTCAATTTATTAGAAGCTAGCACTTCTCTAATATATAAAATATTCAAGAGTCAAAGTGTGGATGTTATATCAGGAAAAAGTGAGAAATTTATTTCAGCTCTGTAAACATAATTACATTGCTTGAAATCATAGAGACCTAAATTACACATGCAAGTCACTCTGTGCATCAAGACCTCTTGTGGGAAGAAGGCAGCAATCAAATCAGTCAGCTCAAATCATGCTTGACATTAACAAGGTGGATATAGGATCATTTTCAGAAATTGCTTTCTACCTCTATTAGCAGTTTGATTATCCTCTAGCTCATATTCTAGACCATGTCACCACTCTAGTTTTCCAAAATATATATTGAAAGGATACAGAATTTTCCACGTAGAAGCTTCAAAAAAATTCAAAAAGTATTTGAGTATCAAAAAATTGGACCCACGGTCATTTGTATCTCTCCAGTAAAAGTAGTCATCAAAGCAAATACTATTTGAGTTGCTGAACATGAGATCTGTGGATAGAACTGCAATGCTCCCACAATCTGTTTCCAGTGCATTAGCCATGACATTATAAATGGCAAACAACACTCTCTTATTTAAATATGGCCCACATGTTCAGCATCAATCTAGTCAAAGAATGACAGTGTAATTTGGTGGTTCAGATAAGATTATGGACACATTTTAATTAAAAATACCAGACTCAGAGAAGACAACTCAGGTTCACGATGTGCCAACTATGCTCCTGAAAAGCAAAAGGGAGGTTGCCAAGCCAACTCTGCACAGAGGATCTTGGTGCAAGTTGGCACACAAGGAAATGCAAATGAGTTGCTCATAGAGAAGCCACAGGCAAGCTTTTATTGCTTATATAATAAATCCCTGATCTTGGATCCAACAATTCAAAGTTCTCAACTTACTTTATGTTTCTGATTCATGCCTGTATTTATTCAACATATTTGAGTATTTGCTGATTATATGTCAGAAGCTGTTCTAGGGCTTAAGGATACAGAAATTACAGAGAGGCCACAACCCCTGCCTTCATGTTTTCAAAGAGGGAGTTAATAGAGGGGAATTAGAACAATATGTAGAATATTAGAATACGAGATCTGTTAGAAGGACAAGGAAAATAGAGGATATGAGTTATTAGAGGAGGTGACATTTCATGTAGAATCAGATGACTCATCCTTGATAAGATGACCTAGAGCGATGATGGAGGGGAAGGTTCTGAGAGAAGACTGGCCAACAAAAAAAGCAGTGAGTAGCACTGTAGCAGGGATGGAAGGCAGGGTACAGGAGATGAGGGCCAGCAAGTAACACACTGGGGAGAAGTGTCTCAGGTTGTCAAGGTCTTTTCGTCCCCAGCAAGAATCTTAAAGGAAAAATAAGCTATTGAGAGAGTCTGAGGAAGTACATTATCAGGCTTACATTTTAGAGGCATAGTAATGAACCTTGCTTGCACATTCATTGAAAGATTAAGGGAAGTCATTACTATAAAATACTTTTCCACAGCACAGAATGGTTACACAAAAAGCATTAAACTTTATAATGATTTCTGTTATCTAAACAGGGATTAGAAAGCATAATCAAGAAGTAAAGTTGTTGCATGTTATTATAGGTTATACTTTCTTATTTTACTCTTAGCATTCAAAAATTAGAACAATAATATAAGAAAGAAAAGAGAAATAACACAGGCAAAGTGAAAGAACGTCTAAAACATTTATGCCCTACTAAAAACAGAAGAAGAAGTCAAAGCTGAGGAGGACAAACTGGAGGGAAATTAACTTTCTAGAGAAATCTCTCAATGATATAGTCACATAAATAATTAGCTAGCTTTTTAACACAATTCGAAGTGTTCATTCTTTAAATCTAGAGCCAGAGAGTAGCAGCAAATGATGTTTGGGTGACTTTTGGCAAAAGAGTACACTCAATAAATGGAACCACTTGTATATAGATTCCAAAAAGCTTACTAATAGGCCTCCCCGCTGGCTGAACAGGACTCTTGAAATAAAATGAAACACAGAAAAAGGTACTATTGCTACGTAAGCATTTTGGTATAAAACGCAATGGAGAGCTGGGCTTCAGAGACAACATAAGCAGCTGAGGCTCAAGCTATCATAACAAGCAGAGTACATTGTCTCTCTCCCAGTAAATCATGACAAGTGTGCAAGAGACCCAAGTGACAGAATGAATGGAGGAAGACACATGATCTGAAGTCCCAATTTTGAAGCTCTCCTTTTGCACACAGGCGATGGAATAGTCTACTATACTGCACCTTTCATCTTTATATCGCTTTATGTATTTCACTGCTTTATTTTTCATTAATTTTATTGAGAAACAAATAGCAATGAAAGTTTCAAAACAGGTTAGTAGGAAAGTTTCAATAATTAATACACTGCATATTGTTATCTTTGTAATGGTTATTCATAGTACAAGATGCAGATATTATATCCTGTCTAAACACTATTAGTACAAATCTTTCTTCTCATTGAATTAAGAGAAACTAGCTGCATATCTATCCTATTTTGTATATACAGATACAAAATTGTCCTACATTTGTATCCTCTTTTCTGCTTTTTTAATTTAATTTCTTTTTCTATTTTTCTTTTTAATAATTTTATTGAGAAACAAAATTTGTTTAAGGAGACAGTTTCACAACCAATTACTGGCACATTGTCAATAATTAATACATTGCATATTGTCATCTTAGTGGTTATTCATTGTACAAGATGCAGACATGATATCCTGTCGCAAACACTATTATAACAAACCTCTCTATTCATTGAATTAAGAGAATTGAGCCATATATCTACCCTAACTATTTTGAGTATACAGATATGAAAGGGTCATTCATTTCTATCCCACTTTTTTGGTTAGTTTTGTCAGAGATGGGCATTCCATTGTTATTTAAATATTTGTAGGTGTTTGAATTCTAAGTTTACAGACCAAAAATCAGAGAAAAAGAAGGGTTGGAAGGATAGCCAACATTTTTGTTTACTTTTTTCAAAGATGAGAAAGACTTTTTTTTTTTTTTTCGGTACTTGGAATTGAAATCAGGCCCTTGCGCTTGCCAGACAAGCGCTTATTCTACTGAGCCATCTTCCCAGCTTTATTTCATTGCTTTAAAGGTGTTTATTGATTACTCATTTCATGCAAGGAGCTGTGGAAAATAGAAAATTTTGTAAGGAATGGTTTTTTGCCTCCTGAGAAAGTCGCATTACAGCACACAGAGTCACAGCACACACTGTACTTCACTGAGTGCAAGACACTATTGATCTAAATAGAAGTAATAAGCTTATCAAAGAAAAAATACGATCATTAACTATATGCAGTTTTCAACTAAGTGCATTGAAAACTGACAGACATACATATTTTATTATATAAAATCAGTTATACTAAGAGAAAATGCCAAGGATGCTTTTGGAAATAATTAGGAGCTAGAGAATCACAAAAGGAAAGCGTTCTAATACTTGGTGTGAGTAGTTAGCAAAACTCCCATGCTAATAATGGCTCAGGTGAACTTTAAAAAGGGAGAGAGAGAAATCTTGTCTGGAAATGTAGACTAAAACATGAACTCAGGTCAAGAGGAAGCAGTAGGAAAGCGAGGCACTGAAGTAACACAGGCCTAGGCAGAAAGGAGAAGTCACTTGTTCCGAGAAACAGACATAAATTCAGACTGCTTGGGGAAACTTTATATTGCACCCAGTTGTAGAATGTTTTAAATGCTAAATAAAGGATAATAAGCAGTACCCTTTGGTCATGGTGCAGCAAAATAAGTTGACATGGTCACAGAGAGGCAGCTTTTAAACCAAAACTTTGCAACTGGTAACTTGCAAATAACTTACCTTGAATAACAAAAAATACGGTTGTTTTAGAATTATAAAAGAGCTCAGTACTCTTTCTAAATTTAACAAATAGGTAGTTTTGTCAATTATTACATCTTTGTGTAATAAATGTGTTGTATTTGAAAAAAGAAGAAAAGAAACTCAAAGTCACCAGGGATCTGGAGGTATCCTGGAGCAAATATTACCTATGGTTCTTGCCTACTCCCTAGCTTTACCACATTTCTTTTGATTTTAATCAGTACCTTAATTTCCCCGGCATGAGGGAAACACTGAATATATATTGTATATATTTTAATAAACCTTAAATCATTTTTATTGACTGAGATATTCAAAACAATAAATGTGGGTCTGGGGAGATAGCTTGGTATTCTACGTGCCTGCCTGGCAAGTGTAAGGATCTGGGTTCAATCCCCAGTACCAAGAGCAAGCTTTGCTGGCTACTGAAACCAGATGTGGTGGCGCATGCCTGTAATCACAACCCTGGTGAGCCTGAGACAAGAGGAGCATTGTGAGTCTAACTTTGTAGTAAAACTTGTACCATATAAATAAATAAATATTTAAATAATAAATGTTCAGTTGTGCCAAAGATGCTATGGTTGCTTTTAGTAAATATAATCTTGCTTGAGTGGCTGACAGGACATGCCTAGGACTCCAGGGCCAACACGGCATGTGGTACTGGGAATGGAACTCAGAACTTTGCTCTTGCCAGGCAGGTGCTTAGACTGCTGAGCTATCACCTTTGCTTTTGTTTTTACTCTTTAAAATAAAATAAAATGTTTTTTTAAAAAAAGAAAATAAAGATTGTTCTATTAATAAAAAATAAAAGTAAAGAACAGTTGTGTGTAGATAGATAGATAGATAGATAGATAGATAGATAGATAGATAGAAGCACACCTGCATTTATATGCATGTATACATATATATGCCTCATGCATATTATCAAAACAGCAGTTCATGATGAGGCTGAAGAGATCCAAACAGAGTGGGAGGCCACCAAAGATTTTTCATTACATGCTAAGAAAGAACAGGATGACATACCGAAACAGAGAGACAGAAAGGTATAATAAAACCAAACAGATATTTCTCCCTGATAGCTCTTTCACTTAAGTGATTGTATTTGACGCATAGTAATGTGACAATGAAAGAATAGGAATTACCATAAAGATTAAAAAATCAAAAGAGGAAATAAGTGACTTTTTTAAAAAAGCTGCATCTATTCGTGGAAGAATCAGCTCCAAAAACAAACGTAGATCTCTTCCTCTCATTCCAGAACAGCATGTAGGCTTCTGGCCCGGAATTATGCAATGTTTAGGATGTACTAGATATTACCATTTGATAGATAAAAGCATTTTGAGAACAAAGTGCACAGTGCTTCAGTCTAACAAAGACAGCTCTAGTGACTCAGCAGCACAATCTCACTCAGCTGTTGATGTTTCTCGTGGCTGTGACAGCTTGCAGAGGCGTTATCTCTGTGCCCAGCCCGTGGCCATGTAATCGGAAGGTTAATAACTATGGATGGAGAATGCATGCGATGAGGAGTCAATGAAAAACTTAATGATTTCACTGAGCAAGTTCAGCCTTCTGCTCTGCAAGGCCACATTCGGATTTCAAAAAATGATATTACTAAAAGGATTAGACATGCACACATCACCACAAGAAATTTCATTTAATGCTAATAAACTAATTATGAATCAAAATGCGTTGAATTGAACTTCACTTGGATGTCAAACATTAGTTCTCAATTTCCAAACTTTTTCTTGAGATATACTGGAACAGTAGTCCACAAATGATGATCTACAGGACAAGTCTGTCAGAATCACCTTGGCTCATCCACAATCTAAACCAGAAGGACTGCAGTTGGGCCACAAAACATGACAATAGCAACTGGATTTGAAAAACGTTGCTCCAGGAGGTACTGTGGCTGTAAGTGGTTCGTTCCCATGGATTCTATAAGAATAGATTCCTGTCTATCTTTACATGCCACAACAACAAACATTTTGAAACATTCTGAGCCACACTTTTTCTCGAACACTTTTTATCTATTATTCTCAATATGCTGCATACATGAAAACCATGCATTTTTTCATGTGTTTTGTATCTTTCAGAAATCTCCATGTAGAACTTCGATCAATAATGTTCCTTTTAATTACTGAGTATAAAGTGAAAGTCATAAAAATGAATAATCCTGATATCAAGAGGAATTTTTGTTATGAAAAATGCATATAAACTACAAAGTTTATTTCTAGGTTCAATATTATTGTATTTATAGTTTACAAGGTTTATAATGATGTTCCGTTGGCGACCACTATATATTTAATGCCTGCAAAAGAATAGTTTATCCAAAAAACAAAATAACACAAAGATTTCTTTTTATTCCAAATTATTTGCTGATTGAATGTAAATTATTCCACTGAAGAATGTAATAATAAAGTTTAAAAGACCTTGGATGCCTCATAATTATTGTAGCAAATCTAACAAATATTTCAGAGAAATATTTTGT